>NC_143505.1:28840378-29143409 GCF_051622355.1 Phaseolus vulgaris | reverse complement strand
GAAGGAGTTTTGGAAGGGAGTTAGGAGAACCCTGCCGGGAACGTTGCTGAGGGTCACCCAGAGGTTGTTCCTTTGCCTCTTCACCTCAAAGAAGTGAAGAAAGATGTCAACCGAGGGTGCGCACCCCAGAAAGCCAAAGAGTATGTCGAAGGCTTTGACGAAAGCCCAGCTATTAGGGTACAACTGGGCTGGAGCAGCGTTAATCTCTGTCAGTAGTTCCCTCTCAAACCAGGAGAAGGGCAGGCGCACGCCGATGCTTTTGAAGACCACCTAGTAGAAGTAGAAGAAGGGGACCCCGTCGTTGGCCCGTTCGTCTCCGCACACCGGCTCCCCTAAGGTGCAAGGGAGCACGGTGATATCGTCATCATGCCTCTTCGCGAAGGCACGATGATCGTAGGAGCACGGATCCCCCAAGTGTTCCCTCACGGCCCTGGTAGAGAGTAAGCCCATGCAAAAAGGTCCTTGGGGTTAACCCTAGGGGGAGGAGGATGGGTAGACATGTCGGCACAAAGTATCAGTGAAGGAGCTGGAAGATCGAAGGAGAATAACGCGTTAGGAATGCGGGAGAAAAACGCCAACTAGAAAGAACGCAGAAGGAACTCTTTGTGTGGAAGAGGAGCGGTGCAAGGAGGGTGCGAAGACACAGAAATGATGGGCGCAGGTGCAAGATTTCAAAGACCTAAATATTACAGTTGGAGCGCCAAACAACGCAAAAGGGAGCACCGTGCGATCGAGCCACGTGTCAGGAGATGGGAGGATGACCCTGGCGTCACTGGTTAACATTCAGAAAACGTCGCGTCGACAGAATGACCAAGGGTACGATGCGCCGTCGAGAATGGGAGCATCTTGTCAAAGGCTCAGAAAATGTCAAGATCAAGTCAAGTGAGGGAACATCCCATCAGCCATATGGGAAATGCCACGTGGATGGTGCGGGCGAGACCTTAAGCTTTCCGCTACGGCAAGTGCCGCGCCCCCAGGCATCGACCAGAGTCGAAGTCAAAGTCAATGCCAAGGTCAAAGTCAACAGGTTGATCGCACCAGGCATCGCCAAGACGCTGGAGGCGTCGCCAGTACAAGACGCGGAAGGCGTCGCCAGTACAAGACGCGGAAGGCGTCGCCAGTACAAGACGCGGAAGGCGTCGCCAGTACAAGACGCGGAAGGCGTCGCCAGTACAAGACGCGGAAGGCGTCGCCAGTACAAGACGCGGAAGGCGTCGCCAGTACAAGACGCGGAAGGCGTCGCCAGTACAAGACGCGGAAGGCGTCGCCAGTACAAGACGCGGAAGGCGTCGCCAGTACAAGACGCTGGAGGCGTCGCCAGTATAAGACACGGAAGGCGTCGCCAGTATAAGATGCAGAAGGCGTCGCCAGTATAAGACGCTGGAGGCGTCGCCAGTATAAGGCATCAGCGGCGTCGCCTCCCCGATACCCACAGGAAGGAAAGACTGTGGTGGGAGACGACATCGCCAGAAGTAACGGCGTCGCCTCGAGATCGCCAGAAGCCAAGTGAGCTACCGGCAGGGTTGCTCCCCGATACCCATGGGAAGGAAAGACCATGGAGGGAGTGACCCCAAGGGGGCTTCGAGCCTTCCCGGTGCTTGGCGTTTCTAGACACCCTGAGGACGATACGACGCTGCTGTAGCAGACCTCTCCTTAGGCGTGGGCGCCAAGCACCAAGAATTAAGGGATAGATCGCCTTGGTGTTTAAGACACTCCATGGACGATACGGCGCTGTTAGACAGGCCTCTCCATGGGCGTGGGCATTGAAGTGCGACCTTGTCCTAAGAGTTTAGACCCAGAGCAGGTCTCGACTTTTGCGTGCGCCGCACGTACGGGATCGCCCGAAACAGCGAAAGAAACAGGTAAAGTACAGGTAAAACAATTGAAGCATACAAAAATGAAGAACGAAGGCGAAGATATCAGGCAAACAGCGCTCAACGCCTCAGAAGTATGCAATTGTTATACAAGACCCATTGTTCCAACAAAGTGCAAATGGTTCAAAATATTTACAAGGTTATCAAAGGTTGTCAAGAACGAATAAAAAAGCACAAAAAGTAAAGATGGCAGCTGAGAGTTGGCGGTTCAGTCATCCAATTCGAGAGGCACAACTTGTCTGTCGACGACATGGTGGGTGGGATCGCAATTTGAAACATTGATCCCCGGGTTCTCGCAGGCGGCTTGGGCCAAAGCCTCCTTGAATCCCTCCTCGAAGGTGCCGGCCATGTCGTCGATGAGTTCCTTCCTGACCTTCTCCAACTCCTCGATGGTAGAGTCCCCGGAGGCCACCTGCTTCTCCAGAGCCTCCTTCTCAACTTGGAGCCTGTTGACCTCAGTTTGCAGCTTGTCATGATCAACCTGGAGAAGGCCCAAGGCCTTGACCTTGGTAGCCATTTCCTCCTCCATCCTCTCCAGTCTCTCCGCCTGCCTATAGCACTGATCCTCCAAGTCCTTCTGAAGCTCTTCGGAAGCCTCGGCCATGTCTTGGAGATCCGTTACTTGAACATGGAGAGACACCTCCCGGACGTAGAAATCAGCCTGGATTTCCATTGCCTCACCCAGTTGCCTGTCAGCCTCCTCTTTGGCCTCTTGGGCCAACTTCAGAGAGGCTTGATAGGCCTCATTTTGGCGTCCCAAATCTTCCTTCTCCTCCTTCAGAGCGGCCACTTCTTCTTTCAGGGCCTGGAGGGCTCGTGTATTTGAAGCAGCATTTCTGGCTTGGGCGCGCCAATCAAGGGCCACGGCCAAGAAGGCTCCCAAATGATAGGGCATTCCCTCTCTCCTGTCGGAGCCTTCTGGCATCAACCCTACGTTGAAGCCCCTCATCAGATGCATGATTGGAGGAAGAATGACAATAAGCTCTAGGGCATTAGAAATGGAGGCAGGAACAACAGAGACCTCTGCTGGTGGTGGAAGTGGAAACAGACTCGGCCCCATCGCCTTTTTCCTCTTGGACTATTGTGGGTTGGGGAGAGGTGGCGCTAGGGGGATTGTCCCTGGGGGACTCTCCTCCCTGTGGGGATGCTGCTGGTAGGATGGGAACCCTAGCAGCCCTTCTCCTCTTGAAGACTACCCCACCGCCGGAGTCTTCATCATCGGAGAGGACCTCCAGCACCCTTTTCCCTTTGCCAAGGGGGGCTGGAGCAGGTGATGAGGCCACAGCCAGTGGGACTGCGGCGATGGGTGGAGGTGAATTAGGTGTTTGGAGTGTTTGGGGGCTATGTGGAGGTGGTGAAGATGGGCGTAGTGGAGTTTCGGTGGTGGTTGGTGTTGGTGAGGGCAAGGATAGTGGGAGGTTTGGGTCAGCAGTGGGGGTGGTGGTTAGCGCCAGCCTTGGGTGTACGAGCCTTCAATGCTTTCGCCAGGACCATCCTCTTAGATGAATCCATCACTGATCCTGCATTCAGACAAATCAAAGAACAGAAGTTAAAGCCACACCAAGCCAAGCACAAGGCGTCAGTTACACACAAAGCACAGAGTGTCGATCCCACCACCAACACAGTTATACAGATCCACAAGGCACGCAGGTAAAGGAAACATAAAGAATACAAACGAACACTTAGCAGCGAGGAAAACACGTGGAGACGACCAGCAGTATAAGCATGATGCAATAAAGCACAAATAAGAAAGGAAGAAAAAAAAGGCAACAAGGAACGAGCCTCCCTACCAAAATAGGTGGACAGGGTGTGCACATTGTACTCACACGCTATGAGCTTCAGCGTGTCAAAAACGATCCTCAGGCCAGCCAAGGCCTCACATACCCCCCTATCAGCAGAGGACAGCTCATCCAGGGTCATAGGCTTGAGCAGCTTGGGGTGCTCTGTCCAGTATAGGGGAAAGCCATCCAAGGCTGTGGGGTCCTGTTTGGCGCAGCACACCCTAAAGAATTTCCCTTTCCAGCCTTTGTATGAGTTCTGGAAGAGGAAGAGGATGATCCTGCCGACGATCCCGGAAAATCTCACCCAGAGGCTTTTCCCTTGTTTCTTCACCTCGAAGAAATGAAGAAAGACGTCCACGGAAGGGGGAACGCCCAGATATCCGTAGAGAATTTAAAAGGCCCGGACGAAGGCCCAGCTATTACGGTGTAGCTGGGCGGGGGCCGTGTTGATCTCCGTGAGGAGTTCCCTCTCGAAGGGTGTAAATGGAAGGCGCACACCAACGCGTTTGAATACTGTTTGGTACATGAAGAAAAAGGGGGCCCTACCCCTGGCTTATCATCCACACAAACGGGTTCCCCGGGTGTGCCGTAGCGGACGGAGATGTGGGCATCGTGGGTGCGACAGAAGGCGTTGAAGTTGTATAAATGAGGGTCACCCCGATGGTTCTCCACATCCTCGATGGTTGTCAAGGTGGTGCATTCGTTTAAGAGATCGTCAGAGGCCCATTTATAAAGGGCCTTGTAGTTGATCTTGGGGGGAGGACTGGACTTCGTTTTCGAGCGCACCATGATGCAATTAAATAGCTGAAGAAAGAAGAAAGGAAAGGGGTTTTAACAAGCAAGGCCAAGGCAGAAAGGGAAAGAGAAACCCTAGAAAACGCCACCCACGCGAAGAAACCCAAAAAGAGGGAGAAGAGAGCGTAGAAGCAGAATTTTTGGTGTTTCTTGCTAGCTGACTTGAGCGTCGGAATGCAAACGGCCGCTAGGGCGCCCTTTTGTCCTTCTTTGCAGGTATCCACAGGTAGCCAGAGGGAAGGTTTCCCTAGCTGACGGGCAAGGTTGCGCACAAAGACGTCCCAGGTCAACCGGCCGGAACACCAGCCTTTCATCATCCTTCAAAGGGTTTGGATTCTTCAAAGCTTGAACACACTTGGTTCAACAATCTCTCCCTATTTGATGAAGACAAATCCCTGATTACTTGTGTTGGATTTGATTGAATCTAAAGCAGTTCCTGCAACATACAATTTAAGCAAAGCACTTCTGATATAAGATTAGTACAAAAACAGTATATCAGAACAAAATATCAGAGCATAGAAAAACCTACAAGGCTTTCTTTAAACAACCATAAACTGTTTTGCAGAAAATTAAAATTGAAACAACACACAGCATAATCTCCCCCTATTTGTCTTCACAAATAGACAAAAAAAGAGATATAAATATAATTGTTCTTAAAAAACCAGAATTTAAAAAGCAGAAGCAGAAAACAACAAAAACTTATACAAGCCTGTACCGCCCTGGTAGTCGGAAGTGATGACGTGGCATCCCGCTACAGTATAGGCGTGTTGGCAAGGCGCCAGGTTGGCAGAAGGGAAGGAAGTCGGGGGGCTCGTGAAGTCGCCAGTTATTAAGTTGGCATGTTCCGATCTCCAGCATACCAGAATAGGCGATCACCGGGTTAAAGATGAAGTCGCCAGATGTAAACTCAGGCGACCAAGCGATTGGAGATCGCCAGAAAAAGCACATCGCCAAGATGAAGGAGAAGCAGATTATGAAGGCGGCCGGCGAGACCACAGGGAAGGTATATGAAGGCACCCTAACTCGCCAGTTCCAGTAGAGATCGCACTCCCAAGTTGGCTATGTACTGGGCAGTACCATGCATAGGTAACTTAGTAAAACAAGAGTAGATGCAGCGCCCAAGTCAAGGAGGCTCCAGATGATGGCACGTGTACAGTTGGATACGAGCCACGTGTCCAAGTCTGTAACTGCCAGGAGAGAGAAAGTAACCAGGTATATAAGAGTTCTCAACGAACTTTCTAAGGTACGCACGTTCAGATTATACTCTTTACGCTTGCGAGTTATAGAGCTGACTGTGAGAGAGGATTTGCACGGTTCTTGTTCTCTTAGTATTTGGTGATTCGGTCACTGACTCGGGCGTTGGAGTGCGATCGGCCGCAGCGGCGCCGCTCTGTTTCTTTGCAGGTTCTTGAGGTGGATCTCGAAGAGGAACGGAGGTGTGAAGCGGTGCACACGTCGATCCTTTGACGAGGCAGTTTCCAGCGTTCTAGTCAACAGGCAGGATCATCAGGCGCCCACCGTGGGGCCGTGTAAAACTTGCTCCCATCCACAGCGTGAGTTCTTGGAGGTTTTCGAAGTTTTCTGCGTGGTTGTGTGCTGGTGCAACCATCGTTCGCTGTTTGCTTGAAATTTGTTCGGTGAATTCGCGTTTTACACCGTTCTCTCGGGTTTTCGATCGGTGAAGTGAGGTTTTCCTGCTGTTTTCGCGCGATTTGTTCGGTGGAGTTGAGTTCTTTCATCCGTTCGGTTGTCCGCGGGAAGAGCAGTGGTTGCTGGTGAAGTTACAAGTTTCTTTGAAGGTTTACGGTGTTCTTGAGTTTTCTCCCGGAGTTTCGCACAGTTTTTCCGATTGATCGCTGACTCAATCGTCGCTGAAGTAAGTGTTGTTCGCTGCATTCTGTGATTCGCTGAGTTTCATGAGAAAAACGAGAAGCAATCGCTCAAGTCCAGTTGCGCCCGTCGCTGCCGAAGGCGCCGCTGCCATGACCATGGCGCAGATGGCAGAGATGATGCGTTCGTCAGGCGACTTGCGGTGGCTCACATCGCCGACGAAAGTGAGGTCGCTGAGAAGAGGGGGAGCGTGGCTCCCGCTAGGCCACGCGCCCAGACAAGAATCCAGCCGCAAAGGGTGTTGGAAACAGCGGCGGCGGCCAGGAAGGACCAGAGGACTCGCCATCCTTACGATAGGAGGAACAAGGGGAGGAGCCAGGGGCGCCAGCAACCAGCACGACGGGAATACAATCGCCCGCCTAAGCACAAGTTTGTTATGGGATTAGCGGACCTGATCGCCATTCCCAACATATCTGCCAGGTTGAAAGCGCCTGAGAAGGTGGGCGACAAGGTGCTGGGACCAAAGCCAGACGCCTGGTGTGAGTTTCACCAGGGCTTTGGCCACACTTTGGACTCGTGTTTGTCCTTAGGGTATCAGCTCGATGATCTGGTTAAGAGCGGATTCCTAAATGACTATCTGCTGGATAGGAGGACGGGGGGAGCGTCGAGTTCCCAGCCAGCAGGTGGAGAAGCCCAGCAACACGAAATGCCTATCCACGGGGAAATCCACACCATCGCAGGAGGCTTCTCAGGTGGTGGATGCACCGCATCGCAGAGGAAGAAGTACGCGCGGCCGGTGATGACAGTGGATATGTTTGAAGATCATTCGCCGGAAGTGGACATTACGTTCACCAAGCAGGATCTTCGGGACGTTGTGCCCCATGACAACGATCCCATAGTCATTTCGTTGGTTACGGCGGGAAGGAAGGTCCACCGAGTTCTGGTGGACCAGGGAAGTTCGGCAGACGTGATGTTCTGGTCGACTTTCACGCAGCTGGAGTTACCCCTTGACCAGATAAGGCCCTATGGAGGGTGCCTATATGGGTTCGCTGGTGACCAGGTGGAGGTCAGGGGATATATTGAGCTGAGAACCACGTTTACAGATTAGGCTGGTTCGAGGACGGAGAAAATCAAGTACCTCATCGTAAACGCTCCTTCAGCATATAACATCCTGTTGGGAAGGCCCACGCTTAACAGGATAGGCGCCATTCCGTCGACTCGGCACATGAAGGTAAAGTTGCCGTCTATGGAGGGGGTGGTGATCACGATCAAGTCTGATCAGAAAGAAGCAAAAAAGTGCTATGAGAATAGCCTGAAAAACAAGAGATCAGTGAGTTATGTAACAACCACCCCACCTCCCGGTGTGAAGCCTAGATCGACGGTAGTGGACGAGACCGCCGGAAGGGACGTGGAGATGGTGGACGCTGAGCTAGTGGAGGGAGACGCTGGTCTGGAGGAGGAAGAGGCGCGGAATCGCCCTGAGGAAGCGAGAGAACAGGGAATCGCCAGGGCGGTGATCGCCCGAGAATCTAGGCCAAAACCTGTCGAGCAGTGGCTCGAGAAAGAGATCGGGGGAAAAATCTTCAAGTTGGGAAGATCTCTGGAGGTCGAGCTCCAGGACCAGATCGCCAAGGTGATTGAGCGGCATCTGGACGCGTTTGCATGGTCTGCTTCGGACATGCCCGGGATTGATCCCGACTTCCTGTGCCATCATCTGGCGATGGACAGCTTGGTGAGACGAGTGTGACAAAGAAGAAGAAAATTCAACGAAGAAAGGAGGCAGGCGATTAGAGATGAAACTCAGAAGCTCCTCGCTGCAGGCCACATCAGGGAGGTCCAGTACCCTGAATGGCTGGCGAATGTCGTGCTGGTAAAAAAGAGCAACGGGAAATGGCGCATGTGCGTCGATTTCACTGACCTGAACAAAGCTTGCCCAAAGGATTCGTATCCTTTACCAAGCATAGACGCCCTGGTGGATAGTGCTGCGGGGTGTAAGCTGTTGAGCTTCCTGGATGCCTTCTCGGGGTACAATCAGATTAAGATGCATCCCATGGACGAAGAGAAAACAGCCTTCATGACGGAGAGGTCGTGCTACTGCTACAAGGTGATGCCGTTTGGGCTGAAGAACGCGGGGGCCACGTACCAGAGGCTGATGGATCGAGTACTTGCACCGATGCTGGGAAGGAACGTGCAAGCGTACGTCGATGACATGGTCGTGACCTCGCCGGAAAAGAGCAAGCACGTTGCCGACTTGGAGGAATTGTTCACGACGATCGCCAAGTTCAGATTGAAGCTGAATCCAGAGAAATGTATTTTCGGCGTGGAAGCTGGGAAGTTTTTGGGTTTCCTCTTGACTGAAAGAGGCATAGAGGCCAACCCTGAAAAGTGTGCCGCCATCCTGGCGATGAGGAGCCCAGCTACGGTGAAGGAGGTTCAACAGCTAACAGGTCGGATGGCAGCCCTGTCCCGCTTCGTGTCCGCTAGCGGGAAGAAGGGCCATCCCTATTTTCAGTGCCTGAGGCGCAACAATAAGTTTGTTTGGACGAAAGAGTGCGAGGAAGCTTTCGTCAAGCTGAAGGAGTATTTGGCGAGCCCGCCGGTTCTGTGCAAACCACTGGTGGGAACCCCTCTCAGGTTGTATTTCGCTGTAACTGAGAGAGCGGTGAGTGCGGTGCTCGCCCAGGATCAAGATCAGGCTCAGAAGCCTATCTATTTTGTGAGCAAGCTGTTGCAGGGCCCCGAAATGAGATATCAGGCCCTGGAGAAGGCTGCGCTGGCTGTGGTATTTTCGGCGAGGAGGTTGCGCCACTACTTCCATAGCTTCACAATACTGGTGATGACTGACCTGCCCATCTAGAAGGTCTTGAAGAAGCCTGACGTTGCAGGAAGGATGGTGAAGTGGGCAGTAGAATTGTCAGAGTTTGATATCAAATATGAGCCCCGAGGCCCGATTAAGGGGCAAATCTTTGCAGATTTCATGGTCGAGCTCTCATCTGAGGCAACGCGGGTTGAAGGGGACAATTTCCGTTGGGTACTTTCGGTGGATGGATCGTCGAACCAGCAGGGCAGCGGTGCTGGAGTCATATTGGAAGGACCCAACGGCGTGCTGATCGAACAATCTCTGAGGTTTGCCTTCAAAGCCAGTAACAATCAAGCGGAGTATGAGGCGCTGATCGCCGGAATTTTGCTGGCCAAAGAGATGGGAGCTAGGGTGCTGATGGCTAAGAGTGACTCGCTGCTAGTCACAGGGCAAGTAACAGGCGAGTTCCAGGCTAAAGATCCACAAATGGCGGCCTATCTGGAATATGTGCAGGAGTTGAAGAGTTCTTTTGCCTCCTTTGAAGTAGTGCATGTGCCCAGAGAGCAGAATGCCCGAGCTGACTTGCTAGCTAAGCTCGCCAGCTCAGGCAAGGGGGGTAGGAAGAGGACGGTGATTCAAGAAACTCTGAAGACGCCGAGAGCATTTGTGGCAGATCACCTGGTCCTTCAGATCAGCAGGTCGACGGAGAAAGCCGCGAGAAGCCATAAGTCCCTGACGCAAGAAACTCTGAGATCGCCGAGAATTAGAGCTTGCCGGGGAGAGAAGGTGAACGTGATGCAGGTCTGCGCTACCCATGAGCCAGACACTTGGATAACCCAGTACAAGCGGTGCCTGGCAGATGGCCTTCTCTCGCTAGATCCGACTGAGGCTAGGAAGGTAAAGAAGAATTCTAGCAAGTACACCCTGATTGATGGCGATCTGTACAGGTTTGGGTTCACTCACCCGCTCCTGGAATGTATACATGGCGAGAAGTGCACGAGAATCATGGCGGAGCTCCACGAAGGTAAATGCGGAAGCCACGTTGGTGGTCGAGCTCTGGCCGCGAGGACTCTCCGTGCAGGATACTACTGGTCATCCATGAGAGAAGATTGCAAGAAGTATGCCCAATGTTGCAAACAATGCCAGCAGCACGCCGATTGGCATAAGGCGCCTCCCGAGGAGTTGAAGTCGATTTATAGCCCTTGGCCGTTTCATACATGGGGAATCGACATCCTGGGACCTTTCCCGCTGGCGATCAGGCAGATGAAGTACTTGGTGGTGGCGATTGAATATTTCACCAAGTGGATCGAAGCAGAACCAGTGCCCAGATCACCGCACACAAGATCGAAGGTTTCGTGTGGAAGAACATCGTGTGCCGGTTTGGAGTGCCTAAACGCCTGGTGTCGGATAATGGGACTCAGTTTGCAAGCCACCTGTTGAAGAAGCTCTGCGAAGGGGTGGGAATTCAACAAGTGTTTGCATCCGTCGAGCACCCTCAGACAAATGGCCAGGTGGAGTCAGCTAATCGGGTGTTGTTGAGAGGTTTGAAGAGAAGGCTAGAAAAAGCCAAGGGAAGCTGGGCTGAGGAGGTGCCCCGTATAGTCTGGGCATACCACACCACCGAGCAGTCAGGAACCCATGAGACCCCGTTCAGTTTGGTCTATGGGTGTGATGCGGTGATTCCAGTAGAGATCCAGGAGAGCTCGCCGAGATTCCAGAACTTTGTAGAGGAGGACTCGAATGAAGAGAGAAGGCTGAACCTGGATCTACTGGACGAGGTCAGGGAAGGGGCGAGACTGAAAGCTGAGGCGGTGAAGAGAAGGATTGAACGAAGGTACAACTCGAAGGTGATGCCGAGGCATTTTAGAGAAGGCGACCTGGTGATGAGAAAAGCCCACCAGTACGAGATGGAGAATAAGTTGTCGCCTAAGTGGACGGGACCGTTCAGAATAACCGAGGCGCTCGGGAACGGCGCCTACCGCTTAGAGACACTGGAAGGGGGGGCGATCCCTCGCACTTGGAACGCCACGCACTTGAAGTTGTATTACAGTTGAGAACTTTTGTAAGTAAAGACGAACACAAAAGTTATTTACGATGTTTCTGATAAAACAGTTTGAAGGGGGCACTCTTTTTTCCCTAAGGAGGGTTTTGAATGAGGCTACCCAATAAAAGAAGAGTTTACGAAGTATAAGGCGTTTTCAGATTGCATGCTTGCTGTTTTCCAGAAAAGTTTTGAAGAAGACCTTGTCACTTATACGTGATTTAAGGCGAGTTAAAGATATTTTGCATGCTTTCTAAAAGGTTTCTAAGCCCTCATCGTTTTTCGGCGATTGGAGGCATCAGTTAAAGTTTTTTAAGTCCTCATCGTTTTTCGGCGATTGGAGGCATCAGTTAAAGTTTTTTAAGTCCTCATCGTCTTTCGGCGATCGGAGGCACCAGTTAAAAGACCTCACCGCCCGCGCGCGTCCCGAGGCATGTAAAAGACCTCCTCGCCGTCGAGCGAGTGCAGGAGAGAAAGAACGAAAAGTCCTCAGTGCTTCTGGGGGCGAGAAGATGTAACCCCTGGGGCAATGTAGAGGCAAGTAAAAGTCTTCAGTGTTTCTGGGGGCGAGAAGATGTAACCCCTGGGGCAATGTAGAGGCAAGTAAAAGTCCTCAGTGTTTCTGGGGGCGAGAAGATGTAACCCCTGGGGCAATGTAGAGGCAAGAAAAAGTCCTCAGTGCTTCTGGGGGCGAGAAGATGTAACCCCTAGGGCAATGTAGAGGCAAGTAAAAGTCCTCAGTGTTTCTAGGGGCGAGAAGATGTAACCCCTGGGGCAATGTAGAGGCACGATTTAAAGACCTTCTCGCCTGTGAGCGAGTTCAGGCGAGTAAAAGACCTTCTCGCCTATGAGCGAGTTCAGGCAAGATAAAATCCTTCTCGTCTCGAACGAGTTCAGGTACGGTGTAGAGGGTGGAAGAAGTTCTGAAGGTGGCTAAGGTAGGTTCGAAGAGAACGCCTAGCCACCCGGTCTCTCGCTCTGAAGCACAAGGAGGCAGAGAAGGATCCGAAAGGCATCTCTACCCCCAGATCAGAGAGCAAGGGCCAAGGCGTGAAGCCAGAGAGAAGCTGATCGCCAAGAGTTTCTGGTGACCAGGAAAAGTTGAAACGATGGCGAGAATGTTAAAGGACCCGTTTTGGTGGAGCAGATCGGGTGAAGCAGTGTTTAAACCAGCAGCTGAGTCAAAGTTTGTTGCTTAAGGAATGTTTTTACGATAAGGTTAATTGCCTTAAGTTTACGAATCGATAAAGTGATTGTTGCTTAAAGGTTGAAGTGGTTCGAAGCAGTTAAGTCAAAGATCGTGCCTACGGTTTTGCTAAGACATTTCTTTGAGATTAAACACGCAAGGAAAGTTGAAGCGATTGAAAGAGTCAAAGGAGGAAAAAAAACGTAGACTTTGTCATTAACAGTGAATAACAGTTCAAAACATATATACAAAAGGAGAGTATGAAAGCGATGGATGAATTAAATAAATCAGTCCTCGGTGGGCACCACTTTCCCATCCACCACTTCATTATCCAGCGACACCATGCTGAGATCCAGGTCGGGGAACAAGCAGGCAAATTGTTCCCGTGCAGCTTCGAATCCAGCGGCCAGAATTTGAGCAGAGTTTAGCTTGAGTTCTTCAATCTGTTTCTGAAGTTCCTCAATCCTCTTCTTGAGATCTTCAGTTTGCTCTTTCAGCTCCTTATTCTGTCGCTCCAGCTCTTCAACCTGTTTCTTGAGTTGTTCATTGGTCTCTTGAGCCTGGAGAAGGTCTTCAGCAACCTTCTTGGATTCCGCTTGCACTTGGGCCAATTCAGCAGCTACCTTTCCCTTCTCTTCATTGGCTTTGGCGAGATCAGCTATAGCGTCGTCCCTTTCCTTTTCCACCTGCCCAAGGAGGGTCTCTCGGTCGGCTGACCTTTTCTCTAGTTTTTGCACCTTGACGGCGTCGGCCTTCATGAGAGCCTTCAGGTCAGCCACCTTGACGCGGTAAGGCACAATCTTGCTCTCTAGTTCGATCTTTTCTTGAGCAAGCTGTTGCACTTTGTGGCGGAGATCGGTGGCCTCTTTGCGCGCCAACCTGAGCTCGGTGTTCATTGCGTCCTCCACTCGGGAGTGTTCAATCTCCGCCAGCGTCAAGCTGAAAGACAACTTCTCCACCTCAACCCTCATGGTGCTATTCTCGGTCTTGAGGTTGAAGAGGTCGTCTTGGAGCCTCCTGGTAGAGCTTTCCACAGCTCTGGTGATGATGGCTGGGATCTCTTCTGCTATCGTCTTTAGTTTAGCAGATAGAGGCTCCCACATCCTTGTGACCTGAAGGGGGAGGTTTGCTGCTTGTAGAGGCACCAGAGGCGCTGTGGGGGCCTGTTGTGGGTTCTCGTCGCCACCTTCCTTAGCAGGTTCTTCAGTGGGCGCTTGTTGGCGTGGCGACGGAATCGGGGATTCAGTGATCAGAATCGGAGAGGTATGAGCAACCTCATCCCCGATTGGAGCAACCTCTGCGGCTGAGGCATTTGAAGGGGGACCCCCTCCCGCTGATATGTGTGGCGTGGAGGCGCTCGGGGGGTCCTCCATGAAGTTTGGCTCTTGGGCCTCAACCGCAGGCAGCGCAGTTGATGGAAGAGGCCCAAGCACAAGCCCACATGCAAGCCCACCAAAGGGTAGATTTGGGCCAACCATAGAGTTATGGCCAAGAGGATCCAAGAAGACGTTCTTTTACATGTTCAAATGCCATAAACTCTAGTGTAGAGTAGACTTTACTTTCTTGTCAAAATTAGCATAGGAACTTTATTTGTAATTTTCTTAGAATTAATTTCGGCACCTAAAACACCAACCTAGGTAAACTTAGAGTTTCTAAAAAAACCTCTAAATTTACCAAGGCCGGTCTAGAAAGCCCATGGAGGGGGTGAGCATAAAAAATTGACACACCCCCCCCCCCCATGTGCTCATTTGTTCACCCATGTGCCATGTGCACCCATGTGCTTCACATTTACATTTCATTTGGCTAGCATTAGGGTTGCATTATGGTCCTCCTTAGCCTATAAAAGGAGGAGCCTACACCTTGTATTTTCAAGTTTATTGTGAGTAAAGTTATGCTGCCCATTTGTGCTCAACTTTGCTTCTCCCTAGAATCCTAGGCTCTAAACTTCAATTCCTTCATCTTTTCCCTTGAGCTGGCCGAACCACTCAATACCCATACTTATCATGCACCTACAAGATCAACACCACTCTTAGGAGGATCTTGCTCACCCTCATTCATTGCTTCCGCCCCATACTCTACATTGATTCAAGAAGAACACATGAAAATGCCATCATTTGGTATCATGAGCTTTTGGTTCTTCAAGATGAGTAGCTTGGTCTTTTAAATTTTCAGTTCTTCTTTATTTCACATTGTCATTTAAATTCCATACTTGTCTTGCTGTTTTTACTTTTTAAATTGTTCTTGGTGTGCTTATGGAAGATCCAACCGAAGCACAATTGTTCAATTGATCTTGAACAAATTCTGTGCAGCTTGTGATAGGATTCCTTACACCATTGAGTGTCTGTTTTCTTTTAGGAATTTGAGTCCTTATTGCTTTCTTAATTTTGCTTCATTTTATGCTTTGAGTCTTTATTTTCTGAATCTATAAATGTTGTGTCAAGTCATGTGAATCCATATTTGTCAACAATTCTTAGTAGTCCTATTATTGGCTTGATTGTTTCTTGCTTTTGGGTCTCTTTAAATTGTTTGAATCTGCTGTTCTTTGATCCTTTGGTGCCTTTTTATTTTTAGTTTGAGTTCATAATTGTGTCTTAGTTCTTACACAATTTCCGTTCTTACAATTCCATTGTGTTAAAGTTTGGTTATCTTGCTGTTTTTTCCAGTTTTCCAGGATTCCCCTGTTTACACCTTCTCTGTTTTGGCTGTTTTAACCCAGAAAAATATTTCCACCCATAGGAAAATTCTGATTTTCTGGAAAATGCAAGTTTAAAGTGTTATAGAAAAGACAAAAAAAAGAATGAGGTCAAAAGAAGCAACAGAAAAAAAATGATAAATCTTACAAAATCAGAGTGCAAATCTTGAGCGCTCCAGCTGGCCTAACCGAACACCAATTTTGCAAAATTTATTAAAAAAAAATGGTGCATCCGTTTTGAGTGAATCCAAAGCCAGATTTTAGATAAGATCCTGAATATCTTGCATAACAAATTTCAGAGCCAAATTCCAAAAATACAGATTAGCATAAATCGGGGAACAAACACGTTTTCTGGCCCACAACATTTTCCAGTGGTGCTGTTTTTTTATTTGGTCATCTAATCTAGTGCTTTTCTTTAGGAATTCTTTTGTGTGCCAACCTTTTATTGAGTACCTTTAATTGTTTGCTTTAATTTCTTGAATCTCTTTCTAAGTTGTCATATTATAAATCCTTTTGGTGGTACTGTTTTTATTCAATTAAATTTGTTTCTTGCTTTTGTTCTTTGACCTCTAATTTGGGTGCTGGAATTTAATTCTTCTTTGGTGCTTATGTGAATGGGAACTTGATTTGGTTAAGGTTTAGCCCTTTGCTAGGTGCTGGAAATTGGAGGATTAAAAGCCATCATTCTAAGGAGAAGACAAGGTCAAAGCCGAAACAAACATTCTTGAAATAAACACTACAAACACTTGGAAGATCAACAATCAAAGACAACAAGGAAGTGCACTAACCAAAAGAGGATCAACAAAGGGAGTTCTCTTATTTCCTTTGCAACTTGGTTTATTGTTAATTACCTTGTTAATTACGTTTAGACGGTGAGTGTGTCTTCAAGGGCTCAAAGTGTCCAAGAAGCCTCACCTAGGGCCGAATAGTATAGCAATTTCTTGATTAGTAATTGTTACTTGTTTGTAATTGCTTTTCTTTTGCTTTCATAGATACGTTTTGCATGTTTAATTTTGTTTAAGTTTTGTTAAAAACCGTCTAGCTTTGTTAATTAGTTAGCATGCATTGTTTTCTTGCATTAAAATCTGATTTCTCAACTTAATTGTGTTCCAAGTGGTTTACTAAGAGAAAGCTTTGTGTGAAGACATTGAGGGATAGTTTTTGGCTAAGGCAAAGGCTTGGTATTTAAGTAGTCCACTGTGACTCACCTCCCTTACCTGGAAGACTACCTTCTTTGACTTCCCTAAATTTTTCTCAAGGTAAAATACTTCTACACACAAAGTTTTAGTTATGTCTTCTCACTCCTCTAAATCTCTTAAAAGTGAGGTGAAATCCTTGAAATCTCTTTTGAAGCAACTTACTAAGGATATTCAATCCATTTCATCTAAACAATTGGAGAATGAGATCAAAACTAATGAATTGACTAAAGCAAAGAATGAGAAGTCTCAATTTTCAAAAAAATTACATTCTCATGCATCTAGCTCTAAACATCATGATTATCTTGGGGAAGAAAGTCTTAGGAAAAATGAATATCATCAACAATTCCCTAGGAGAGCTAGGAAAGAGAGACAAGAAAACCTAACCAAGCATATCTCTCACACTCAAGCTAGAGAAATTCCATGTTTAGAATACCTTGGCAATGATCAATTAGCATCTCAATGTTTCAATGAAAGATCTATGATCTTAAGGGACAAAGATGAGAATAGTAGCCAAGAAAAAGAAGCTAGTGAGAGTGAAGAAAATGTAAAAATAGAAAAGCAAGAGAAAACCCTTGGAAAACAAAAGGCGTGGGAGAAGAGTGTTCCTTCCCACAAGGTCATTCAACAAGAAGGAAAAGTTGAAAATACATTTGAAAATATACCTCTTGTTGAACAACCTAGCCTTACCTTTTGTAAAGGAACACTTGCAAGCCTAGAAAAAAAAGAAGAATCCTTAAAAAAGGCTTGCATAGATAAAAATATAGTAGATTATTTTACATACATGCCAAGATATCACCAAGTGAAGGTCAAGTCATCTATAGGCATCTACAAAGACAATTTTTTATGTGAAGTAGTGCCTAAAGAAACTTGTCATGTCTTATTGAGACAACCTTTGCAAAGAATTGAAATTTCCATGAACAAAGGTTGTATCAACGAGACTACCTTCACACATAAAAGAGAAATTCTTCATGAAGGAGAACTCATGGGTCAAAATAGAGTTGATAAAACTCTAGAGCTTTTAAAAGGAAAATTATTGTCACCCATGAGAAAAGATGTTCAAAGACATTACCCTAGATACATTCCGTGTTTTAAAAATACATCTAAGGCGATGTCTCATGAACTCTATACTCCTTCACCTTTTGCAAATGATCCTTGGGAAGACATAAGCCTAAATTTCATATTAGATCTTCCTAGGACAACAAAAGGTTTTGATTCCATTGTCATAGACATGGATAAACTCTTCCTTAAAGAAGTGACAAGTCTTCATGATTTCTCTTCAAACTTAGTGTTGGATAGAGCTCCAAAATTTGAAAACCATCATTTGAGGATTCTCTTGGAAAAACTTGCAACTAAGTTGTCCTTTTCAAATTCTTATCATCCTCAAAAGAATGGTCAAAATAAAATTGAAAACATAGCTCTTGTTACTATGCCTAGAGAAATCATGAAAGCCAACCACAATTCTTGGGATGAGTATCCTTTTTCTATTGAGCATGCATACAATAGAGTAGTCCACAAGACTACTAATATTTCTACATTTGAAGTTGTATGTGAACATAGTCCTCTTTCTCTTTTTGTGTTGTTACCACTTCCTAAAGGAATTATGCCTAAGGAACAAGTAACCACTATTGAAAATTTTACAAAGCATGAGAGGATTAGAGAACACATGCAACCATCAAAAGAGAAATATTGTAAAAAGTTGCCAAAAACAAAAGAAAAACAAAAATGGCAACCTAGTAAAATTAATTTGCAAACTAACACCTATGCCTTATTTGATTATTTCTATAGGTGGACGTTTGATCCAGGAGGACAAGCTTTGGCGAAGCAAAAGGTTGCTATCCGAGATCAAGTCTGTAGATCTGAGGATAGATCTTCTCAAGAAGGAGGAGATGATGGACACCATCCAGCCACATCCATTCCCCTAGCCATGAAGAAGAAGAAGCAATGGATTTGAGGACAAATCCTTTTCAAGAGGGAGGGGATGATGGAAGAGGCCCAAGCACAAGCCCACATGCAAGCCCACCAAAGGGTAGATTTGGGCCAACCATAGAGTTATGGCCAAGAGGATCCAAGAAGACGTTCTTTTACATGTTCAAATGCCATAAACTCTAGTGTAGAGTAGACTTTAATTTCTTGTCAAAATTAGCATAGGAACTTTATTTGTAATTTTCTTAGAATTAATTTCGGCACCTAAAACACCAACCTAGGTAAACTTAGAGTTTCTAAAAAAACCTCTAAATTTACCAAGGCCGGTCTAGAAAGCCCATGGAGGGGGTGAGCATAAAAACTAGACACACCCCCCCCCCCATGTGCTCATTTGTGCACCCATGTGCCATGTGCACCCATGTGCTTCACATTTACATTTCATTTGGCTAGCATTAGGGTTGCATTATGGTCCTCCTTAGCCTATAAAAGGAGGAGCCTACACCTTGTATTTTCAAGTTTATTGTGAGTAAAGTTATGCTGCCCATTTGTGCTCAACTTTGCTTCTCCCTAGAATCCTAGGCTCTAAACTTCAATTCCTTCATCTTTTCCCTTGAGCTGGCCGAACCACTCAATACCCATACTTATCATGCACCTACAAGATCAACACCACTCTTAGGAGGATCTTGCTCACCCTCATTCATTGCTTCCGCCCCATACTCTACATTGATTCAAGAAGAACTTCATGAAAATGCCATCAGCAGTGGCTAGCGGGATAGCTTGGACTGGTGAAACAGGAGCTTGTGGGGGTGGCGATGATGGAGGAGGAGCAGGTGTGGATGGTGGCGTTGACGAGGGAAGAGGGGGTGGTGCAGGTGGTGAAGAAGGTGCCACCCTCTTCCTCTTTGTAACGAGGCCATCCTCAGTGACCTCGTCGTCCTCCTCTTCCTCTTCGTGGATCACTTGAGGAGCCTTCCTCTTGGGCCTCTTGAGGACCAGTTTCTTGCGTTGGGCAGGTTCCTTAGGTGGCGATCGCCCGTGGACGATGGCTGTCTCCACCACCGAGTTGGGCACTGTTTGAGAACCCGTCGCCAACCCGTGGGTTCGGGCAAGCGCCCTCAGTTCAGCAAGCATACCTTTGCCCAACATGTTATCTGCATGAAACGAAAATGCATGGGTTAACTCAAGGAGAAAATAAGCACACAAGGCAGTATGCAGCATAGCAGATGATCGGTGCAGGAAAAATAAAACCAAAGTCTTGCGCATAACGCACAAGACGCCCAGAAACAGTCAAATAGCAGCAGTATTAAAACAATAGTGAATGTTCTAACCTATTCGAATTTCGAGTTGGTCCTCGTAGAATTCGAAGCAAATCAGGGTGGTGGTAAGGAAGGTGATGTTGGCATCCGCGACCCTTTTCCAGAAAAGGCAGAGATCTCGGTCCAACGCTCCCATGCTGTCAAGACTTCTGGGTCTCCTAAAGCAGCTCTTGGACTCTTTCTTCCCCTTGTCCACCCAGTACAAAGGGAAGCCGTCGAGTAGGGAGGCGTCCTTGTCGTTAGGGTGCACTTGGACGAATTTCCCTTTCCAATCTTTATAGGATTGCTGGAAGATAGCAAAGATGGACCTCCCAGCAATCGCGTTCAAGCTAACCCACAGGCGGTCTCCTGGGTGCTTGGCTTCGAAGAGAAATAAAAATACGTCCACGGATGCGGGCAGCCCCAGGTGGTCGCACATCACTTGGAAAGCTCGAACAAACGCCCAGCTGTTGGGGTGAAGCTGGGCGGCGGCAATGTTGAGCTCGGTAAGGAGTTTCCTCTCGAATCGGGTGAAGGGAAACTTCAGTTTCACCTTCTTGAATAGTGTTGTGTAGACGAAGCAGAAGGGCCCGTCAGCACTCACTTTGTCATCAACACAAACGGGCAAATCGGGGGAGCAAAGTAGAACTATCATTTTCTCATCGTGCTCCTTATGAAACGATTGGTTGGGCTCATCCCCCTTAGTCAGCCGCAAAACTGCTCCCGCAGTGTTCACAGAAGATGTCTCCCTCAGAAGGGTCGAGTTGGCCCAGGGATACAAGGTTTTGAAGTCTGGCAAGGGAACGGGGGCTCCTCCGGCGATAGGTGGAGTCGCCTAGGCCAGGATAGGACGGGAAGACGTAGGCCTCTCAGCCTGGGAAGATGAAGCGCCACGAACTCGTGGTGGATCGTGTGCTTGAGAAGGGGGGTTTCTTGATGAAGGAGGAGGATTCGGGGTGATCTTTGTGCGAGTCATTGTTGCAGCTGCAAAGGAAGAAGAAAAGGAAAAATGATCAGGGGTTACAAAGGCTGACTCGATCATGGAAGGAAGGTGAAAAACGAACGAACGTAGGTTCGTTGCGATGATTGACGAAGCCCTAAGTTACGTAGAAGGAGAAATGGAAAAAGCAACCCACAGCGTATGCACCAGGCAGTTACAGGATGATGCGAATCGGTTAAAATGCAAGAAAGACCAGCAGAAGAAGGAAAGTAGGTACCTTTTGATGATCAGGAGGACGATGAAGGTTGATGGTGATTCAGAATGTTGGAGAGCGCTGGGAGTTTTTTGCAGAAGAAGGTTAGAGCGTTCGTGAATGCGAGGGAAAGTGATGGAACAGGATTGAGTGAAAATGGGTTTAAGAGTTTTTTCGAAAATGGGTTTGGGAAGCGCAAACGATAACTGGAGGTAACCGTTGATGAAGCCACGTGTCGAGTGATGAACGAGAGGTTTGGTGGAGCGTCAGAGCAGCAGAAAGTACAACCGCTTGGAATTCTGCGTCAGTGCCACGTAGACCGGTGTTGACGTGACTCTTTCAGTCTTTTCGCTAGACAAGTCTTCGCTTAAAGACTGGGGGGCTTGTGTACCGCCCTGGTAGTCGGAAGTGATGACGTGGCATCCCGCTACAGTATAGGCGTGTTGGCAAGGCGCCAGGTTGGCAGAAGGGAAGGAAGTCGGGGGGCTCGTGAAGTCGCCAGTTATTAAGTTGGCATGTTCCGATCTCCAGCATACCAGAATAGGCGATCACCGGGTTAAAGATGAAGTCGCCAGATGTAAACTCAGGCGACCAAGCGATTGGAGATCGCCAGAAAAAGCACATCGCCGAAGATGAAGGAGAAGCAGATTATGAAGGCGGCCGGCGAGACCACAGGGAAGGTATATGAAGGCACCCTAACTCGCCAGTTCCAGTAGAGATCGCACTCCCAAGTTGGCTATGTACTGGGCAGTACCATGCATAGGTAACTTAGTAAAACAAGAGTAGATGCAGCGCCCAAGTCAAGGAGGCTCCAGATGATGGCACGTGTACAGTTGGATACGAGCCACGTGTCCAAGTCTGTAACTGCCAGGAGAGAGAAAGTAACCAGGTATATAAGAGTTCTCAACGAACTTTCTAAGGTACGCACGTTCAGATTATACTCTTTACGCTTGCGAGTTATAGAGCTGACTGTGAGAGAGGATTTGCACGGTTCTTGTTCTCTTAGTATTTGGTGATTCGGTCACTGACTTGGGCGTTGGAGTGCGATCGGCCGCAGCGGCGCCGCTCTGTTTCTTTGCAGGTTCTTGAGGTGGATCTCGAAGAGGAACGGAGGTGTGAAGCGGTGCACACGTCGATCCTTTGACGAGGCAGTTTCCAGCGTTCTAGTCAACAGGCAGGATCAAAGCCCTAAAAACAATCGGTTGTTCCAAGATATCAACCGATTGTTTTTCCTTCTTCAGTCATCATCAACATATTGTAGATCAAAAATCTGGTTCTGGACTGCTTCAATCTGTTCACCTAAAGTCATGAAGCGTGCATCCATGCTGTTAAACCTGTTATCAATGCTCTGGAAGTTGCTTACACACAGATTAAGGAGATTTCTTTGATTCTCCTAAGATTCATCAAGCCTATTGACCATGTATCTCTCAAAAGAAGACATGGTTGGCATTCCTTCTTCCTGATTTCCAGCACTAGGTCCAGCATCTTGATTTGTTTCAGGATGATCTTCATGTTGAAAATCCATATCAGCAGCATGTTCTTCTTCTTCAAGATCAGCAGCAGCACTTGATGAGGCACCATGATCACCATCTTTGCTTATCCATTTGCCACCTATTTTGGTGAATCCCATTTTACTGAGAGATCCATTGTTCATCTCTTGAGTTGACTTGACCAACTCAGATGTTTCATCTTCCAGATTCACTTCAAAATACAGCAAAAATTTAGAAATCAAAACAGCATATGGATAGTGATAGTCACTTAACCTCATTGCCTTTTGCATGTGCTCTTTGATGATGTAAATCCAATTTATTCTGATTTTCTTCATTATGCAGAAGAATGATTTTCTTCACAAGGTCCTCCTCTGTAAGAACAGAATGATTGCTCCCTCTTGGAGTTAGAATCCAAGTCACAATAAGGGCCACCAACCTTTCATCAAGCCTCAAGCCACCAACCGAACAAGTCCTAACTTGAGCCTTTTGATTCTTCAAACAACTTTTGTAGTATTGGACTTTGTTGAAATCCTCTACTACACCAAGGTTCCCCTTGTTGATTCTGAGGCCAGAATACTTTAGACCCACCACTGCAGTCCACACATCATAGGTGATCTCCATATCTACACCCTTCACATGAGAGATTAGGTTATTTCCCTCAAATTTGATATTTGTGTAGAACACTCTAATCAAATCTGGGTAGATGTTCCCCTTCATCTCCAAGAACTTTCTGAGAGATTGATCTTTGAGTAGCCTTCTTACATTATCTAGCTTTTGGCTTTTCAGCCAATCAAAGCAAACAACTTTGGGGTTGTTTATCACTTTGGTGCTAGTCTCAAACCTATACCTTTCAATAAGATCATTATCACCAGAAAACCATCCTTCTAGCCTTCCTCCAGACCTTACTGCTCTGGTTTTAACTCTCTTTGAGGTGGGAGGAGTTGATTCCATGATGGCAGAGAATAGGTAGAGAGAAGCTCACACAAGAATTGCAAGAGATGTTGCAATTGGTTGTTCTTGTGGAAGAGATCAGCTACAACAGATTTTATAGCTAAAACAGAATCATAAAGCATTCAATGACATGAGTGGGTACCAAATTTTCAGAGAGAAAAGACTTGACCAAGCCCTACACAAAAAACGTCAGAAAAAGCAGAAAATCACATGGACCTCACATGTGATCTTTGACTAGTCATAAAAGCTCTTAAATTTTCAAGATTGTGGAATATATTCCTTTATGACTGTTGTAACTTCTTTCTGAACGTGATCAGCTTTCAACACAGGTTCATTGACCAAGGATTCTTTCTTTAATTTCATCTGCAATGGATAGAAATTCAAAACAAAAATTAAATTGGTTTCTTCACAGTGCTGTCAGACACAAAACAATCGGTTGTTTCGAGGAAACAATCGGTTGTTTTTCTGCAGCAGTAAAAATTGATTTTGAATTTTTAATCATGAGTAGAAAGATTTCAAAGCAAATGAAATTGATCATTTTAAAAGAGATGGTTAAGCATGAATCTGAACTTTAAACAGTAATTAAAGAAAGAGATAAGGAAGGTCTTATCCTTTGTGATGTTCTTTTAATGAGCCATGTGCTTTGTGATCAAGAAGCCTCATTTAACTGTTGAGAGCCTTTGGACAGGTGCAGAACATTGATTCAGCTTCAATGTTGGCCTTTTTCTTCCAAGAACTTGATCAAATGACTCAGTCCCTCACTCTTCTTTAGATTTCCTGCATAAACATGAGTTCAAGCAACAAGATTTGGTCCCTTCACAAATGTGGGTCCATTTGATTTCTTTTTATCATTTTGAACCTCACATCCTTTAGGAATCCACTTCATGAAGCCCCTGGGAACAGAAAACTTTCTTATTTTGCAAAATCTAACTGAATGGCTCTTTTTCATGCAGTAAAAGCATGTAACAACCAGTTGTTTCGACTTAACAATCGGTTGTTTTTCTGGCTTTCTTGAAAAACTTTTTGAAAACTTATCTTGTTTGTTTTGTGGATTAAAGCCTAAACCAGCCCTTCCAAAAACACAGTTTTGAGATGCCAAGACATTCTCAAAGTTATATTTTCCTTTCAAAAGCTTATCCACAGTACTTACAAGATAATGCACTTTCTTCTCAATGTTTTCACAATTTTCGCAAATGAGAGTGTCACACTTGCAAGAAGAATTTTTGAAATGTGTTTCAAGGTTTTTAATGTCCTTTTTAGATTTTTCAATCTCTTCTTCAAGTGACTTCACTCTCTTTTCCAGCCAGCTGTTAAGTTCTTTCAATCGATTGTTTGAAAGAACCAATCGATTAGCTTCATCGTGAGTTTCTTGAAAAGCTTCAGGCAATTCACTATAATTTTGTTCATTTAAAGAGGCAAAAGAACTTACTTCACTTGAGCTGCAAGATTCATCATCTTCTTCAACAATCAAACAGATGTTTGCTCTTTCTTCTTCACTTGATGATGAACTTGGTGATGATACCTCATTTTCATACCAAGCTATGCAGGCTCTTTTTGTTTTGCCCTTCTTTACCTTGAAGCTAGGCTTTTTCTCCTTGCTTTTGTTTGGGCAATCTGCCTTTATGTGCCCTTGTTCACCACAACCAAAACAAGTATAGTTATTGGAATTAAAATCATTGGATTTCTTGTTTCCATACCTATCTTTGTTGATGTCTTTGTTGCGGTTCCTCTTCAAGAATTTGCTAAACTTTCTGGATAGCAAGCTAAGGTTTTCTTCATCACTATCATCGCTGGATTCTTGTTTGCCTTTGTGCTTGACAGCTTTTAAGGCTATACTCCTTACGTGCTTGTCTTTGCTTTCTTGAACATTGAGTCGATTCATCTCTAACTCATGTTCCCTAAGCTTGCCAAACAAAGAAGCCATACTCAAGGATGTTAGATCTTTAGATTCGGATATAGCAGTTACCTTAGGTTGCCATGCTCTATCAAGACATTTTAAGATTTGATGTTTAGCTCTTCCTTTTCAAAGGTCTTGTCAAGGCTCATGAGATGATTGATGATGTGCGTGAATCTTTTATGCACTTCAGCAATTGTTTCACCTTTGAGCATTCTAAACATCTCATACTCTTGGATTAGAGTATGCTTCCTAGCTCTCTTCACTTCATTTGTACCTTCATGAATTACCTCCAAGGTGTCCCACATTTCCTGTGCTGATTTGCATTGAGAGACCCTGAAAAACTCATCTAAATTCAAAGCAGAGGTTATTATGTTTTTAGCAATGCAATCAATTTTGGCCTTCTTGCTTTCAGAATCAGTCAATTGAGACCAAGGCTTTTCAATAGAGGATCCATCTTTTTCAAATTTTGGGACAAAATGATCATTTACAATTGCATCCCAAATACCTTTGTCAAATGATTCTACAAAGATTTTCATTCTCACTTTCCAAAATTGGTAGTTCAAACCACAAAACAAAGGTGGTCTGTTGATTGAAGCACATTTCCCAAAAGGTAGTCTACCAGCACTAGTACAAAAATAAGAAAAGAACGCTCCTTATTTAATGCGGTTCAGTGTTTAAACGCATTCGTAAAAAACGCGGTGGCATTTTTGAAATTATTTTGATTTACAAATGCGGTTATTTAAATAACCGCATTTGTAAATCAAGAGCTTCCATTTACAAATGCGGTTATTTGAATAACCGCATTTGTAAATCAAAAAGTTTGATTTACAAATGCGGTTTTTAAGTTTAGCCGCATTTGTAAATGGTTTTTACCCTAAAAATTTTAGGCCCTCAACAGTTTCGTTCATTCTTCGTTTGCGCTCATATCTGTTCTTCATTTTCTCTGGTTGCGAAGTTCTTCATTTTCGAAGGTACGTAACTGCATTGCCCCTTATTTTCTTGTTTCAATTGCTCCTAACAACTGCATTGAACTCCAATGGCTTTCGCATTCCATATTGCTTTCGTTTTTAATGGGTTTCGCTCTGCATTTTGAAGGTGTACTCTTCCGTGGCTTCCGCCGCTGTCGCATTTCGCTCTCGCCGCTCAGCCACCGCACTCGCCGCAGTTGCCGTGTTTCCTCTTCTCCCCTTCCACTCTTCACCAACAACGTGCCCTTAAAACCCCAGCTCATTCAGAAGAATATACAAATGCGAGCTCATTCAAAAGAATATACAAATGTGGTTATTTCAAATAACCGCATTCGTAAATCGCATTTACAAATGCGGCTCTATAGCCGCATTTGTATTTCTCTGATTTACAACTGTGTGCTGATCAAATGCGGCTCTATAACCGCATTTGTAAATGTAAAATAACCGCATTTGATTAGCATTTCTGCGCTAGTGCAGCCCTTAAAAAACAGTTTTAGGATCACACTTGAGTAAAATTCAAGAACCAAGCTCTTGATGCCAATTGTTAGAATGGATGGCTTTAAACTAGAGGGGGGTGAATGGTTTAAAGAGGGTTTTCGCAAACTTTTAAGCCAAGAATGAAATTACTTCGAGAAACAATTGATAAGGAAATCAGTTTGCCAAAACACAAAGCAAAAAATACTGCACCAGAAAAACAATCGATTGTTTCGCAGAAACAATAGGTTGTTTATACCAGTTTACAAATATTAAAACTGAATTTAAAGAGATTAAGGATAAAGAGAATGCACACAGAGGTTTATACTGGTTCACTCTAAACCCAGAGCTACATCCAGTCTTCTCAGAAACCACTGAGGAAATCCACTAAGCAATCAACCCTAGATCACTTACAACACAACCAAAGAAGTGACCTTGATCCCCTCAAGACACACACTTCCCTTTGTCAGCACAACAACACTAAGAATGCTGATCTTGATCCCCTCAAGAACACACAACACTTCTCAGCAACACACAAGGTTTCTTTCAACAGATACAAAGGATTACTTCTTGTTACATAACAAATCTGAAATCAATACAATCAGAAAATCCTATCTCACACTCTTTGATCAAACTCAATCTCTAAGCAATCTCAACTTTTTCTCTTAAGCAAAAATCAGTGAAAAACTCAATTTTTTTTCCTTATATAATCAAAGATGTTGTTTGTTATCAAATCTTAACAAACTATTCATTGCATTTAAAGATTGGTCAAGGCATTAAAAACTGGAGCGTAAACAGTTGGAAAATCTTTTAATGCTCAGTCAAAACACAAAACAGTTTTTTGTTATAATACCAAAACAAGCAATCGGTTGTTTCCACGAATCAATCGGTTGTTTTGGTTTTGACAGCAAGTCAACCATAAAAACAGTTTTCAACCTTTCTAAAAACATCTAAGTATAAAACAATCGGTTGTTTCGACAAAACAACAGGTTGTTTTCACTTAGTTTGAAAAACACTTTTCTTTTAAAAGGATTGAGAGTGCCTATGCTTTGGATTCAATCAAGAGTGGATTACACATTAATTCTACCCCAGATCCTATCTAAAAGACAGCTCAGCAACAGCAATCACAGCCAGCCTTTCATCATCCTTCAAAGGGTTTGAATTCTTCAAAGCTTGAACACACTTGGTTCAAAAAGTATAAGATTTATGGGGGATAGATTAGTGATGCTGACCCCAAGAGAAGGGGAGAAAATGGAGGATATTGTTAAGTTTAACAAGGAATGGTTCGACAGTATTTTTGTGAGTATGAAGTCTGGTCGGTATCGTGTATGGCGAACCATAAAATCGTTTGGGTGAGGTGCTACGGGTTACCGTTACCACTCTGGAATGAGGACTGCTTTGCCAAAGTGTTAGGAGAAATGGCATCGCTGGTATCTGTAGGCACTTCCACGCTGCTGTGGGAGAACCTGGAATACGTAAGGCTACAGGTCCGCTTGAAGAACCGAAGCAATGTTAGGCTGGCGAAGAGACTGCGCATTAATGATCAGTTATGGAATGTCCTCATCGAAGAAGAACCCTCCGCTTGTTATGAAGGTAGGCACACGGAATCTCGATATGGCCCTGATTCGACTGATAGTATGTCATCATCAGAAACGTATGTTGAAGAAATGGTTTCCTCTCCTAAAAGTTGTGAGGAGGAGGTCAGGTCTGTATTTAGGGAGGACCTCCGATCAAAAGGGGAGGAGGAGGGCGGCAAGGTGGTGGAAGGAGGTGAGCAAAACACGCATAAGACAAATTTGTTTTTTAAGGTATCTTCATCCAAAAGCAATACTAACCAGAGGAAAGTCTGCACACCTTACACGAATGAAGAAAGTATAGGTCAGGAAGCGTGTCAAGGTGTTGACCTAGATGTTAACCCTGACCAAGGTCGTACTCTTTTATGTAATAATTATTTTGCCCACGCTGAGCTGGCTAAAGCGGTGGTGGGGATTGAAAGCAATAATTCTCAGTGTGAAGCCGTTCATATTTTGGACCAAGAAAGGAATGTGGAGGCCCATTGTCATGTGGATCGGATCCCTCGCGTAACCCAATCTGGAAAAACAGACGTTGGGCTTGGAACATCGCCAGAGTTCCCCCGATGTGAGAATGTTTATGGAAATACTAATCTTGGAAGTCTACGTGGAGGTAAACAAGTGAGCGTGAGGAGGATCAAACTGTTGTAAGTGAGGTTAGCGGGTTGGGAAATCTAGTGATGGAGAATGATCCGCCCTTGACGAAAAGGGTGGATAGGTGCCGAGGTATAGAAGAAATCGACGGAGTTAAAAGGGGCGTTACATATGGAGTGTCGAAACCGATCATGTTAGGAGAGGAAGGTGCAACTGCAGGAAACAGGCTTATGCCCTCACCACGCCGGCGTAAGATTAAAGGGCTCTCTAAATTGGGGGACTCTTCTTCAAATATGAGACAGTCAGTGAGAATTAATGCACGTATACCTCAGGCTGGGGTTCCTACCCATCACAGAGACGGTACGCCTTCAGATTCCATCTCTGACAGGGACTTTATTAATTGTAATTCTCGTCTTTGTGAACCTGGTAATTTGGTGGAACCACCAAAGCTTTGGGAGATTGGTAAACAAGTGGGGTTGATCTGTAGAGGGGATGAGGAGGAGGTGGTTAAGGAATACCTATGTCTAGAGGAGAGAGACTTGGAGATTATGCAAAGCTATGAGGAGGGTAAGAAGAATGATCATTTATGTTAATCGTAAACCTGAATATAAGAGGGGTGGGGGGAAGCACAAAAGCTAGATACTTGAGGAAAATTATAGCAAGTGAGGGAGCAAATTTCGTTTGTATTCAAGAAACAAAATTGAGTACTTTTACAGATGCAAGATGTTTCTCTCTTTGGAGGGACAACAATGTGGGTTGGGTACACTACAGAGGAGACAATGGTAGTGGAAGTTTGTTGACTATGTGGCATAAGGATGTATTTTCCTATGAAAGTCATGAAATAGGGAAGGGGTTCATTGTTGTGGTTGGACAACACTTTAAATGTAGTCGCAGGTGTGTGGTAGTAAATGTATATTCTGCATGCTCCTTGAGAGAAAAGATTGCTTTGTGGGGGAACTTTTTGCTCTCAAAATGGCTTCTTTGGACCCATTTTGGTGCTTTTGTGGTGACTTTAATGCCATAAGAAAGTGTGGTGAAAGGAAAGGAATAAGTGTGCGGGACAACCTATCAAGTGAGATGGGAAGGTTTAATAACTTCATTGATACTAATATGTTGATTGAACTACCTATTGTAGGCAAAAAATATACTTGGTTTAGCTCAAATGGGAAGGCCATGTGCAGGTTAGACAAAGTGTTAGTTTCTGAAGAATGGTTGCAGAAATGGCCTATGTGTAAGCAGTATGTGCAACGCAGAGAGGTTTCTGACCACTGTGCGCTAGTGGTAAAGTCTTTGGACAAGGATTGGGGACCCAAACCCTGTAGAACCATTGATGTCTGGTTTATGGAAAGGGGTTTTTTAATGAGGAGAAGTGGATCTCCTATCCAGCTCAGGGGAATGCTTTTGTGAAAGAGAAACTGAAATGTTTGAAGGGAGATTTGAAGGTATGGAACAAGGATGTCTTCGGTATCATTGAGCCCACTAAGAAGAAGATTCTGGAGAAGCTAGAGGTTATCGACTGCCATGCATGCAGTGGTGTTTTAGTGGATAGTGAGAACCTGTAAAGGTTGGGCCTGTTGAGTCGTCTAAAGGAAGCTGATAGAAAGATGGAATCCCTCTTATGCCAAAAAGCTAGAGCCAGTTGGTTCAAGAATGGGGACTCTTGCACAAGATTCTATCACTCTTCCTTAAGATGGTGACGCTTTAGAAATGAAGTTAAAGGTGTGGAGGTGGGAGGTCAATGGTGTAAGGAACCATGTACAGTTCGGTCTGAAGCGAAGAAGCTCTTTGAAGCCAGATTTACAGCAACGAAAGACTTTGGAGTAAGACTTGATGTGGTTGAGTTGAAATCCATAACCCCGGAAGATAACATGAGTCTTCTAAAGGAGTTTTCCGAGAAAGAGTAAGGGATGCTGTGTGGCATTGTGAAGTCTCCAAGAGTCCAGGACTTGATGGGTTTAACTTCAACTTCATCAAGAAAAGTTGGGACTTTATAAAAGAAGAGGTTATGGCCATCATGAATCTCTTCCATGACACAGGTGCCTTACCGAAAGGATGCAATGCCTCCTTCATAGCTTTGGTTCCGAAAGTTAGGGACCTTGTCAAGTTGGAGCAATATCGACCTATTTCGCTAGTAGGTGCTATGTACAAAATCATCTCTAAGGTGTTGGCTGGCATAATTAAGAATGTTATATCCTCAATAATCGATGATAGACAATCGGCTTTTATTAAGGACAGAGGGATTCTCGATAGCGTACTTATGGCCACTGAAGTGGTAGAGGATATAAGGAGGGGTGGGGGAAGTGGATTGTGTCTGAAGGTGGATTTTGAGAAAGCTTACGACTCGGTAAGATGGGATTTCCTTTATGATATGCTCCAACAGCTGGGGTTCCAAAGCAAGTGGATTAGTTGGATCAGAGGATATATGGAAAGTTCCACCGTTTCAGTGCTAGTAAACGGGAGTCCTACGGAGGAATTTAAACCTTCTAGAGAACTAAGGCAGGGTGATCCTCTTGCCCCTTTCCTCTTCATAGTGGTAGGAGAAGGCTTGGCAGGCTTAGTAAGACAAGCTGTCAAGGTGAATCTACTCACTAGCCTAAAGATTGGAAGAAAGAAGGTTGAGTTGTGCATCCTACAATACGCGGATGATACCATGTTTTTCTGTGAGGATTCCTACACCAATGTGGTGACTTTGAAGGCTATACTCAGGGGTTTTGAGTTAGCTTCAAGCCTGAAGATCAACTTTCATAAGTCAAAAATAACAGGTATCAATGTCCAAAGAAACAACTTGGCTTGCTACACAAAGACCCTAAATTGTGCTCAAATGGGAATACCATTTAAATATTTGGGCCTTGAAGTGGGAGGAAATCCTAGGAAGAAAAAGTTTTGGGAGCATGTGCTTAACAAGTTAAAAATAGACTCAATGTGTGGAAAGGTAGATTTTATCCATGACAGGGAGAATTTATTTAATCAAATCGGTCCTCACCTCTGTCCCGCTTTACTACCTATCTCTGTATAAAGCACCGACTTCGGTTTGTAAGAGTATCACTAGTATTCAAAGGAGGTTTCTTTGGGGCTGAGGGAAGGAGAAGAAGCCTATCCCTTGGGTAAGCTGGGAAGTTGTGTGTAAAACTAGAGAGGAGGGTGGTTTGGGTGTGAGAGACATTCGAAAGTTCAATTGATGTGAATGCAATAGCAAGAATACATGATTCTTTGACATTCTTAGGAACAACTTGAGTTGGTCATGAATTGGCACTTTAATTAGAATTGGATCAAGGTTCTAATTCAAGAACTCACCAAGACTTTGCACTGAACCAAAGCTCACATGGAAGTCCATGTATTGTCAAATTGAATCAAACAACAAGAATGGAAGAAAACACAATTGAATACAGCCAAAGAAAGGAAACTACCGAACAAAAATTGAAAATACAGCAAGGCACCGAAATAGAATTGAAGAACAAGTAAGCTAGAACATGAACATGAAGAAGAAACAAAGCTTGAGAATAGAAAACTTATGGAGATGGAAGAATAGGTGAGTGATCACGCCACTTAGAGTGTGGGTACTCCAAGATTAGTGTGTTGCCGCCACTTGAGGTTCACCATAGACACCCAAGATAAGACTTGATGAAGGCACCAAAGCTCTTCCAATTTCTCTCTCAAATTGAGTATAGTTTTCTTACTTCAATTTCCAAATCTGATTTGTACAAGCTAAGCACCTTTATTTATAGCCTATAAGCTGCTGAAATGCAAGGCTAATCAAATGCAAATGTGCCCCTAAATGACATGTAATTTCGGCGCCAACTAGTGCATGAAGGAAGTGTGACTTTCCTTCCTAGTTTGGCACCTCCTAACTCATATCTACACTCCCCCTAGCATCCCTTACTAAGTTCACACCCCCCTAAGCTTCTACTATTTCTAAACTACAACTAAGGATGCTTTTACAAAAGAGGTTTCTTATGTTTCCCTCTAAGCACCTTCCTAAAGACTATTCTATATATTTTCTACTTAAAGAGAGATATTAAAAAGTGAAGCCTATTATTTGAGAGTTTGTAGACTTCTTTATCTTTAGGCTTGATCTTCTCTTTGACTTCTTTTAATTTGTGAGAAGACTAGAAGGAAGAACTTCAAATGTGTAGGTGAAAATCTCTTCCTTCATTAATAAAATCCTCTCCTATTGGATATCCATCATACTCCCCGAGTTGGAGAAAATTCGACCTCGAATTCTGAAACCCTGCACGTAACAAAGTCAGTTTATGTGTACAAGTAAAAGTTGAAGACAAAGATAAACATGACTTAGCTTTAGGAAATGGTGGGATAGCAGAAAAGGAGGTTTGAAAAACTGACCAAGTTGGAAAAATGTGTTTGGGAATGATGATAGCTTTTGGAAAAAGACCTCTTAAATGGTGAAACCCATTAGGAGGTAAAAAATCATCCCTAACACGTTTTAACCAAGTTGGTGTTGCAATAGGAACCTTAGGTAATGAAAAAGATAAAGAAGAAGAAGACCTTGGAGGGTCCATTTGAGGCATAGCACGAGTCAACATGATGGATTTAGTGGAGAAAATGGTTTGACTCGGTAAAGTACTTACTTCTTTTTCTTTCTCATTTTCTCTTTTAGTTTTCATTTTGATGTGGTCCTCATGAACTTCTTTGGGAGAGAGAGGTTTTAAGACAACCTTGCGCCCTTGGAAGGAAAAAGACATAGTATTGGATAGGCCATCATGTAAAGGCCTTCCTAAAAGAAGATGAGTTGCTTCCATGGGCACAACATCACATAAAACCTCATCCTTATACTTTCCTATTGTAAAGTTAATGAGGACTTGTTTGTTAACCATTATTTCACCTTCGGTACTTAACCATTGTAATTTATAAGGCTTGGTATGAGAGATAGTGGGTAAGGCTAACTTCTCCACTACTCTTGTACTAGCCACGTTAGTGCAACTTCCTCCATCAATAATCAAGGAACATAACTTGTTGTTGATAAGACATCGGATATGAAAAATGTTTTCTCTTTGAGTATCGTCCAAAGATTTTGGAATTGTTCCCAACATACGCCTTATCATCAACAAGTCACCTTCACAAGGACTTACACTCTCATTTTCACTGGATGGTTTAGAAGGTGAAGAATGCCTAGGTGAGTCGGAATCATGTTCACTAACTACAATGCCATCATGCATATACATATTTCGTTTAGAAGGGCAATTTGCAGCTATGTGACCATATCCTAAACATTTAAAGCATTTTTTATTAGACGTTTTTGTTGGGGATTTAGGCCTAAAAGTAGATGGCTTAGATTCCTTGGGTTTGAAAGAAGAATCTTGGGAAGGAAATTTTGAAAAAGACTTTTTGTTTGTCCAAGATTTGGAGTAGTAACCATCATTTGGGGAGTTTTTAAAAGAGTTTTTCTTAGCAAGTTGGGCTTCCACCTTCATTGCTAGATGAATTAAAGACCCAAATGATGAATACTCTTGTAATTCCACAATATCTTGGATTTCCTTCCTTAGCCCACTAACAAACCTAGCAATCAAAGCTTCGTCGTCCTCACGTATTTCTAACTTACATAAAAGCGTTTCTAATTCTTTATAATAAGCGTCCACACTTAGTGTGCCTTGTTGAAACCGTTGGAGTTTCAACATAAGATCTTTCCTAAAGTGGGGCGGTACAAATCTAGCGCGCATTTGAAACTTAAGAGAGTTCCAAGAGTCCACGGGAGGACCCTTGTGAAACATAATGTCCTTTACAAGTCCATGCCACCATTGCATGGCATAATCACAAAATTCTAAAGTAGCTAACTTATACTTATGCTCATCTTGGACCCCATGTAGGTCAAAAATCTGCTCACACTTGGCCTCCCAATCTAGATAGATGTTAGGATCACTATCTCCATTGAAGCTTGGAAGCTTGACCAAAGGAAGTCTAGCTTTAGCCTCTCGGTAATATCCATTGTCACGATGGTCTCTCCCTTTAGGATCATAGCCATGAAAGGAATGAGTTGGCTCCCTTCTTCTTCGCACTTCTTCATGGCCAAAAGCATTGGATGAACCCCTAGACGAATGTCTATGTGAATGGTGCGCTGCATGGTGAGCATGACACGGTCCAGCTTGTTGCATGTCCATTTTTTGCAACCTTTCCAACAATCTTCTAATATGGCGTTGAGCTTCTTATAATTCACCACGAAGAGAAGCTTTAGAAGGTGAATTCTTCTTGCAAGATTCCTCACTAGAATATGGAGCCATTTTATCAAAGAGAAACAACAAACACAAAACAGCAAACAAAGGTTAGGAAACAAAGTCAGCTAAAAGAAATGGGAACCAAAACCGAAGTGAAGTGGTCACTGAAATTCACTCTCAAAGAAAGAATGCTCTCTGCACCAAGCTTATCTTAAGGCCTTAGTAATCCTCAAGTGAAAAATGCCAAAGCAAGAGCACACAGTCTTGAAAGTACTTCACCACAAAACCAAAGAACAAAGAATGACAAACAAGAAAAGGTATAAGCAAAGAAAGGTAATTGCAAAAGGAATACTATATGTAAGACAAACTCAAAGATTAATGAGTGAAAGACAAGCAAGAAAATAAAGAACTCAATGAAGAAAGAAGGCACACCAAAAGAGTCCTAGAGAAAAGTACTAGAGTAGATTTAAGAAACAAAAATAGAACTACAAGAAAAAAAATGTTGTATGCAAACTGTGCTAGAGAAAAGTACTAGAGTAGATTTAACTGGAATGATTGAAAGAGAACTGGAATGTGAAAAATTAACCACAGAAACTTGAATGTCTCAAATCAATAATGGCACTGGAATGAGTTAAAAACAGTAAGCCAATTGAGAGAAATAAATTTTTCAAAATCGCTGCCAGATTACCGTATTTTTTTCGGCAGAATTGTACACTTTTCGTATTTTATTTATCATTTTTTGTGTACTTGGAATTTTTTAGTACTTCTTTTTGCTATGCTTTTGTAACAGTTTGAAGAATGTAAATCCAAATTTTCACAAATTTCCAGTGAGCCAATTAATTGCAGTAAATTGAAAACAGTAGCACGTTTGTAAGAAAACAGAGTAACCTATTTAGGAATGAAAAACAGTATGATGAACTAGCAAAGACATAATGGAATTTGTGTATAGGAACTTGTATAGGTCTAGAATACAAGCATGAACTCAAGTCTAAAAATGAAAATGCACAAAGGATCAAGCAATTAACTCAGAAACAGAAAGTAAATCAAAGCAAGAAACAAACAAAGCAATAAAAGTACTACAAGAAGTGATGACAATTATGGAATAACATGACTAAGACAAAACTTAACATGATTACAAAATTAAAAGACATATCACAAGATATAACAACAAGTGAAAGGAAGCTTAAGGTCAGCTCAAGGAAGGAGAATGTCATTCCAAAATAGCAGCCAAACTCATATGAACAATGAGTGCCATAATCCTTTTCACAAACACTTGGTGTAACAAAAGAAAAAAAAAACAGCAAGGAAACTCAAAATAAAGCCTAAAACAGAATGGTAAACAACTTGAAATAAAGAGCTCTTGAAAATAAAGTGCAACACAACTCAAAAATTAAGCAACACAAAACCTAAACTCTAGATACCACATGATGTGAATGCAATAGCAAGAATACATGATTCTTTGACATTCTTAGGAACAACTGTTGGTCATGAATTGGCACTTTAATTAGAATTGGATCAAGGTTCTAATTCAAGAACTCACCAAGACTTTGCACCGAACCAAAGCTCACATGGGAGTCCATGTATTGTCAAATTAAATCAAACAACAAGAATGGAAGAAAACACAATTGAAAACAGCCAAAGAAAGGAAACTACCAAACAGAAATTGAAAATACAGCAAGGCACCGAAATAGAATTGAAGAACAAGTAAGCTAGAACATGAACATGAAGAAGAAACAAAGCTTGAGAATAGAAAACTTATGGAGATGGAAGAATAGGTGAGTGATCACGCCACTTAGAGTGTGGGTACTCCAAGATTAGTGTGTTGCCGCCACTTGAGGTTCACCATAGACACCCAAGATAAGACTTGATGAAGGCACCAAAGCTCTTCCAATTTCTCTCTCAAATTGAGTAGAGTTTTCTTACTTCAATTTCCAAATCTGATTTGTACAAGCTAAGCACCTTTATTTATAGCCTATAAGCTGCTGAAATGCAAAGCTAATCAAATGCAAATGTGCCCCTAAATGACATGTAATTTCGGCGCCAACTAGTGCATGAAGGAAGTGTGACTTTCCTTCCTAGTTTGGCACCTCCTAACTCATATCTACACTCCCCCTAGCATCCCTTACTAAGTTCACACCCCCCTAAGCTTCTACTATTTCTAAACTACAACTAAGGATGCTTTTACAAAAGAGGTTTCTTATGTTTCCCTCTAAGCACCTTCCTAAAGACTATTCTATATATTTTCTACTTAAAGAGAGGTATTCAAAAATGAAGCCTATTATTTGAGAGTTTGTAGACTTCTTTATCTTTAGGCTTGATCTTCTCTTTGACTTCTTTTAATTTGTGAGAAGACTAGAAGGAAGAACTTCAAATGTGTAGGTGAAAATCCTCTTCCTTTATTAATAAAATCCTCTCCTATTGGATATCCATCATCAATGCTGCTCCCCTGGCTAAATGAAGGTGGAGGTATATTTCGAAGGAGAAGGGGAGATGGAAGGATCTGCTAGACTCGAAGTATGGCTCGGAAGTGCAAACACTGGCCAAACTTCAATCGTGGTGGTGGAGAGATTTGCTTAAAGTCTGTCGGGAGGGTGGACGAGAATGTGGTTTCACAAAGAAATTGGATGGAAACTAGGATGTGGAGACAAAATAAAGTTCTGGGAGGATGTGTGGATTGGTATTTGTAACCTCAAAACTTTATTTCCTAGATTGTTCTCGTTGTCTTTAAACCAAGGGCAAAAGGTGGAATAGGTAGGTGAATGGGATGACTCGGTTTGGTGTTGGCGGTTAAGGTGGAGGAAGGAAAGATTTGAGTGGGAATCCTCGTTGGTAGAAGAGCTTGAAGTGCACATATCCACGACAATCTTGCTTAAAGAAGAGAAGAATGTTAAGGTGTGGGGGAATGAGGAGGCGGGGTGTTTCTCAGTGAACTCCGCTTATGAATGTCTTTCTAAACATGGAAGAGGCCCCCAACTTGATGTCTTTAAGTCACTTTGGAAGGCTAAGGCTTTCCCAAGCGTGGTGACTGTAACGTGGAGGATTCTAATGGATAGACTTCCAACTAGAGTGTGTTTGAGTAGGAGAAGGGTGTTGATGGAATCAACCTTATGTGTTTTATGCCAGACCAAGGAAGAATCATGTCAACATCTCTTTCTGGACTATAAATATGCATCTCGTGTCTGGTCCATGTGCTTTAGGTGGACTGGAATTTTGTTTGTTCAACATAATGATATTAAGACCCACTTTGAGAGATTTCACCTAATTCAGGTTAGTCATAATCAAAATATGGTTTGGAAAGGGGTTTGGACAACAGTAGTCAGGTGTATCTGGGATCACAGGAACTCGGTAGTGTTCAAGCAAGGTGTTGTAGATGCAGAAGAAATGTTTCAGCAAGCACAACTCAAATCTTGGCTATGGATGAAGCACAAGACAGATTCTTTTAATTACTCCTTAGTGGATTGGGTCCTGAACCCAATGTGCTGCATAAAAAGCTATAAGTAAGTGGGTCTCGGAGGCACATATTAGTGTAGGAACAGGAAGGAGGTGTTGCACGTGAGAAAGGAAGGCAATGGTGTTGTGCAGATTGCAGGGTTGGGTTTAGGCGCTGCTGACTCAGGTTTTCCCAATGTTGGTGCTGGTTTTTGCTCTGCTTGTAGGAACTGTCTGGAGCTGGCTTGAATTTGTTTAGCATAGCCTCTAAGTCAGAGTTGCGGTGGACTGCTCGTATCTGGTCTTGGTGGGTTTTGGAAACTGCTGTCACTGACACTAGTTGGTCAACATGTGGTTATAAGAGAAGAGAAGGGCCAAAGATGGTTGAGAATGTAGCAGAAGTTTTTTCTGGTTGTTGGCTAGTTATGTTGTATGTATAAGGGGAGGCTTATAACAGGTGTTGTGGTTGTGGCCTTATGCATATGAAGGTGTTGCTAGCTGATGGAATTCACTGGTTACAAGGAAGCTGCATGAAGGGTGGACTCCTTGGTTACCCTTGATGTAGAGGTTTGATGGTCTATGCATGGCTACTAAATGGTGCCACCAGTCTGGTATGCTGGTGTTGGTTAAGTTGTTGACTGGTTTGGTGGTGTGCTGGTCTAATTCGTAAGTTGGAGACGCTGGCCAGGTGGAAGCCAATGGCCTTTTGCACAATAGTTACAGGGCAATTTCAAGCAAATGTAGAGGTTTGATGGTCTATGCATGGCTACTAAATGGTGCATCTGCTGTGATGCCAAAGTTGGAAGAGGAAAGGGGGTTGGTGGGTGCTCCCAATATGTCCTATGGTAGGAAGCATTGCTGGCAAGGTTGTTAGAATATATGGCTTTAAACTAGAGGGGGGTGAATTGTTTAAAGAGAGTTTTCGCAAACTTTTAAGCCTTGAATGAAAATATGATGGAAACCAAGTAGAGGACGCCCAAGCCCATGACGCCCAAGCCCAAAGAATCACTAGGAGCATGGCAAGAGCTTTGGGACAAGAGTGTCAAATGATAACTCTTCTTATTTCTATTGTATAGTGTAGGTGGTGTGGATATTAAATAAATAGGTGTGAATGTACTAGAGAGAGTCACATTGTCCATGTGACTTAGTGGGAGGGTGTAGGTGTCATATAGGAGGTGCCAAAACTAGAAAGGAAGTCACACCTTCCTCATGCTTTAGTTGGCGCCATTTTAGTGTCATTTAGGGGGGAATTTGAATTTGATTTAGCTTCTCATTTCAGCACCTCTTAGGCTATAAATAAGGTGCTTGCCTTTGTAAAATTCAGAATTGGATAATTGATATAGAGAAACTCTACTCATTTGGAGAGAGATTTGTGTGAGATTTGGATCTCCTTGCTTAGTCTCATCTTGTGAGCTTTTGGAGAGCTTCAAGTGGCGGCTTCCTTCACTCATCTTGGGACTCCATCACCAAGTGGCGTGAGCAACTCCAATTCCCATTCCAGCCGATCTTCAATCACCTAAGTCTCCTTCATTTCATCTCCATTTCTGTTTTCAATTGGTAGTATAGAGTTCTTAAGTGTTCTTCATCTTTTCACCGTTTAATTTTGTGTTCATATGTTGTTTCTTAAGTTTCTATACGGTGCTTTGTGTTCTTGGTTCAGTTTTGATTTATAATCTTGTTCCATGGATGATAGCACTCTTATTTGAGTTTGGAACATCATTTGGACGACTATGTCTCCATTGATGATTCTTGAAGCTTCCTTGAGTCCAATTCTGTTTTCAGCATTCTCTTTTGTTCTTGCTTTCCTTTCAATTCCGCCAAGTGTTTGTGATAAGGACATGGCACTCATTGTTCAATGAGTTTGGCTTCTCTCTTGGATGGCATTATCCTCCATTGAGATGACCTTAAGTCTCCTTAGTGTTGTTTCTTGTTAAGTGTCTATCCAACTCACATCATGTGGTATCTAGAGCTATGGTTGTGTGCAAAAAAAATTTTGAGTTTCTGGACACTTTGATTCTGTTTTTGTGATTAGTGATTCTGTTTTTGTGTTTTTTGAGTATTTCTTGCTGTTTTAATTGTTGTTAATACATTGTGCTGGAGTCATTTTAATTTTTGAATCCATACTTGTTTTGTCTAGTCATGTTTTTTCCTATAATGTCATCAATTTCTTGTAGTCTTTTTCTTGCTATCTTTAGTTGATTGCTTTTATTTGAGTACAAATTTTGGTTTCTGTTTTTTCTTGATCCTTTGGTGCATTTTCTTTTTAGTATTGAGTTCATGCTTGTGTATTAGATCTATACAAGTTCTTATTCATCATTTCTATTGTGTCTTTGTAGTTTCTTTAATTCTGTTTTTCATTCCAGTATAGGTCCCTCTGTTTTTCATAAAAATGTGCTGACTGTTTGGTTTATCAAAATTTCTGTGTTTACTGGAAAATTCTGAAATTCTGGAATTAAGTAGTTTGAGGTGTTACAAAAGAGTGAAAAAACGAAGTACATCAAAACTCAATATACAAAAAAAATGATAAATGAAATACGAACAGTGTGTAATACTGCCGAAAAAAATACGGTAATCTGGCAGTGATTTTGCAAAATTTATTACAATTAATTGGCGTACTGTTTTTGAGTTATTCCAGTGCCAATTTTTAGATAACATCTTGAATTTCTAGTGGTTACATTTTCACATTCCAGTTCGCTTTCTACAGTTCCAGTTAAATTTTTTAAGTCACACACGGTTTTTAACAAAAAATTCCAGTAGGCGGTTTGTGAAAGACTTTAGTACAATTGCCGCACCATTAAATGTCATAGTAAAGAAGGATGTGGTTTTTAAGTGGGGACAAGAGCAAGAAAACGCTTTTCAAACTTTGAAGGAAAAATTGACTAAAACCCCCATTTTAGCCCTTCCTAACTTTGCTAAGACATTTGAAGTAGAATGTGATGCCTCTAATATAGGCATTGGGGTTGTTTTCCTTCAAGACGGACACCCCATAGCTTATTTTAGTGAGAAACTCAAAGGGAGTCATATCAATTACTCCACTTATGATAAAGAACTTTATGCTCTTGTTCGAGCTTTGCAAAATTGGCAACATTATCTTTTTCCAAAGGAATTTGTGATCCATAGTGATCATGAGTCCCTTAAATATTTGAAAAGCCAAAGCAAGCTTAATAAGAGACATGCTAAGTGGGTGGATTTTATTGAACAATTTCCTTATGTGATCAAACATAAACAAGGTAAAATTAATGTGGTTGTCGATGCTCTTTCAAGAAGATATACCTTGTTAAATGTTTTGCATGTTCAATATTTAGGATTTGATCACATAAAGTAACTTTATCATGATGACCTATATTTCTCTCTAATCTATCAAGAGTGTTCCAAGGGAGGTCACAAAGACTTTTTCTTACATAATGGTTTTCTTTTTAAAGAAAAAAGACTTTGTGTTCCCCAAGGATCCATAAGACAATCTCTTGTTAGAGAGGCTCATGAGGGTGGGCTTATGGGCCATTTTGGGGTAGCTAAGACTTTAGAAACATTGCATGAACATTTCTTTTGGCCTCACATGCGCAAATCCGTACATAGCTTCTGTGATAAATGTATATAGCATGTAGGAAAGCTAAATCTAAACTCCAACCCCATGGTTTATATACCCCTCTTCCTATCCCTACAATGCCTTGGGTTGATATTTCTATGGATTTCATCTTAGGACTTCTCAAGACATCGAAGGGTAAGGATTCCATCTTTGTGGTAGTGGACCGTTTTTCTAAAATGGCTCATTTTATTCCATGCAACAAAGTGGATGATGCATGCCATATTGCAAATCTCTTCTTAAGGAAGTTGTTCGTTTACATGGACTTCCTAGAAGTATAGTATTCGATAGGGATTCCAAGTTCTTAAGTCACTTTTGGAGGACCTTATGGGGGAAACTTGGCACAAAACTTCTTTTTTCTACTACTTGCCACCCTCAAACTGATGGTCAAACTGAAGTGGTTAATAGAACTTTGGGTAAAATGTTGAGATGCTTTATTTCCGGGAATCCAAGGGTTTGGGAGGATTTACTACCTCATGTTGAGTTTGCTTATTGATCCTGTCGGTTGACCTGAGTGCACAAGTCTTGCCACGTCAAAGGTCTCTCCTCTTGATCAGCTTCGCACCACGCTAGCCTTTGCTCCTCACGCCCTAATCCCTCGCAAGAACCTGAAGAAAACAAAGTGGCGCCGCTGCGGCCGATCGCGCTCCGACGCTCAAGTCAGTGACGGAATCACCAAAAACTCAGAGAGAATATCTCAACTCAAGGAACCGTGCGCAATGAATCTCAGTGTACTAGAAAGTATTCTGAAAGCGTACCTCAAAAGTCTGTTAAGTGTTCCTTATATACCTGAGCACTTTCTCTCTCCTGACGGTTACACCTCTGGACACGTGGCTCGCATCCAGCTGTACACGTGTCACCATCTGGAGCTCCCTCCACTTGAACGTCACCTCTACTCTTCAAGTCATTCGACTAAGTTACCCATACAAGGAGTAACTTGGTGCACAACTTACCTTGGAGCGCGACCCTTTAAGTGGCGAGTACGGGGTGTCACCATGCACACCTTCCCTGTGGTCTCGCCTGCCGCTATCACGATCTGCTTCACTTGCACGTCATGCATGCTCTGGGAAACTGTTCCCTTGCCTCGACCTCTGGCTAGGGAATGATTATCTGATAACCTCATCCTCCAGTGCTGCATGATAAGCATATCATTGGCGCCTTCTTCGTACTTGTACCCCTTGAAAGCCTTAGGCAAGCTTTCTTGATCTTTCGGCGATGTGCCCCTTTCGGCGGTCTCTAACCACCTGATCTCCTAGTACTCATATATGGCGACTATGGCGCAACTCTGGCGAACGCCAATTACACACACTAGAGATCGGAGAGCACCAAATCAACGATTGGCGACTACACAGACTTCCCGATGTACTTCCCTTCTGTCAGCCAGGTGTCCCGTTCAACACGCCTATATTATCGCTTGCTGCCACGTCATCACTTCCGATTACCTGATCGGTACACAAGCCCCCCAGTCTTAAGCTGAGACTTTGGCCAGCGAAAAGACTAGGAAGTCAAATCATCGTCGATCTACGTGGCGCTTGTACGGATCTCCGTACGTTCGTACCCTTTGACTCTCTGACGCTCCACCAACCCCCTCTTTAATCAAACGACACGTGGCCTCATCAACGGTCGTTTTTAACCGTCGTTTGCGCTTCCTACAACGTTCGAAACCCTTAAACCCTTCGCGTTTTTCACTGTTTCATCATCTTTCTTCATCCTCAAGCATTCCAAACGCTTTCTCTGCGAACCACGAAACTTCTTGTCTATCTCAATCTCCAATTTTCTTCAGCGTTCATCCGATCATAAAAAGGTAACCCTTTTACCCCTCCTATTGACATTTACTGCATTTTAATCGGTTTGCATCATCCATTAACTGTCTGAAGCATACGTTGTGGGTTGTATCTCTTTTTCTCGTAACCTAAGGTTTCGTCCTTGATAACGTCTATCCCAGCGAACCCTTATTTGTTCGTTCTATCCTCTTCGTCCTCAATCGAGTCATTCTCTGCTGTCCTCATTTTATCCCTTTTCTTTCCTATGCAGTTCCTGCGATGGCTCACACGAAGTCCACCGCTAATCCTCCTTCTTCATCGCGAAACCCTCCGCCCAAAACTTGTAGGGTTGTCTCTGGGACAAATCCTCCATCAACACGCAAACCCTCACGAGCCTCTGGTGCTCCCTCCACACAGGCTGAGAGGCCTGCCTCTTCTCATGCCAACCCTACCCAACTCGTCGGAGGAGCCTCCATTCCTCCGCAAGACTATAAAGAGCTCTATCCTTGGGCCACCCCAACTCTGCTGAAATAGACCTCCTCAATAAATACTGAGTTGGGCGTGCACCGACTGAAGAAAGGAGATCAACCCGACCTTTCATTTCACAAGGAGCATGATAGCAAAGTGACCGTGCTGCCTTGCCTCTCGGGAGAACCGATCTGCGCGGACGATAAGGGGAACAACGACAAGTTGTTCTGCTTCATCTACGCTACATTGTTCAAGAAAGTGAAGCTTAGGCTTCCTTTTACTCGTTTCGAGAGAGAGTTACTGACCGAGCTCAACATCGCCCCTGCCCAGCTTCATCCCAACAGCTGGGCGTTCGTAAGGACGTTCCAAATCCTCTGGGCGCACTTGTTGCTGCCAGCCTCAGTCGATGTCTTCCTCTTCCTTTTTTAGGCAAAGAATCCCGGAGATCGCCCCTGGGTCAGCTTGAACGGGATTGCTGGGAGATCAATCTTCTCAATCTTCCAGCAATCTTATAAAGACTGGAAAGGGAAGTTCGTGAAGGTGTGCCAAAACGATCAAGACCCCTCATTGCTTGACGGCTTCCCCCTGTATTGGGTAAACAAGTGGAACAAGGACTCCAAGGACAGCTTTAGGAGACCAAGAAGTCCTGACAACATGGGGGAGTTAGACAAAGATCTTTGTCTCTTCTGGAAGAGTGTGGCTGTTGCCAACATCACCTTCCCTACTGCCTCAATAATTCCCTTCGAGTTCTTCGAGAGCCAACTCGAAATACACATAGGTTAGCCCCTACTTCAATACCAAGACTCTTGCTTCGTGTTAAACTGACTTAGCATTTTTACCCTTCTGTATAGGCCTTGATCATTAATCCATGTGCTGTTTGTGTTATCTCTGTATAAATATACTTGTATGTTCTGCTTCTGTTTTGGTTGCTCATCTATCCTTTACCTTGTGCAGATAACATTTTGGGAAAAGGGAAATTGGCGGAATTGAGGGTGATCGCCCGATCCCACAAGCTCGCGGCGGGCTCCCAAGCTGTCCCCAACCCGGTGGCGGCGATCGCCGCTACCCAAGGCAAAACTCCTCCCCGAGGTCCAACTTCTTCTGGGGTACTACCCGCCCCAGAAAGGAAAAAACTAATCTTGAGGAAACCCAAAAGGAAGACTCCTCAGGTGGTGCAAGAGGAAGAACATGACGACGAAGATACTGAGGATGGCCTTATTACTAAGAGGACAAGGGTGGCCACCTCTACACCACCTACACTCCCAACACCAACACCGCCCTCACCTCCAGCTCTGCTAGGACCAGTCCAAGCAACACCCTTGGTCGTCGCGCCCCCGGTAGTTGAAAGCAGCGACCCTTACTACGTGGAAAACCCTCCAAGCGCCTCAACACCGTTTGTATCTGTCGGAGAGGGTCCTCCTTCCACAACATCCATCGCTGGGGCCGCACTAGGAGAAGATGAGGGCGCTCAAATTTCGCCAATACTGATAACAGAATCCCCGACCTCACCACCACGCCTAGAAGCCCCCCTTGCTTTACAAACTCAAGAGGGTGGTGGTGAAAGTCAACATCAAACCCCGCCAGTGCCTCAAGCATCAGCCTCAAGCCTCCCAGCTTCCTTCGAAGAGACCTTGGGACCCTTCACAACCCAACTGAAGACCATGGCGGAAGATCTTCCTTTGCTTGTATCAAGAGCTGTAAAGGCTTCACTCAAGAAGCTTCAAGAGGAGAACTCCGCGCTCAAGGAATCAAATCTGATGATAAGGGCTGAGGCGGATAAGCTCACTTGCAACCTGCTGATGACTGAGATGGAACACTCAAGGTTGGAGGATGCATTGGACGCTGAGCTAAGGAACACACGCAAGGAGGCCTCCGATCTGCGCCAAAAACTGCACACCCAGCTTCAAGAGAAGATTGACTTGGAGAGCAAATTAGTTCCATACAGGGTCAAGGTTGCAGATATGGAGGCTGCACGAAAAGCTGAAGCTTCCCTGGTGGAAAAACTTGAGAAAAGGTCGGTAGATAGGGAGGTCCTTCTGGGGAAGGTCGAGAATGAAAGGGACAAGGCTCTCGCCGAGCTCGCCGAAGCTCGCGAGGAGACCAAAAAGATCGCTGCAGAGCTGGCCCAAACTCGGGACGAGAGCAAAAAAGCTGCTGAAGAACTTGCTCGATCTCATGAGGAGGAAGAAGGTCTGAAGAAGCAAACTCATGAGCTCGAGCAGAGCGCTGCTCAAGTCCTCTCCGCTGGGTTCGACGCCGCTCTGGAGCAAGTAGCATGCCAATACCCTGAGCTCGACCTTTCCATGGTGTCGATCTGCAACGAAGTGGTGGATGGGAAGATTGTACCCTCCGAAGACTAACTGCCTCTCCCCATCACCTCTTCTTTGAAACTTGTCGTTCATCTTTTGTTTGTAATAGCTATTTGTGTATAGACTTGTTTTGACGTTGCTTAATATAATTTTCATTTCCTGAATATCGTCTTTCTTCTTACCTTGCATACTTTTGCCTCTATTTGTTGTGGGGTTAACTAGCGTAACCAGTGAAACTCACTCAACTGCATTAACTTAGCAATACTCGGGCTCAACCCTTCATACACTGCTTTTAACTTGAGTAAACTGTTAATCTTATAACAATTTACCAAATTGTTAATTCTAAGTAAACTTGAGCAACTATTAACTCTTTAACCGATGATATTTAACACAACTTGTGAACTTTAAGGCAACAAACCTTAGCATAAATCACTTACAAGGCAGCAGGTTTTAACTCAAACTAGTATTAAAATACAGTTTACCTGATCTGCCAAGCGACGTGACCTCTTACTCCTGTCATCGCCTGGAACTGATCGCCGTACAGGCCACTTGCTATCTCATCCTTCACGCCGTAGGGCTCTGGCGATGCAGTCTTTCTTACTTTCATAACTTGATCATTGTGCCCTCATCTGGGGGTAGAGGCGCCTTTCGGATCCTTCTCTACCTCCCTGAGTTTTAGAACAATGATCTGAACTTTTTTAAGTCGAGAGGGATTTTATCTACCTTCGCGCTGCCTGCTAGCGTGGAAGCTTTATCTGGTCGTACTGGGCCAATATTGATGTTTCACTTAAAAGGGGAAAGGGGTTTTCCATCAACCTTCCCTTCCCGCCGTTTAAGGTCACAAACACCTCTGACTTTTCAGTTCATCTTGCCTGAACTCACTCCGAGGTGAGAAGGACTTTTTCTGGTGCCCTAGTTTGCCCAGGGTGTACATCTCCTCCCCCTTGGATGCATTGAGGACTTTTAATCTTGCCTCAATCTGCTTATGCAAAGAGGTCTTTCGATCTGTTCTTGCCTTCACTCGCTTAAAGGCGAGGAGGACTTTCTCGCCTGCACTCGCTTGAGGGCGAGGAGGACTTCCTCTGTTCTTGCCTGCACTCGCTCAAGGGCGAGGAGGACTTTCTCGCCTGCACTCGCTCGAGGGCGAGGAGGACTTCCTCTGTTCTTTCCTGCACTCGCTCAAGGGCGAGGAGGACTTCTTCTGTTCTTGCCTACACTCGCTCAAGGGCGAGGAGGACTTTCTCGCCTGCACTCGCTCGAGGGCGAGGAGCACTTCCTCTGTTCTCGCCTGCACTCGCTCAAGGCGAGGAGGACTTCTTCTGTTGCCTCAGGACGCACGAGAGCGTTGAGGTCTTTAATCATCACTGGTGCCTCCGATCGCCGAAAGACGATGAGGTCTTTTAAACTGTTTAACTATTGCCACCGATCGCCGAAAAACGATGGGGACTTTAAAACTTTTAACTAGATACCGCCAATCGTCGAAAAGCGATGGGGATTTTAAAACCTTTAACTGATGCCGCCAATCGCCGAAAAACGATGGGGACTTTAAAACTTTTAACTGATGCCACCAATCGCCGAAAAACGATGGGGACTTTAAAACTTTTAACTAGAAAGCATGCAATCTTAGAAACTTTAAACTTGAAAACTCTTCTTTATTGGGTGGCCTCATTAAAAACCCTCTTTAGGGAAAAAAGAGTGCCCCCTTGAACTGTTTCAACAGAAAGCATGTAAATCTCTTCATGTTCGTCTTTACTTACAAGGCTTTAACTGTAATATAATTTGAGATGCGTGGCGTTCCAAGTGCGAGGAATCGCCCCTCCTTCTAACGTCTCTAAGTGGTAGGCGTCGTTCCCAAGCACCTCGGTTATTCTGAACGGTCCCGTCCACTTAAGTGATAACTTGTTCTCCATCTCGTATTGATGGGCCTTCCTCATCACTAGTCGCCCTCTCTGAACCGCCTCAGCATTACCTTAGAGTTATACCTTCGCTCAATCCTCCTCTTCACTGCTTCGGCCTTCACTCTCGCCTCCTCCCTGACCTCATCCAGTAAATCCAGATTCATTCTTCTTTCTTTGTTCGAGTCTTCTGCCACAAAGTTCTGAAATCTCGGCGAGCTTTCCTGGATTTCAACTGGAATCATCACATCCATAAACCAAGCAAAACGGGGTCTCGTGGGTTCCTGACTGTTCAGTGGTATGGTACGCCCAAACTATGCAGGGTACCTCTTCTGAAGTGATTCCAATAGCATAGAAGAGAATGATTCTTGACATTCTTAGGAATCACCTTGAGCTGGACATTATTGAGGCACTTTTCTTAGAGTTGGATCATTGTTCTAAGACAAGAACTCACCAAAAACTAGTATCAAATCCCAAACTCATTTGCATGTTCCACATATTGTCAAATTGAACCAACAAAAAGAGGTAAAACTAAAAAGCACCGAATAGAATTGAATAAGAACACATTTGAACCGAACAAAGTGAAATTAAAAAGGCAAGAACAGCAAATAGGTGCTGGAAAAACAGAAAAGCCGAACCAAACAACAAGACAACAAGCTAGAACAAAGAATTAACAAAGAAGAGAGGAAGGAGAGAAGAATTGCTCATGAAGATGGAAGGATGATGGATGATCTCGCCACTAGAAGTGTGGAATGCTCCTAGATGAGAGTGCTGCCGCCACTTGAGGACTCCATGGATCCATCAAGATAAGACTAGAGAAGAAGGCTCAAAAGCTCTCCAATGATCACTCAAAATTTGAGTAGAGTTTTCTTAGATTAATTCCAATCTGAATTTTACAAAGAGAGCACCTCTATTTATAGCCTAAGGTGCTGAAAATGCAAGCTAAAACAATTCAAATTTCCCTCCTAAAGCAAGCTCAAACCGGCGCTTATTTCAAGCCATGAGGAAGGTGTGACTCCTTCCTTCACTTTGGCACCTCCTATTCTACTTCTACACCTATCTACTAACACACACCCCCTAAAGCTCCTAACTAAAGCCTAAAAGATGCTATAACAATAGAGGTTTCTAAAGTTTCCCTCTAAGCACCTTCAACTAAAGAAATTACAAAAAGAGAAAATAAATGTCCTCTAGTTCCTAAAGCTTTAAACATGCTTCTTGTAAGCCTTTGAGGTGGACTTTGACCTCCATGGGCGTCTTCTATTTGTGCCTCCACCTCCTCTTGATCTTGTTGATTGGCCTCTATGTTCTCTTGATCTTGATCTCCATCATACTCCCCGAGTTGGAGAGAATTCGACCACGAATTTTGGAGACCTACAGAAAAAGGAGTTAGATCGCTGAGATTAAAAGTATGACTACCTAAGAATGTATCAGGCATATCTAACTCATAAGCATTGTCATTAATCCTCTTGAGGATTTGGAAAGGTCCATCCCCTCGAGGCATTAGTTTGGACTTCCTTTGAGTAGGAAAACGATCCTTCCTCAAGTGAAGCCAAACCCAATCGCCCTCATCAAATAACAATGTTTTTCTCCTTTTATTGGCAAGTTCAGCATACTTGCCAACCTTCTTCTCAATTCTCTTCTTGATGTCTTTATGCAAAGTTTTCATAAAAGAAGCCTTTTCATCCCCATCTTTGCACAAGACATCTCCAAGAAGGGGAATAGGAAGAAGATCAAGAGGTGTTAGGGGATTAAACCCATAGACCACCTCAAAAGGAGAATGTGAGGTGGTAGAATTTACTACTCGATTATATGCAAACTCAACATGGGGTAGTAAATTCTCCCACACTCTAGGATTCCCCGAAATAAAACATCTCAATAGTTGTCCCAAAGTTCTATTCACCACCTCGGTTTGACCATCAGTTTGTGGGTGGCAAGTGGTAGAAAATAAAAGCTTAGTTCCAAGCTTGCCCCACAAGGTCTTCCAAAAGTGACTCAAGAACTTAGGATCTCTATCGGACACTATAGACCTAGGAATCCCATGCAAGCGAACCACTTCTTGGAAGAAGAGGTTTGCAATGTGGCATGCATCATCCACTTTGTGGCAAGGAATAAAGTGAGCCATTTTTGAAAAACGATCCACTACCACAAAAATGGAGTCCTTTCCCTTTGATGTCTTGGGTAAGCCTAAGATGAAATCCATAGATATATCTACCCAAGGCATTGAAGGGATAGGAAGAGGAGTATATAGACCATGGGGATGCATCTTAGACTTAGCTTTGCGGCAAGCTATGCATTTATCACACAAACTATGAACATGTTTATGCATATGAGGCCAAAAGAAATGTTCATGCAACACATCCAAAGTTTTAGCAATCCCAAAATGTCCCATTAAACCCCTCTCATCCCTCTCATGAGCTTCTCTAACAAGAGATAATCTAATAGAGCATTGAGGAACACAAAGACGTTTTCCTTTAAAAAGAAAGCCATCTTGTATAAAAAAATCTTTGTGTCCTCCCTTAAGACACTCTTGATAGATGGAAGAAAAATCAAGGTCATCATGATAAAGTTCCTTAATGTGATCAAAACCAAGATATTGAGAGGATAAAAGATTTAGCAAGGTGTATCTTCTAGAAAGAGCATCCGCCACAATATTTATTTTGCCTTGCTTGTGTTTGATCACATAAGGAAATTGCTCAATGAATTCCACCCACTTAGCATGCCTCTTGTTAAGTTTGTTTTGGCTTTTCAAATATTTAAGAGATTCATGATCACTATGTATCACAAACTCTTTGGGAAAAAGATAGTGTTGCCAAGTAAACAAAGCCCTAACAAGTGCATATAATTCCTTATCATAGGTGGAATAATTGAGATGACTTCCCTTCAATTTCTCACTAAAATAGGCTATGGGGTGGCCCTCTTGAAGGAGAACAGCCCCAATACCTATGCTTGAAGCATCACACTCAATCTCAAAAGTCTTAGTGAAATTAGGAAGGGCCAAGATGGGAGCATTAGTCAATTTTTCTTTCAAAGTGTCAAAAGCATTTTGTTGTGCTTCTCCCCAATGAAAGACCACATCCTTTTTCACTATGTCATTGAGTGGTGCGGCAATGGTACCAATGTTTGGGACAAATCTTCTATAGAAAGAAGCAAGTCCATGAAAGCTTCGGACCTCATTCAAAGATTTCGGTGTAGGCCAATTTTGAATGGCCACCACCTTTGTTTTGTCCACATGGACCCCTTTACAACTCACAACAAACCCTAGGAATTCTATATGATCAAGAGCAAACATACATTTAGCAAGGTTAGCATACAAATGTTCCTTCCTAAGGGTTTCTAAAACTTGCCTAACATGCAACCTATGGTCATTCAAAGATAAGCTATAAATGAGAATGTCATCAAAATAAACAACAACAAACTTACCAATGAAAGGTCTAAGAACATGATGCATGAGGCGCACGAAAGTACTTGGTGCATTAGTTAGGCCAAAAGGCATGACTAACCACTCATATAAACCAAAGTTGGTCTTAAAAGCCGTCTTCCATTCATCACCCGGTTTGATACGGATTTGATTGTAGCCGCTTTTAAGATCAATCTTTGAAAAGATTTTTGAACCATGTAATTCATCCAACAAATAATCTAGTCTAGGTATGGGATGCCTATACTTGATTGTTATGTTATTGATAGCCCTACAATCCGAACACATTCGCCATGTGCCATCCTTTTTTGGCACTAAGATGATAGGCATAGCACAAGGACTCATGCTATCTTGCACCCACCCTTTCTCAATCAAAGCCTCAACTTGTTGGCGAATTTCCTTGGTTTCACTTGGATTGGTCCTATATGCTGGACGGTTTGGTAAAGAAGAGCCCGGTATCAAATCAATTTGGTGTTCAATCCCTCTCAAAGGTGGAAGTCCATTTGGAGGATCTTCAAACACATCTTGGAACTCTTCTACCAAATTTTCCAAGCAATGAGGACTATCAACAAGTGTTTCTACTCTAAGAGTTCTAGGGATGGCTAAGAAAAGAGGATGATGAGCCACTATTTCCCTTTCAATGTCACGCCTAGACACAAGGAGTGTAGGCTTAGAACTCTTATCTTTTTTATCTTTTTCACTCTCCCTCTTTTTCTTCATGATAACTTGGTCCTCATGGATTTCTCTTGGAGAGAGAGATTTTAAAGTAACCTTGTGACCATGGAATTCAAAAGATAGTTTATTGGTAAAGCCATCATGTAAAACTTTTCTATCAAATTGCCAAGGCCTTCCCAAAAGAACATGAGTGGCTTCCATGGGCACAACATCACATAATACCTCATCTTTGTATTTTCCAATGGAGAAATGGATGAGGACTTGTTTATTAACAATTATTTCTCCTACTTCACTAAGCCATTGTAATTTGTAGGGCTTTGTATGAGAGATAGTAGGCAATCCAAGCTTATATACTACTCTTGTACTAGCCACATTTGCACAACTACCCCCATCCACTATCAAGGAACAAATGTTGTTTTGAATAAGACATCTTGTATGGAAAATATTTTCCCTTTGACTTTCATCAAAAGGTTGTGAAACTTGTCCAAGAAGTCTTCTCACAACTAACAAGTCCCCTTCAAGTGGACATTCGCTCTCTTCCTCACTAGATGCATGAGAATGCAATGAATGCTTAGGAGAATCCGAATCATGCTCACTAACTACAATGCCCTCATGCATGTACATACTTCGTTTGGAAGGACAATTTGCATCAATATGACCATAACCCATACATTTAAAGCATTTAGTATTAGACGTTCTAGTGGGAGATTTAGGCCTAGAAGTAGATGGCTTAGATTCCTTGGGTTTGAAAGAAAAATCTTTGGAAGGATGTTTAGAAAAAGAAGTTTTGTTTCTCCAAGACTTGGAGTAGTATCCATCATTGGAAGCATTTTTAAAAGAGTTTTTCTTAGCAAGTTGGGCTTCCACCTTCATTGCAAGATGAACTAAAGAGCCCAATGATGAATACTCTTGTAACTCAACAATGTCTTGAATATCCTTCCTAAGACCACTCACAAACCTAGCAACCATGGCTTCTTCACTTTCTTCTAATTCAATTTTAAGCACAAGCGTCTCAAGCTCCTTATAATATTCATCCACATTTAGCGTGCCTTGTTGAAACCGTTGGAGTCTCAACATGAGGTCTTTCCTAAAATGTGGGGGCACAAACCTAGCGCGCATATGATCCTTCAAAGAGTTCCAAGAGTCCACGGGAGGACCCTTGTGATAGATAATGTCCTTTACAATTCCATGCCACCATTTCATGGCATAATCACTAAACTCTAGGGTGGCTAGCTTAAGCTTATGCTCATCTTGGATCTCAAAAATTTGTTCACACTTAGCCTCCCAATCTAAATATACATTTGGATCACTAGAACCATTAAAACAAGGTAGCTTGACCGAAGGAAGCTTAGACTTTGCATCATGATAGAAGCCAGTGCCGTAGTGAGTTCTTTCCCCTTGATGATGATGTCTTTGTCCATGGACTTGGGGTGGAGGTCTCCTTCTCCTATGCTCATCTTCACGGCCAAAATCATAGGAAGAAGCTCTTGTGGAAGGTCTATGATGCTCATCATGGATTGAAGGAGATGGTCTAGCTTGGTGCACCTCCATCTTTTGCAATTTCTCCTCCAACCGTCTAATGGTTCTTTGAGCTTCATGTAATTCACCAAGGATTGAAGCTTTGGATGGAGAATTCTGCTTGTATGATGCATCACTTGAAAATCCAGCCATTTTGGAAATAAAAAACAGCAAACACACAAAAACAGCAAACAAGTTAAGCAACAAAAATTAGCAAAAACAGTGAGTGTGGCCAGCAAGAATGCCGAAGTGAAATGAGGTAGAAAAAGAGGTCACTCTCAAAGAAATAATGTCCTTGCACCAATCTGATCTTGAGGCCTTGGAATCCTCAAATGAAAGATGTCAAAGCAAGCACACCAATCTCAAAAGCAACCACCACAAAACCAATGAAACAATAAAGACAAACAAGAAAAGGTATAAGCAAGGAAAGGTAATTGCAAAAGGAAAAAACTATGTGTAAGACAAACTCAAAGAGTAAGAATGAAAGACAAATAAGAAAATAAAGAACTCAATGAGAAAAGTAGGCACACAAAAGAATACTTAAGGAAAAGCACTAGAGTAAGAAAACAAAAAATTAGCTACTGGAAAAAAAAAATTTAAAATGCAAACTGTGCTTCATATTCACTGATTTAACTGGAATGATGTAGAGAGAACTGGATTATGAAATTTAAACCACATAAACTTCAAGATGTTAACTCAATAATGGCACTGGAATCAATTAAAAACAGTAAGCCAATTAATTGAGATAATTTTTTTAAAATCGCTGCCAGATTACCGTATTCTTTTCGGCAGAATTGTACACTTTTTTTATTTTATTTATCATTTTTTGTGTACTTTGAATTTTTGAATGATTCTTTTTTCTACTCTTTTCTAACACTTTGAATATCACAAATCCAGAATTTCAGAATTTTCCAGTGAGTAAATCAATTGAAATAAGGAAAAACAGTAAGCACTTGTTTTTAGAAACAGAGGAATCCTAATAGGAATAAAAAACAGAATTATGAACTAGCAAAGACATAATGGAAAATGATGTATTGGAACTTGTATAGGTCTAGAATACAAGTATGAACTCAATTCTAAAAAGAAAATGCACAAAGGATCAATATCAATTCAGAAAATTATATGACACCAAAGCAAGAAACAATCAAAGCAATAAAAGTACTACTAGAAGTAATGACAATTATGGAATAACATGACTAAGACAAAACTTGACATGATTACAAAATTAAAAGACACATCACAAATTTTAACAACAAGTGAAAGGAAGCTTAAGGTAAACTCTAGGAAGGATAATGTCATTCCAAAAAAGCAGCCATACTCATAAGAAGAATGAGTGCCATAAACCTTTACACAAGCACTTGGTGTAAAAGAAAAACAGCAAGAATACTCAAGTAAAAATCTAAAACAGAAACTTAAATTGCAAGAAAATTAAAGAGCTCTTGAAATTAAAGTACACACAACTCAACAATTAAGCAAGAAGAACCTAAGACTCGTGATACCACATGATGTGATTCCAATAGCATAGAAGAGAATGATTCTTGACATTCTTAGGAATCACCTTGAGCTGGACATTATTGAGGCACTTTTCTTAGAGTTGGATCATTGTTCTAAGACAAGAACTCACCAAAAACTAGTACCAAATCCCAAACTCATTTGGATGTTCCACATATTGTCAAATTGAACCAACAAAAAGAGGTAAAACTAAAAAGCACCGAATAGAATTGAATAAGAACACATTTGAACCAAACAAAGTGAAATTAAAAAGGCAAGAACAGCAAATAGGTGCTGGAAAAATAGAAAAGCCGAACCAAACAACAAGACAACAAGCTAGAACAAAGAATTAACAAAGAAGAGAGGAAGGAGAGAAGAATTGCTCATGAAGATGGAAGGATGATGGATGATCTCGCCACTAGAAGTGTGGAATGCTCCTAGATGAGAGTGCTGCCGCCACTTGAGGACTCCATGGATCCATCAAGATAAGACTAGAGAAGAAGGCTCAAAAGCTCTCCAATGATCACTCAAAATTTGAGGAGTTTTCTTAGATTAATTCCAATCTGAATTTTACAAAGAGAACACCTCTATTTATAGCCTGAGGTGCTGAAAATGCAAGCTAAAACAATTCAAATTTCCCTCCTAAAGCAAGCTAAAACCAGCGCCTATTTCAAGCCATGAGGAAGGTGTGACTCCTTCCTTCACTTTGGCACCTCCTATTCTACTTCTACACCTATCTACTAACACACCCCCCCTAAAGCTCCTAACTAAAGCCTAAAAGATGCTATAACAATAGAGGTTTCTAAAGTTTCCCTCTAAGCACCTTCAACTAAAGAAATTACAAAAAGAGAAAATAAATGTCCTCTAGTTCCTAAAGTTTTAAACATGCTTCTTGTAAGCCTTTGAGGTGGACTTTGACCTCCATGGGCGTCTTCTATTTGTGCCTCCTCCTCCTCTTGATCTTGTTGATTGGCCTCTATGTTCTCTTGATCTTGATCTCCATCATCTTCAGCCCACGATCCTTTAGCTTTCTCGAGCCTTCTCTTTAAACCTCTCAGCAACACTCGATTGGCAGACTCCACTTGGCCATTCGTCTGTGGGTGCTCAACGGATGCAAACACCTATTGTATTCCCACCTCTTCGCATAGCTTCTTCAACAGGTGACTTGCAAACTGAGTCGCATTGTCCGACACCAGGCATTTAGGCACACCAAACCGGCACACGAGATTCTTCCATACAAAGCCTTCGATCTTATGTGCGGTGATCTGGGCTACTGGCTCAGCTTCGATCCACTTGGTGAAGTATTCAATCGCCACTACCAAGTACTTCATCTGCCTGACCGCCAATGGGAAAGGTCCCAGAATGTCAATTCCCCAAGTGTGAAACGGCCAGGGGCTATAAATTGACTTCAGCTCTTCTGGGGGTGCCTTGTGCCAATCGGCGTGTTGCTGACATTGCTTTCAACATTGAGCATACTTCTTGCAGTCCTCCCTCATCGTTGGCCAGTAATAACCTGCACGGAGAACTCTTGCAGCCAGAGCTCGGCTCCCGATGTGACTCCCACATATACCTTCATGGAGCTCGGCCATAATTCTTGTACATTTTTCTCCATGCACACATTCTAGGAGTGGGTGCGTAAACCCAAACCTGTACAGCTCGCCGTAGATCAAGGTGAACTTGCTAGAGTTCTTCTTTATCTTGTTAGCCTCCGCCGGATCCAGCGGGAGAACGCCATCTGCCAGGCAGCGCTGGTATTGCGTTATCCATGTGTCTGGCTTATACGTAGCGCAGACCTGCGCCACGTTCACCCTCTCCCCTCGACATGCTCTTATTCTCGGCGATCTCAAGGTCTCCTGGGTCAAGGACCTGTGACTCCTCGCCGCTTTCTCCGTCGACTTACTTATTTGAAGAACCTGGTGGTCTGCCACAAACGCCCTGGGCGTCTTCAGAGTTTTTTGAATAACTGTCCTCTGCCTACCCCCTTTGCCTGAACTGGCGAGCTTGGCTAGCAAGTCAGCTCGGGCATTTTGTTCTCTGGGTACATGCACCACCTCAAACGAGGCAAAGGAACCTTTCAACTCCTGCACATACTCCAAGTAAGCCGCCATTTGTGGATCCTTGGCCTGGAACTCGCCTGTTACTTGTCCCGTGACCAAACAATGAGTCACTCTTAGCCATCAACACCCTAGCCCCCATCTCCTTAGCCAACAAGATACTTGCGATCAACGCCTCATATTCTGCTTGATTGTTGCTAGCTTTAAAGGCAAACCTCAGGGACTGTTCTATCAGCACGCCGTTGGGCCCCTCTAGAATGACTCCAGCACCACTACCCTGCTGGTTAGACGATCCGTCCACCGAAAGCACCCAACGAAAATCGTCCCCCTCAACTCGCGCTGCTTCCGACGAGAGCTCAACCACAAAATCAGCGAAAATCTGCCCCTTGATCGGTCCTCGGGGCTCGTATTTGATGTCGAACTCTAACAGCTCCACTGCCCACTTCACCATTCTCCCAGCTACATCCGGCTTCTTTAAGACTTTCTGGATAGGCAAGTTGGTCATCACCAGCACCGTAAAGCTGTGAAAATAGTGGCGCAACCTCCTCGCCGAGAATACGACTGCCAGTGCAGCTTTCTCCAATGCTTGATACCTTACTTCTGGGCCTTGCAACACCTTGCTAACGAAGTAGATAGGTTTCTGAGCCTGATCTTGATCTTGGGCAAGCACCGCACTCACCGTCCTCTCAGTTACAGCAAAATACAAACTGAGAGGGGTTCCTACCAAAGGTTTGCACAAAACTGGCGGTTTCCCCAGGTACTCTTTAAGCTTCACGAAAGCTTCTTCGCATTCCTTCGACCAGACAAACTTATTGTTTCACCTTAAGCATTGGAAATACGGGTGGCATTTCTCTCCACTAGCTGACACGAAACGAGATAGGGCGGCCATCCGACCTGTAAGCTACTGCTCCTCCTTCAAGGTAGCCGGGCTTCTCATCGCCAAGATGGCAGCACACTTATAAGGATTTGCTTCAATTCCCCTTTCAGTTAAGAGGAAACCCAAGAACTTCCCTGCCTCTACGCCAAAAATGCACTTCTCGGGGTTTAGCTTTAATTTGTACTTGATCGTGGTAAACAGCTCCTCCAGATCTGAGATGTGCTTGCTTTTTTCTAACGAAGTCACGATCATATCATCTACGTACGCTTGCACATTCCTTCCCAGCATCGGTGCAAGTACCTTTTCCATCAACCTTTGGTACGTGGCCCCTGCGTTTTTCAGCCCGAAGGGCATCACTTTGTAGCAGTAGCACAATCTCTCACTCATGAAGACGGTCTTCTCTTCATCCATAGGATGCATCTTAATCTGGTTGTACCCAGAGAAGGCATCGAGGAAGCTCAACAACTTGCACCCTGCTTCAGACATGCCGGGAATCGATCCCGATTTCTTGTGTCACCAACTTGAAGACCTTGCTCCCGATCTCCCTCTCAAGCCACTCCTCGACGGGTTTGGGCCTTGTTTCACTGGCGATCACCGCCCTGGCGATTCCCGACTCCCTAGCCTCTTCTGGGCGGTTTCTTGCTTCTTCCTCCCAACCGGCATTTTCTCCCCCTGCTTCAGCGTCCACCATGACGACATCGCCTCCGGCAGTCACCTCCATCGCCGTGTCGACAACTCGCCTCTCTGCCGTCCCAGGCTCCACACCGGGAGGTGGTGCCGTGGTGACGTAGCTCACCGACCTCTTGGTCTTGAGGCTGTTTTCATAACACTTCTTTGCCTCCTTCTGGTCAGACCTTATGGTGATCACCACCCCTTCCATTAACGGCAATTTAACCTTCATGTGCGTGGTTGAGGGCACAGCTCCTATTCTGTTGAGGGTCGGTCTTCCCAACAGAATGTTATACGCCGAGGGGGCATTCACAACGAGGTACTTGATCTTCTCCGTCCTTGAGGCCGCCTCGTCTATGAACGTGGTTCTCAACTCAATGTACCCCCTGACCTCCACCTGGTCGCCGGCGAACCCATACAAGCATCCTCCGTAGGGCCTTAACTAGTCAAGGGGTAATTGCAGCTTGGTGAAAGTCGGCCAGAACATGACATCTGCCGAGCTTCCTTGATCCACCAGTACCCGGTAGACCTTCCTTCCCGCCGTGACTAGCGAGACAACTATGGGATCGTTGTCATGAGGCACAACGTCCCTGAGATCCTCCTTCGTGAACGTAATGTCCACATCTGGCGAGTGATCTTCGAACACATCTACTGCCATCACAGACCTTGCATATTTCTTCCTCTGTGATGCAGTACATCCACCACCCGAGAAACCTCCAGCGATGGTGTGGATCTCGCCGTGAGTGGGCATTTCATGCTGTTGGCCCTCACTGCTCGCCGGCTGAGAGCTCGACGCTTGCCCCGTCCTCTTGTCCAGCAGGTAGTCATTCAAGAAGCCGCTCTTGACCAAATCGTCGAGTTGGTAACCCAGGGCCAAGCATGAATCAAGGGAGTGACCAAAACTTTGGTGGAATTCACACCATGCGTTCGGTTTTCGCCCTAACACCTTGTCCGAGACTTTCTCAGGCGCCTTAAGCCTGGCAGCTATGTTGGGAATGGCGATCAGGTCCGCCAATCCCATGACGAACTTGTACCTCGGGGGGCAATTGAACTCCCTAGGGCGCCCTGGACCCTTCCCCTTGTTTTTCTTTGGATCGTAAGGATGGCGAGTCCTTTGATCCTTTTTGGCCGCCGCTGTCTCCAGCACCCTCTGCGGCTGAATTCTAGTTTGGGCCCGTGGCCTAGCAGGAGCCACGTTCCCTCTCTTTTCTACAACCTCGCTCTCGTCGGCGATGTGAGCCACAACAAGTCGCCGAACTTCAGCAAACGTGGCGGGGTGGCCCCTAATCAACGCCTCGCTGAAAGGTCCAGGCAGCACGCCCTTTTTGAAGGCGTATACCAACATCTCCTCGTCCTTGGCAGGCGAGCGGACCATCTGTGCTCCGAAACGATTCAGATAGTCCCTGAGGGACTCTCCTGATACTGCCTCACATCGAACAATTCGTAAGACACCCTAGGTGGCGCCTTGTTCACAATGTACTGGTCGACAAAAAGCTTTGAGAACTGCTGGAAGTTGGTTATGTGACCTGTAGGCAGGCTAACGAACCATTCCAGTGCTGTTCCCTGGAGTGTGCTCATAAACATCTTGCAATAAAATGCGTCTGAGCCTCCTGACAGCATCATCTGCGTGTGGAACGCAATGAGATGTGCTTCAGGATCTTCCACGCCGGTGAAAGAAGCTTTCACGGCTACCACGCTCGCAGGGATCGCCGTGTCCGTGATCGCCTGAGCAAACGGCATCAGAAAGACGCGTGGCGGCGATGACGGTGTAATTTCTTCCTCAGTTGCGCGTCCTCTCTTCTCGTGAAGAGCCTGACGCAGCTCCTCAGTGACCTTGGTGAGTTCCTCATTCCTGGCCTGAGAGGCGACCAGGTCTTCGTGCATCTTCGCCTGCTGGACGCGCGACGCCTCCACATTCTCTTGCAACGCGCGCATGATCTCCATCATTTGCGCCATGGTCATGGCGCCTTCTTCAGCAGTCGACACAACAGGACTTGGACGCGTGCTTCTCATCTTTCTCATGAAAAATCAACAGATCAAACTCCAACGACCAGAACCTTCGCCAGCGGAACGGTCGATCTAGCAACCAATTGGTCAAAACTTCTATAACTCCAAAGAACTTCCAAGAACGCAACCACAACAGTGCGAGATTGATTCGGATGCCAAAACCTCCACAGAAACTCGCAATCTCAACACGAACCTACCGCTTCTCCACTAAAACTCCCGATTCACCGATCAGAAACTCGAACGAACGGTAAAAACCTCGATTTACCGATTGAAACTCGCACAAACGGTGAAAAGCTTCAATTTACCGATCGAAAACTTAAACAAACGGTGAAGAACTTCAAAAATGTTGCACCAGCACACAACCACACAAGAACTGTAGAAACTTCAAGAAACTCACGTTGTGGATGGGAAACCCGTTTTACACGGCCCCACGGTGGACGCCTGATGATCCTGTCGGTTGACCTGAGTGCACGAGTCTTGCCACGTCAAAGGTCTCTCCTCTTGATCAGCTTCGCACCACGCTAGCCTTTGCTCCTCACGCCCTAATTCCTCAAAAGAACCTGAAGAAAACAAAGTGGCGCCGCTACGGCCGATCACGCTCCGACGCTCAAGTCAGTGACGGAATCACCAAAAACTCAGAGAGAATATCTCAACTCAAGGAACCGTGCGCAATGAATCTCAGTGTACTAGAAAGTATTCTGAAAGCGTACCTCAAAAGTCTGTTAAGTGTTCCTTATATACCTGAGCACTTTCTCTCTCCTGACGGTTACACCTCTGAACACGTGGCTCGCATCCAGCTGTACACGTGTCACCATCTGGAGCTCCCTCCACTTGAGCGTCACCTCTACTCTTCAAGTCATTCGACTAAGTTACCCATACAAGGAGTAACTTGGTGCACAGCTTACCTTGGAGCGCGACCCTTTAAGTGACGAGTACGGGGTGTCACCATGCACACCTTCCCTGTGGTCTCGCCTGCCGCTATCACGATCTGCTTCACTTGCACGTCATGCATGCTCTGGGAAACTGTTCCCTTTCCTCGACCTCTGGCTAGGGAATGATCATCTGATAACCTCATCCTCCACTGCTGCATGATAAGCATATCATTGGCGCCTTCTTCGTACTTGTACCACTTGAAAGCCTTAGGCAAGCTTTCTTGATCTTTCGGCGATGTGCCCCTTTCGGCGGTCTCTAACCACCTGATCTCCTAGTACTCATATATGGCGACTATGGCGCAACTCTTGCGACCGCCAATTACACACACTAGAGACCGGAGAGCGCCAAATCAACGATTGGCGACTACACAGACTTCCCGATGTACTTCCCTTCTGTCAGCCAGGTGTCCCGTTCAACACGCCTATATTATCGCTTGCTGCCACGTCATCACTTCCGATTACCTGATCGGTACACTTATAATAGGGTAGTAAATTCCACCACTGCCCATTCCCCTTTTGAGGTTATTTATGGGTTTAATCCCCTCACACCTCTAGATCTTCTTCCCATTCCTATACTTGATGAGGTTCTATGCAAGGACGGTTTTGAAAAGGCTTCTTTTATTAAAGACTTGCATACCCACATCAAGTTACAAATTGAGAAGAAAGTTGGTAAGTATGCTGAAACTGCCAACCAAAGGCGCAAGGCATTAATCTTTGAGCCCGGCGATTGGGTTTGATTTCATTTCAGAAAGGATATATTTCCTTCTCTAAGGAAGTCCAAACTTATGCCTCGTGGTGATGGTCCTTTCCAAGTCATCAAGAGGATTAATGATAATGCCTATGAGTTAGATATGCCTAATACTTATCTTGGTAGTAATTCTTTCAATGCTACTGATCTAACTCCTTTTGATGCAGGTTTTCCAAATTCGTGGACGAATTCTCTCCAACCCGGGGAGTATGATGGAAACCAAGTAAAGGACGTCCAAGCCGATGACGCCCAAGCCCAAGAAGGGGCCCAAGCCCAAAGAATCACTAGGAGCATGGCAAGAGCTTTGGGACAAGAGTGTCAAATGATGACTCTTCTTATTTCTATTGTATAGTGTAGGTGGTGTGGATATTAAATAAATAGGTGTGAATGTATTAGAGAGAGTCACATTGCCCATGTGACTTAGTGGGAGGGTGTAGATGTCATATAGGAGGTGCCAAAACTAGAAAGGAATTCACACCTTCCTCATGCTCTAGTTGGCGCCATTTTAGTGTCATTTAGCGGGGAATTTGAATTTGATTTAGCTTCTCATTTCAGCACCTCTTAGGCTATAAATAAGGTGCTTGCCTTTGTAAAATTCAGAATTGGATAATTGATATAGAGAAACTCTACTCATTTGGAGAGAGATTTGTGTGAGATTTGGATCTCCTTGCTTAGTCTCATCTTGTGAGCTTTTGGAGAGCTTCAAGTGGCGGCTTCCTTCACTCATCTTGGGACTCCATCACCAAGTGGCGTGAGCAACTCCAATTCCCATTCCAGCCAATCTTCAATCACCTAAGTCTCCTTCCTTTCATCTCCATTTCTGTTTTCAATCGGTAGTCTAGAGTTCTTAAGTGTTCTTCATCTTTTCACCGTTTAATTTTGTGTTCATATGCTGTTTCTTAAGTTTCTGTTTGGTGCTTTGTGTTCTTGGTTCAGTTTTGATTTGTAATCTTGTTCCATGGATGTTCACAAGGAGATAGCACTCTTATTTGAGTTTGGAACATCATTTGGATGGCTCTGTCTCCATTGATGATTCCTGAAGCTTCCTTGAGTCCAATTCTGTTTTCAGCATTCTGTTTTGTTTTTGCTTTCCTTTCAATTCCGCCAAGTGTTTGTGATAAGGACATGGCACTCATTGTTCAATGAGTTTGGCTTCTCTCTTGGATGGCATTATCCTCCATTGAGATGACCTTAAGTCTCCTTAATGTTGTTTCTTGTTAAGTGTCTATCCAACTCATATCAAAATACTTCGCGAATACCTTGATTGAGAAATTAGTTTTTCAAAGCACAAAGCAAAAAGCACAGTAACAGTAAAACAATCGGTTGTTTCGCATAAACAATTGGTTGTTTATACCAGTTAACAAATATTAAAACTGAATTTAAAGAGTTAGGGATAGAGAGAATGCACGCAGATGTTTATACTGGTTCACTCCAAACCCAGAGCTACATCCAGTCTTCTCATAAACCTCTGAGGAAATCCACTAAGCAATCACACCTTGATCACTTACACCACAACCAAGAAAGTGACCTTGATCCCCTCAAGACACACACTTCTTTTGGCCAACACACCAACACTAAGATTTCTGATCTTGATCCCCTCGAAAACTTGTTCAACAGAGTACAAGGATTACACTTTTTACAGAAGATAATCTGAAATCAATACAAGCAGAATCCTATTCCACACACTTTGATCAATCACAAACTCTAAGCAATCTCAGCTCTTTGAAAAACTCAAAATCTGTATTCAAAAAATATTGTTCCTTAAATCTGTTTTTCTGAATATTTCAAAGATGTTGTTTGTTATCAAATCTTAACAAACTCTTAAATTGCATTTAAAGATTGGTCAAAGCATTTAAAGACTGGAGCGTAAGCAATTAAAACATTTAAAGCTCAGTCAAAGATAAAACAGTTTTTATGTTATGGTACCAAAACAAACAATCGTTTGTTTCCTCGATCAATCGGTTGTTTTGGTTTTAACAGCTTAACCATTTGAAAAACAGTTTTCAATCTTTTCTAAAAACATCTAAGTATAAACAATCGGTTGTTTCGACAAAACAATCGGTTGTTTCTAACTTAGTTTGAAAAACATTTTTCTTTCAAAAAGATTGAGAATGCCTATGTTTTGGATTCAATCAAGAGGTGGATTACAATACACAATCTACCCCAGATCCTAACTAAAACAGCTCAGCAACAGCAAGCACAGCCAAGGCTTCAACATCCTTCAAAGGGTTTGGATTCTTCAAAGCTTGAACACCACTTGGTTCAACAAAGGTGTCCATGCCATTTGGGAGGTTGTGATATTGGCTGGTGTGATGAATTTTTTTTGTAGGTGCAGGTTGGATGGTTTCTGCTATACCATATTAGAAGTACAAATGTTGATCCTGACCTAAAGGTGTAATTCTGGTTCTATCCTGGTGAGGTTGGCTCATGCCTTACTAGGATTAGTGCAACAAAACCTTTGTTTTGTAATCTCCTTTGTACCAAGCTAATTATTCATTCTGGGTTTGATCTGTAAACATGAGGGAAGGAGTGGTGGTTCATGTATAAGGGTTGGGACACCCCTGAAGTGTCCCATTAATTAAATTAATTCTTTGTTGATAAAAAAAACAAAGAAGTGACTTTCAATCTCACAAAGCCTACTCACCCCCTTTGCACACACCACACCTCTAGACAGAACACCCTCTATCTTTACAGGCTTTTCAAATACAAACAGTATGTAATATGAACAATTACAAGATACTAAACAAGATAGAAAGCACCAGGATTTACAGAACCAGAGGTCCTATGATTAGCACTTGTCACCACACAGCAAAGCTTGACAACAATCTTGCTTTTTAAAATCCTTTCTCAAAATCAAATCTCTTTCTCAAATCTGAATTAATACTTGTTTTATTTCTCATCACTTTTGATTTGAAAACGAAGCAATATTTATAGCCTTTGAAAAGCTACCGTTAAAGGCAAATTTGAACAACTAAAACAGTTAAAACAGGTTTTCAAAATACTGTTATGAAAACACACATTTAACCGATTGAAATCACGATTGAATGAATCAAACAGTTACACAACTGATTCAAAAAGCAGTTTCACAACTTCCAGCCAGCTAAGTGACAAACAACCGGTTATATTGATAAATCAATCGATTGTTTTCCCTTTGCTTGGAAAAACACTTAGTTTTTTAAAACAGTTTTAATCAAGCTTTGTGTAGGCTTCAAGAATTGATCTTACAAAGATTCTAAACACCCTACACTTAAACCCAAACCTAGAAAGCAGCACAAGCTCCAGGCTTCATGTGGATTTGATACACCAAAGCTCCCATCTTCAACAACCTTTACTCACGGTGCTAACAGCAAAAGAAAATCTCGTGCACCTTTATTTTGGGTGCTCACCACTTAATTGACAACTTTGTATATTCAACTAACAACTTTATGCATATATTTATTTAACTAACAACTCTGTGTATATTCACATATATTCTATTCTAACAACTTAATATATATCAACATATATATATATATATATATATATATATATATATATATATATATTTAACTAACAATTTTGTATTAACATATGAAAAAACTTATTATTTTCTCTATTTTAATTATTTTCCACCAGACTTACCAATGAAACTGAGTGAGCCCTGACCTGCCTTTTGGACCCAAAAACCAAGCTGACCATACTCAGATGCTTGGACCGAGGTCCCGAACACACGAGCACTCTTGTCCAGTACACTTGTATATGAGACTAATGCAATTATTCCAATAGAATTGTCTGAATCATCACTTCGAGTGATCATTTTATCGAAAAGTCACTCAAAGGAAGGCATACGAGCAAATTTGGATATGATAGAATAAATAAAAGAGGGAGAAAGAATCAAAGAAGAAGCCATGAAATGAAGGATTAAAGTGAGGCAAAAAAGTAAGGTGATTCCCAGACAGTTTAAGGTTTTTGATCTGGTACTTAGGTTTGGATGTTGGGCATCGTACCCAAGTCCGGATGTTGGGCACTATACCCAAGTCCAACGGATGCCGAGCATTGTTCCTGATTCTAGGGAATATCGAGCATTGTACTCAAGTTCCAAAATCTATATATGAATGTTAGGCGTTGTACCCAGGTTCAAAGGATGTTGGGCACCATACCCAGGTTGGATGTTGGACGCTATACACAGATCTAGCAAATTTGAGGCATCACTCTCGACTTAAAAAAATTTAGATATTGGGCATTATACCTGGATCTAATGGATTCCAAGAACCACTCTTGATTTACATAATGAATTTAGATGTTGGACATTATACCTAGATCTAATGGATTTTGAGCATCACTCTTGAGTTACTTAAATATACCCAGATCTAGCAAATTTCAAACATCACTCCCGAGTCACTTAAAGAATTTAGATGTTGGGCATTATACGCAGATCTGACAGATTTCGAGCATCACTCTCAAGTTACTTAAAGAATTTAGATATTGGGCGTTATATCCAGATCTAGCAGATTCCAAACATCACTCTCGGTTTACTTAGAGAATTTAGATACTGAGTTCTCGAGCATCGAACTCAAGTTTCTTAAAAAGTCCCAAGATTCTTTCATATGAATCCAAACGTAGTACACGAGACTCTTCATAATATTGAAAACTTAAAACATTTCCAAAGCAAGGAACAAACAAAGTAAGAGGCAAAGCAAAAGTAAACAAAGAAAAATATGGTGATTATAGTGAGTCTGAAAAAAATAGAGTATTCCCTGAGAGTTGTTGTATATTTAAAGGCCTTCCCTAGTCTAATTGTTTTGGATTATTATGAGACATAAATAGATGGGTTAAATGTGTTTTCGTTCTTGCATTGTCACGCGAAATTGGTGTTTGTCTCTAGTCCAAATTTGAGACCTTTTGAGTACTTGTAGTAAGGAAACTATTGGAATGGGTCCTTGCCAGTTTTTTTTACGTGACTAACAAATTTTCAATATGGGTTAGGATGTTAAAATATTTCATGTTGATTGTGGATGTTATAAGATTATAATACAATCCACATTGAAAATTGGTTTGTTATGTAAAAAAAACACTAGTAAAGACTTATTCCAATAGTATCCTTATTACAAATACTCCGAATGTCTAAAGTTTGGACTGAGAACAAAAATTACTTTTACGTTATATAGTACAAAGACAAAAAATATATTTAACTCTAAACAAATTTAATAACAATATCTCGTAATAAAAATTAATTATCAAAGAATTACATTGATGGTGTGATATTGTGAGGAGATTTAATTAAGTTAATTAAGGTAATAATGTGAAGATAATTCAGGGAATTTCCAATATCTTGATTAATAATAAATTACATTAATTATGTAATATCTTATACTAAATTCAATTATCAAATAATTATACTAATTGTAATAATAAGGTTGATTATGACCTAACTTTGTTGTGTAAATTATGATAATAACTTGAAGACAAATTTGTAGGGTATTTAAATGAGAATCCAAATATCTCGATTAATTTTCGGAAATTATACTAGAAAGTAAAAGAACTTTTTCTTCCACCGATTATCAAGTCATAAGCCTCACCTAAACCCCAATTTGGGTGTGGATGATTTACAGTCCTCTACCCTTAAGCTAGAAGGCAAAAAGACTTGTCAAAATGTGCCCAAGAAATGAAATCTCATCCAAACATCAAGTTGGGCTTGGACGGTTCAATATTAAAATAAAAATTACTCATTTTATAATAACACCAAGATTAATGATTTTTTTCTTTTGAAAACCTAATTTGCAAAACAATAATCATTTTATAATATTAAAAATTATTTAGAAGATGGATAGAATATTTGAAACCACCAGATATATTTAGAATAATATTTAAATTAATTTAAAAGTATAAGAAATTATTATCATTATCATTTTTAGTTAAACAAAGAGGCTGTTAACCGCCTATAAATACTGAGCCAGTACAAACCGACCGGAATAGTGCAGAAGTTACTATCGATGAGTGAAGCCCGCATTGGGTACCTGCATGCATGCATCACAACCACAACCACAACCAACCCCAAAACTCCCACTTGTTTCCCTCTAACGCGCACAACACACCATCCTCGAGTCACAAACACAAATTCCTACTTCTACAAATACACTTCCACAGCCCCAAACTTTCAACACTGCTCTTTAACATTCACTTCTTTTCATCATATCATATAATTACTAATCCACCCCGCAAACTATTTTGTTTCAAGTTTAATTGTATTTTTTATTATAATTTATCTTTTAATGTATCTCACAATTTTTATATGAAATTATGTGATACATGGGCTAAAAATTTGATGATAAAGATGAATTAAGAATGAGCTAAAATCAAACTATATATTAAAACTTTAAAGACCTAGAAAATCAAATTGATCACTTTTAAAAATGTATACTAAAATTTAAAATATGAGAAACAAAATTATAGCCGCATTATATATAAGGGTGTAAAAATAAAATTAAACTAAAATATTAAAATAAAAACTAAATTGGTATAGTTATATAACTTTTAAGAAAAATAATATTATTCTTCCCATTTTGTCCGTTTTATTGATGCAATAACTTTTGTGATACATATAAAGAAGCGAGTGCAGAATGAAAGCTGTTCCTCATGCAACACCTCTATGCACCGTGTATCAGGTACGTGTCATCAGCAGCAGCTCCCACTATTCTATATAAGACCACCCTTCAGACTCTCTCTCTCTCTCACTAACGCAAACGCAGATTACCAAATCTTTTTCTAGAAACTCTTGTTTGCATTTCTTCATTGTTACCTTAAACTTCACACTCCACCATGACTGAGCGCACACAAGTACCTCACCATGTCCAAGTCCACACCACAACCCAACGCTACGAAGCTGGTGTGCTTCCTGGACCTGGCTATGAACGTGCTGCTTTCCCCCCACAGTTTTATGAACCTGGCGGCGGTAAGACTAGCTCTAACGTTGCCGAGAGAGTTCCCTCTGCCTCCCAGATCCTAGCTGTTATCATCGGCCTTCCGATCGGCGGCCTCCTCCTTCTTCTGGCCGGACTTACTCTGGCCGGAACTCTAACCGCGCTAGCGGTGACGACCCCAGTTTTCATTCTGTTCAGCCCGATTCTGGTTCCGGCCACCGTGGTAATCGGGCTGTCCGTGGCGGGGTTTTTGACGGCGGGAGCTTTCGAGCTGACGGCGGTGTCTTCGTTCTCGTGGATCTTGAATTACATCCGGGAGAGCCAGGGGACGGCGTCGGTGAACCTGGCGGCAGCGGCGAAGCATCAGCTGGCGGATGCTGCTGAATACGTGGGGCAGAAGACAAAGGAAGTGGGGCAGAAGACAAAGGAAGTTGGGCAAGATATACAGAATAAGGCTCAGGATGCAAAGGAAAAGAGTGCAAAGGATGCAAAAGAGGCAAGGGATGCAAGGGAGATAAAGAGAACAACAGTAACAGGAATAGTTGCATCAGACTAAGTATTGTGATATGATGCGGTTTATGTCGGCAAATAATAATGTACCTCTTGGTTTGCAGTTGTCAGTGGTGTCTTCTTGTATTGTATGTTGGTCTGTGTTTTGTTGTCTAGTTTCTTAGTAGAGGGACGTACTTCGGTTCATTTCATAAAAAGAGGTACTAGCTACCACTCTGGTGTATATAGATGCTAGAAATGTGTTCTGTAGTTCTTCATTTCATTGTAGAATTCAATGTGAAATTTGTTTTGTCGTTGGTTTTTGTGGTCATCACTTTCTTCTCATACAGGATACAAAAACGTAACAAAACCCATGTGGCTCAAGAACAGCGATACTTTTAAACTGTGATTTGTTAATTTTATTAACGTAATGAAAATCAAATTACTAGCAGATTGCACTTAGGAAGGTTTTCTTAACTGATGAGGACTTTAACCAGAAACCTTTTAGATTCGACACTAACATCTTTTCAGCATAAGGAAGCTTTGAGCTTCAGAAATATAAATGCCAAAGAGGAAATTAACTTAAAAGCTTTTCTAAATTTGTTCTCCAATGGAAACAGTTAACTAACGTATATATAGTCAAAACATAACGCCTTCTTCTCTAAAGCAAGATCCGCAGTGTGAATTAATGTTTTAATGTAGTTAAAATTTTGCTACGTGAGCTTGTTAAAACGTGTTTACAGTGTGAAAGATCCTAGAGTGTACTAGAGAAAAATTGTCTAATCAATGAAGAACATTCAATGTAGTTAAAACATTAAATTAAATAAATTGCATTTAAGTGATGGAATTTACAATTGGCGACATCCTCAGGCATCACAAAATTTTCAAGAAATGTAACCATAGGATGTTTACGAAATTAACAAGGCCTTAGTTGATTTCTTGATACAACAGCAAAACAAAATTGTAGCAGGGTGGGAGGAGGGAAGAGAATATTCAGTTCAATTGAGAAGTGGTTGGGGTTGAGGTCCAGGTTCAGCGTCATTGCCACCATTATCAGTTTTCAGCTTTGAATCATTACTGGGTATCCAAAACGTGAGAACACTTGAAGCTGCAGCCAACATGGCTCTGCGAGGGGCCCACTTCAAGCACAAAGGCACGCCGATATGGCTGCTCCAACATGCCACCTGCGTGGAACAAAACCAGATGCTCGTCATATTTTTCGCTATCAAATATAAAATATTGGCTTAAAGTGACTTTTTTATTTCTCAAAACTAAAAGAATTATCTACTCGCAATCCATGCCAAATAATGTTGTTTCGAAGTTTATTAAAGAAAGATAATTTACTTTTTTACACAATTTTAGGATGCAAAACAAGTGTAAGAATAGTTAAACTGCTTATGACCCAGGACTCTTATTGATCTTCTTTTATAAATAAATATGATTAGTTTAACTGCTTATGACCTTTGAACTCTTATTGATCTTTTTTTATAAATAAATGAGATCTTCCATATTACATATTTTCATTTTCTTAGTAAACTTTGGTTAGATCCCTTCATTATTGTATTTGTTTTTCTTTTTAACTTTATTAAAATATCGGTACAAATTGTAATCCCTGAATTTTAAGCTCAATTTTTTGTCTTCTTCTCTATGTTATATAACAAACAAATCAAAGTAATTCTTTAATTTCCAATTGGAGACAGACGGCCGAGTGGACTTCACGCTGATCTGATAGCATTGTTTCTTTTAATTAGAAGTATTACTTTTTTTGGTTAAATGTAGAGACTAAATTCATAAAACTCTATAGGATTAAAACTAAAATAAAATCGTCAAATTTTGGTGAAAATTCCTATTTAAACCTAAAATATATATTATATTGTTCTAGATCAAAGTCTCTCACCTACGGTTAGTACATTCAAGTGTGTTTTTGACATTCTGTAAAAACTTACTTATCTCCTTTAAGACAAAAGTCGACCCATATGCCAATGAGACGGAGGGCTCTGCATTCTGCATCCCATAAAATTCAACTGCACCTCATACTTGATAAGAACGAATTCCTCTTCCTTATATTTATATTTAACTTACTTCTCATTAGCAAAATTCTAGAAAATGTTTGTTATCCTGAAATTTTCGTGTTTTTTTCTTGCATTAGTAAAAGAATCCTTTCACAAAAATTCCAGGAATGGTTGCTTACGTAGCCTATCCCTTGGACCTTTTTAAAGAAGGTTCTGTTACTAACATGTTTACCTTCTTTCAACCTCGGGAAAGAGTAGGAGAAATGCATCCATCATACATCAAATATGGGAGTTCGCAACTCAGACTTATTTGATATTTGTTGTATTTGATTTGATGCACAACTTTTGTTGAAAAAAGTGACATTAGTTAATGTGTTGTACGTGCCGTTATTTGACAATTTCCAAAGTATGATGGGTGTGCATGAAGAACTACCACACTCATCCATATGTACGACCAATTGGTGATGCTTGCTTTGCGTAGACTGACTTTGGCAATCCAACAAAATTGGTCAAAATTTTAGGCTTCGTTGATCAATTCGTATGATAAAATGTCCTGCTAACAAATAATGCCTCCATTTCTTAACTGCTAAAAGAATCGTATCAACTCTCTTTCATGTATTGATTTTTGTTGTGGTCTAATTGAAAGCCCTTGACTCCAAAAGGCTAGAGGACATTCTTCTCGTAACAGGACTGCCCCGAACCTGTATCGGATGTCTTAGTTTCTAACGCAAACTGTTTGGTGAAATCTAGAAAATCCAATACAGATAACGTAATGATGGCAACTTTTAATCATTCAAAAGCTTCTTGTGCAACAGCATCCCAAAGAAAAGCGTTCTTTTTTAACAACATATCGAAGGATTCGGCAAGCTTACCAAAATCTTTCACAAAGCCCCTGGAATACCCTGGCCTAGGAATCCTTTCAACCCTTTTATGTTTTTTGTCACCGGCCATAACCACATAGCTCCTAGTTTCTGTGTTAACTGCTACACCCACAACCAAAATTATGAGATATTCCAAACTTGGCTACCCAAAAATACATTTCTTCCAATTTATTCTCGAATCATGTTGCAAAACATCCAACACTGATCTTCAATGTTGCAAATTGTTCCTTTTTGGTTGATGCTAAAAAGGAGTATATCATCAAAGAAAACCAACATTTTGATCAAGGCTCTATAATCAATGTAGAAACCATCTTCCATCTTTCTTTCGCACAAATATAATAGGACTATCATAAGGACTTACACTCGAATGATGCCTGCTTCCAACATTTTCATCACTAATTTTTCAATCTCAATCTTTTGGTAATGGGGATATTTGTATGGTCTGTTGTTAGGTATTTAAGAACCTAACTTTAGAATAATAGCATGGACTTGTCTCCTATGTGGAGGAAGAGCATCCGGGGCCTCAAAAGCTTGGGTATTCCTCAATCACCGGGTGCACCAACTGAACAACTTTGGTCTAATCTTCCGTTAAAATCTATCTCCATTTCAGAATGTACCCTTCCTCCTCTTGGAGCATGCCACGAATGGCCTTTAAGGTAACCACCAATTTAATTAATTCCAATTCTTCCTTCAACCATTTCTTTTCCGCATTGATTTTGAATTGGAGAGTTAAAGTGTCAAAGTTGGCTTTAATCTAACCCAAACTAGCCAACCATTCTAAACCCAACAAAATATCCACTGCTGCCAACCCAAGCAAGAAGAAATTTTGCCGAATTGTCAGTTCATTCATCTTTAGTACTAATCCCTCCCACATGCCTACACACAATCTTGTGACCATCTCCCACTTCAACCGAATAAGGTTAAGTATCAATCATTGGAAGCTAAAGCATGGTTGCAATTGTAGAAATATGAAAATATAAGTTGACCCACAATGAATCAAAACCACCACCTCGCGTCCCAACAATTAACCCAACAACTTTAAAGATCTTCTAGTTACGAGTCCTGCTATACTATGTAAAGATAATTGAGTCTCATGTTGCTTCTCAAAATTAACTCCCCAATTTTGTGCTCTTCTTCATCCTCTTGCCTTTCTATTAACATCATGACGTTAAGTTGTCTATTCTTGTAGACATGTATTGTGCTATACTTTTCAACACAACGAAAACATTCCCCATCCTAATCTTTTCTTGAAGTTCGGACTATGTCAACCTTCTAGAGTTTCCTTTGTTGTGGCCCTTGATAATAGCTCTTACCTTATTACTCCCCTTGTTAGTAACATGTTGAGAGAAAGAATTAGTTAGATTAGAGCCAAATATCTGGGTGGTGCAGAGATAGTTGATACCATTGATCTTGGAGATATTGTTGTCCAATCTTTTGTTCCTCTATAGAATAGGAAAACTCCTACTACTTTTGGTGCCGCCTATAGTCCCATGATGCCTTTGCATTTGCAACAACTACACTCTTTCCTTCTATAGCATGGGCTTTATTCATCATCTTTGAGAGATTCTCAGTCTTGTATAGCTTCAATTCTGATTTGATCTCATCCCACAATCCATTGACAAAAATTCTTATCAAATACTACTCTAGCTTTCGAACTGGGTACCAAAATTAGTCACTCGCAAAATTAATCTCTTGCTTAAAAGCCAAAAGGGATTCAAAAGGGTCTCCCATCAAGATTAGTTGAAACCTTTGAATGAGTGCATTCTTCAAACCAAACCAAGACTGGTTTGGGTAGCACATTCCCACCCCTAAAACTAAGGCAGTGCATTGCCTTCCATTGCCACCATAATTGCTTTCATTTTCTCCCCTTCTTGTACCCCTATCAGGCAGAAATAATGTTCAAGTTTTCCTATCCACCCCATAGCATCCTCAAAGATTGGAATATCCAACTACCTCCATTTATCACAATTCTTATTCCCCGTGTACGCCCTCACTTGTTGACCCTTCTTACGCATCATCATTAGAGATCCTCTAGTTCATGGAAGTTTCTGCACTCATAGCTTTCCCATTCCCTTCTTTTACAAATCTTTCCACAATCTTCTCTAAATGAGCAATGGGAGAATAATGTTGCACAAATTGTGCTTCGAAATTTGCATCCATACGAGACAATCTTGCCTCCATTTTTTCTTCAAAGCCTTTAGGCAGCAGTAACCCAATGGCCAATGTTCTCCCCAAAGCTTCCATTCTTGATTCCATCATTCTTGTAGTCACCATGTATAACACCACAAAGCCCAGAACAAGCTTTACCAATTTATATAAACTATATCAAAAAACTCGTAGGATAAGAAACTCTAAAAGGGGGAAAAAGAACTAGTTGTATTACACTTACAATGCACAAAAAGTTTACACATACAACTTCGACACTTCAAGGGTCCAGAACCTCCTGCTAACTACACAATCTTTTTCTCCCTATCTTCCCCCAAAATCTTGCAAATACTTCTATACACAACTTCCCAACATAACAGCTACAAAACCACTAACAAACTCTTTAGATACTTGAATTAAATCAAATAGTTGTACCTCTCTCCCTTATTTCTCCTTTCATAGACCTTATATCGCCTTTCATAGACCTTATTTCTCCTTTCATAGACCTTATTTCTCCTTTCATTTACATTTTTGTGAAACTATGATTAAGTACTTAAACAAAGTTCATGATCTTATATATGACTTTAACAAACTTTCTCTTGCTATCGATGAATATTCATCAATTCATGATGACATTTTGGGTTCTCTACTATACCCACATTAAACTTTTCTTACTATACCCACATTGAACTTTTGTTGGTTCGATTTATTATGTGTCAGACCAATTACCTACTGACATACCTTCAGACATCCCTCCTAATAATACCTCGACTTTGGTATTTAAACAGAATGACTGTAATAGATCTTGCAAGTGAAGCAAAGGTTGTCCCAAGTGTGATCAATGTTACAAGTTTGGTCACACAATTGACTAGTGTTATGTTAGGACACAAAATAAGGATAGGACTTGGAAGGTATATTATAGGAAAAATAAAAAATAAAGGGTGGTTAGTGCGGTTGGTTAGTAGTGGTTATTAGTAGTTAGTAGCAGTTAGAGCGGTTAGTGGTCTTTAAATAAAAGACCAACCGGTTTTGATGGAGGAGGGCCAAGCTCACCACACTATGAAAGCCAAGTTCCAAGTCTAGACCGTCTAGAACCATGTGGGAAGCGTCTAGACTCAAGAGGAGAGCGTCTAGCACAAGATAAGGGGCGGCTACAAGAGGAGCGTCTAGGAGGAAGCCTAGACCGTCTAGGACCTATCACTAGGTCCATGACCAAGCACCTTCACGCACAAATGGGTCAAGCCACGGATTGGAGGGAGAAGAACCTATACATGCTACATGGAGGCCCATTAGGGGTGGCTTAGTAGTTAGGGTAGTGTTAGAAAGCATAAACTTGTCTTATATGTGATTTACCCTAGATTTTGTGCACATTCTTGAACTTTGACTCACATGGCCGGTCATGTGCCCATGTGCTCCATGTGGAGTAATTTCCATTTCATTTAGGAAGCATTTCATCTTCTCTTAGCTTAGGATTTACGGCCTCCTTAGCCTATAAAAGGAGAAGCCCATCACTTGTATTTGCAAGATTAATGAGTAATGTTATGCTGCCCACATTGTGCCATACATTGCTTTTGCCTAGTTTCTAGGACCTAATCTTCATCTTCATCACCTACCATAGGGCTGGCCGAACCTCCCTTCTTCCATACACATCATGCACCTTCAAGATCACCATAGCTCCTAGGAGGATCTTGCACATCTCAATCCATAGCTTCCGCACCATTTTTCACAACATCCAAGAAGAGCTCCATGAGAATGCCATCAGGTTTAGTGAAGGGATTTGTGTTTGAATTCAGTTTGGTAGACAGGGAAAGTCCTGTGTAAAAGGAATAACAGTTTTACTTTATGGATGTTCTAAGTCTAAAGTGCAAAAATAATAATACAAAAATTATTTAGTAGATTTTGTGTTCTTGGTTTATCTTTGAGTGCCTTTTCCTTGGTTCGTAGCAAATTGCTCTGACCTGCCGGATAAAAAAAAAAAGGGAAGTGAGAATGGAACAGAGAACCGTGGCTTTAGAGAAAGTAACCAGCGAACAAGGGAGGTTAATGGCGGCGATGAAGACAAACATTAATGGCCTAAAGATAGACATTAGCAGGCTAAATGAGAGCATTCTTGACATAAAGGAATTGCTACGGAAATTCAAGAAGGGAGATAGAATGTCTGAAGGAGGGGAAAGCTCGGTGAACGGAGAAGAAAGAAGGGAAGACTGGTCCAGACACGGGAACAAATCAGATATGGAAGAGGAAGGGGAATTGAAACCCTAAACCAGGAGGGTGGAGTTACCTAGTTTTGAGGGTGCAAATCCTTCGGGATGGTTAGCCAGAGCCGAGAAGTTCTTCGAGGTACAAAGTGTCTCATCCCGAGAAAGTTGTAGTTGGCTTTCATCAGCATGGAGGGCAGTGCCAATTCGTGGTTCACTTTTTGGAGATAGAACGCCAAGAACCATTCTTGGGAAGAATTCTCCATGGCATTGAACCAAAGGTTTGGCGGAAAAGAGAGGTGTTTCGTGTTTGAGAAGCTGGCCAAACTCAAACAAAATGGGAGAGTGGAGGAATACATTCAAGAATTTGAAGGGTTAGTGTCACAGGCACGGTCGATAGGGGAGGAGCAATTGTTGCGGTATTTCTTTGCGGGATTACAACCCAAGATTCGAAACCAGATCAGACCTCATGATCCAAAAGAGGTGATGAGAGAAATGGAGATTGCGCTTGATGTAGAAGAGGCTTTCAAGGAAGAAAAGGGGGGGCAACAATGGGTAGAGGAGTATGGCTTCATTTGGACATACGAGAATTACAGATCGTACTGAAGTGTATTGGGAAACAATGGGTCGATGACGTCTAGTATGGCTAGCAATGCGAGAAAGGAGACTGCTTCCTCCAGCAGAGAGTTTCAGCCAGGAGAAGGATCAAGGAACAAGGGTTCCAGGACACTCCCTTATCCAGAGTATGGGAGACAAAGGGAAGAAGGAAGAAGCTTCCACTGCAGAGGGGCGTAATCCAGGACATTGCTGTCCAGAGAAGAATTTGAGGGTAATTATTTGTGCAGAGGATGAGGGAGGCCCAAAAGAGGAGAATCAAGGGTTGCTGAAGAAGATGTAGGACAATGTAAAGGAGGAAGAAGATGGGAAGGAGTATTGACAAATGGAGTTATCCCTTTTTTCTGCTGGGGGATTAACACAACCTCATACCATGAAGTTACAAGGGACAGTGAAGGGTAGAGCCGCAATGGTGTTAATTGATAGTGGGGCTAGTCACAACTTATCTCTACAGCGTTGGTCAATCAATTAGGATTACATGTGGAACCCACACCTACGTAAAATGTGAGACTAGGGGATGGCCATAAAACGACAGCAAGTGGATGTTGTCCTGAGGTAGAGGCACATATAGGAGACTATATGGTCAAGGCGGCCTTCCTATTTGAATTAGGGGGGTGAAGGTGATATTAGGGGTGGTGTGGTTGGCAACTTTGGGGGAAGTGAAAGTAAATTGAAGGACGTTGACCATGGATTTTTGTATGGAAGGTAAAAAGGTGCATATCAGAGGAGACCATAGGTTGGATAGAACGTTAGTAACTCCGAAAGCACTCAAAAAAGAGGAGATCGAGGCGGTGTCCCTTGTATGGGGGATGGAAAGTGCTGATCAATCAAACCCAAATCAGTCCTGGAGTCATCAGGAGCTCACTGGTTTCACGTTGTCACAGGCAACAGATTTGGAGGAGGTTTTGAAGGAGTATGAGGGGGGTTTTGAAGAACCCAAACAACTACCTCCCAACAGGGAAATTGACCATAAAATACCCATTAAAGCAGTGGTAGACCCCATGAATGTAAGACCGTACAGATACCCCCATCTAATGAAGACGGAAATAGAAAAACAGGTGGAAAATGTTGAAGATTGCGATAATCAGACCAAGTAATAGTCCCTACTCGAGTCTGGTGATCCTCGTAAAGAAGAAGGATGGCAGTTGGAGATTTTGCGTTGACTACAGGGACCTTGAATAAGGCGACTATTCCGGATAAGTTTCCTATTCCGGTGATAGAAGAATTGTTAGACGAATTACATGGGGCACACTATTTTTCCAAGGTGGATCTTAGGGCGGGGTATCACCAGACCCGCATGCATGAAGCAGATATACATAAGACCGTTTTTTGTACCCACCATGGTCATTATGAAACACTTGTCATGCCTTTCGGACTAACTAACGCACCGACCAATTTTCAGTGCACCATGAATGGCATATTACAGTCGTATTTGAGGAAGTTTGTTTTGGTTTTCTTTGATGACATTTTGATTAACCGCCGAACCTGGGAGGAACACTTGTCACACTTGGAACAGGTTTTAAAGACTCTACAACACAACCAGTTCTACGCAAATCACAAGAAACGTGAGTTTGGCAAGCAGAAGGTGCAGTATTTGGGACATATCATTTTGGGACAAGGTGTTCAAATGGATCCTCAAAACTTCAGTCATCCTGCTGTGTCCAATACCCAAATCTTTGAAAGCTTTAAGAGGATTTTTGGGTCTCACGGGTTACTATAGGAAGTTCATTTATAACTATGGAAGAATGGCTAGACCCCTAACACAGTTGTTAAAAAAGGGAAACTTTGTGTGGACAACAGAAAGCACGAAAGTCGTGCAACAGTTGAAGTTGGCAATCACAACAGCCTTGGTGTTGAGGATGCCCGATTTCAACCAACCTTTCTGTATCGAGTGCGATGCATTGAGAACAAGCATAGGAGTGGTGCTATCTCAAAACAAACAGCCAATTGCTTTTTTCAGGCCTTTAAACTTCAATTACCAGACACAGCTCGAATACACCCAGTGTTCCATGTGTCTCAACTAAAGCTAGCGGTGGGGCCATACGAAATTCAACCCAGGTTGCCTAAAGAGTTACAAGGACCAGTGGGAAATTATTATCCAACAGAGATCTTGGATAGACCTGAATTATCCGTTAAAGGAGCATCCATTCCACAAATCTTAATAAAGTGGAATGAGGGGGATAGGGACACGGCAACATGGGAGGATGTGAAGACCATTCAGGAACAGTTTCCAGAATTTAACCTTGAGGACAAGGTTGCTTTGTCTGAGAGGAGTAATGTTAGGACACAAAATAAGGATAGGACTTGGAAGGTATATTATAGGAAAAATAAAAAATAAAGGGTGGTTAGTAGTGGTTATTAGTAGTTAGTGCGGTTGGTTAGTAGTGGTTATTAGTAGTTAGTAGCGGTTAGTGGTCTTTAAATAAAAGACCAACCGGTTTAGTGAAGGGATGTGTGTTTGAATTCAGTTTGGTAGACAGGGAAAGTCTTGTGTAAAAGGAATAACAATTCCTTTGTGGATGTTCTAAGTGTAAAGTGCAGAAATAATAATACAGAAATTATTCAGTAGATTGTGTTCTTGGTTTATCTTTGAGTGCCTTTTCCTTGGTTCATAATATGTTATGTGTTACACGGTCACCCCCTTGATTTGTTGTTGTTGCACACACACCTCTATCTATGTCCCTACTTCTAGTGACAACCCTTTTGATGTTTTTGGACCTTAGACTTTTTTTCACAACTGTCTCATATGGTATAAGGATTAGACCTCTAAATCCAGTAATTCAATTGCATACACAGACACTTCATTTGCTGGTCTCACTCAGCCACCTTCCTTAGTTTGAGTCCTTGACTTTGGTCACAAATAAAATCATCTGATAATAAATCTCTATTCTCCTCTTTCCTTTTTCAATTATTTACCTTTAGCCCTTTCGACTAATGGCTCCTAAGCCCCACCCCATGGTGTTGGTATTGTTGACCTTATGCCTTTTCTATCCATTGATAATGTAATTAATTTTTTGAGTCTTTATTTAATTTATTATTTTTTAGTTGTCTCACTCATTCCCTTTATTGTATACTATAGACTTTGCTTCCTTTGAAGACTAGAGTTTAGGTAGAATGATTGGACATCAAATGTGAATCTCATGGTCTCTATCAACTTAGGATTTCTGCTCATGCTTGCTCGGTGGAGAATTTCCTTCACTCATCCATGCTCAATTAGGTCATCCTAACCTTGCCAAGCTACAACTTCTTGTACAATGCCTGTCTAAGTTGTCCACCTTGTCATGTGAGTTGTGTCATTAGACAAAATAGTCGTAGAATTTTTTCCAAAAGCGTTCCCAATAGAGCTTTGTCTATTCTTAATTTAGTTCAGTCAGATATTTAAGGCTAGAGTTTGTGCCATTCGTTTAGGATTTCAATATTTTTTAGCATTCATTGATGATTATTCTCAATGTGTTTGGTTGTTCTTGATAAAAATTCATTTTGAGTTATTTTCTATCTGAATATTTTTATAAAGAAGTTGAAAATCAGTTGATATTTTGAGGTAGTGGTAACACTCATGAATACCTCTCCCATTCTTTCCAGACATGCCTAGCTTCTCATGGTGTTCTTAATCGAATTTCAGGTACAAATACCCCTCAATAAAATTAGGTAGCAAAACTCAATAAACTTTATTGAAACTACTCAAACTCTTTTACTTCGTGGTTGTGAACAATTCTAGGGTGATGTTTTAATGGCATATTATCTTATCAATCGCATGTCGTCTTCAATTCTCAACCAAATACCTCACTCTATTTTGTTTCTTGATCAATCTTCACCCTTTAACTCCTCATGTTTTCATATCCACATCTTTTCTTCACAATCCAAGTCTTGGCCTTGATAAACTATTGGCTAAGTCTAATAATGTGTCATAATAGCTTACCCTCAATCTAAAAAAGGATAGGTCAAATGATCGGTATTAAAAGTGAGTCTCATGATCTCTATCAACTTAGGACTTTTGCTTATGTTAGCTTAATGAAGGATTTCCCTTCTCTCATCCATACTCTATTAAATCATCCTAACTTTGCCAAGCTACAACATCTTGTACCATGTTTGTCTAAGTTGTCAACATTGTGTGATTCATGTCAATTAGAAAAACATAGTTGTAGTTATTTTCCTAAGAGTATCTCCAGTAGAGCTTTGTCTTCTTTTACTCTAATCCACTCAATTATTTGGAGTTCAAGAAATTGTTAATTATTCCTGATGTACTAGGCTATTCTAATGAAAATCATGAGTTGTTTTCTATATTTCAATCTTTTTATAATAGTTAAAAACAAATTGGTATTTTGATACATACTTTCTATAGTGATAATGCTCACGAATACCTCTCCCATTCTTTTGAGACATTCATGGCTTCCAATGGTGTTCTTCATCAAACCTCATCAACAAAATGGGGTAACAAAGCACAAAAATATATACCTTACTAAAATAACCCTTTTACTTCGTGGTTGTGAACAATTTTGGGGTGTTGTTTTAATGACATGCTATGTTATCAATTGCATGTGATCTTCTCTTCTCAACAATCAAATACCTCACTTTATTTTGTTTCCTAATCAATCTCTAGCCCTTTAACTCCTTGTGTTTTCAGGTCCACCTGTTCTCATAAACTCTGTCTTGGTCTTGATAAATTGTTGTTGATAATGTATCTCTTTAGGCTATCCTTGATCTCTTTAGAGTTTAGCTAACATCAGCTTTCAGTCTTCTCCTTGCTTTGTATCAATTTCCTTCCCTTCTAAGACTTCACAAGCCTCCATTACAACCCTACTTGTCTTTGATCCCACATACACATGTGGAGTACACTAGATCCACCTGTCAGTCCGTTTATCATCGCAAGCAACATTCAACGCCTTCAAATGAGGACATTTATTGGCTCTTCACCTCCAATGCCCATACTTTCCACACTAGTGCCTCCAATGGCCTTGTATGCACATGTTCAAACTACCGTAATTTATTTGTCAGATTGTCCTTGATAGGTATCACACCAATATCACCTCAGATACAATGATTTGTCAGATTTTCCTTGATAGGTATCACACCAATATCACCTCAGATACAACGATTTGCTTTTTCCCTCCATATGAATATACTCATTCATGTGATTTTTACTGTTTTCACTCATCATCCCATTAAACACATACTTATTTCTCATTACAAAGTATACACATTCACAATTTTCAGTAAATAGAGTAAATGTTTCATGAACTAAGGAAGCTTTTGCACATTAAGTTTAAAGGGTTTTAGTTGCCCATTAATTAAGCAGTTTCTTTTACCAAATTGAAAATTCTGAGGGTGAATCGTACAGCAGCTAAGTTTAAGGGCTATTTTTTTCGTATATTTTACCAATTTTAAATTTATACATGTATGTTTATCACTTTCTAGAGTGAAGTCATATTCAATGGGCATACTTCAGTAATGCTCAAAACCGAACCGCAGACTTTTGGTATATCTATGCATCATGGACCTACAACACCATCAGTTCAACAACAGACAAAAGTAATGGGAGATATTTCACAACTTCAATTATTCCACTAATGCATCAATAAACATGTCTACATCTAGGAATTATAGATGAGGGTTCAGACATCTGTCAAATTCAAAGCGTCCTTTTAGAATTAAATAAAAAATTATGTATACCAGAATCATATTATAGTAGAAAATAGGGAATACCTCAGTTTTCATCTCAATACTCCAAGCATGCATGGTTCCACCTCCTGAGCCTTAGAAATCAAAATTAAGAAATATTAATGGTAGAACAAACGTAACTTAATGTAGATGCACAGTATCCATAATGTCATGAATCGACACTCATTGACTATAATTTCATTTAAAGAACCGTGTATGTGTTAGGTTCCCAAAAAGAAAAACATGGACTCACTCACAGGAATCAGTTAACAGAAAGAATACTCTGTTTGATTCCAGCACGGTTCAGCCTTCACAAAAGATTACAAAGGAATATAGCTCCTTTCACACAGGTTTGATCCTGTCAAACATTACACAACAATTCAGCTAACCCCACCCATAGGTGGTTGGTCTTTATTTAAAGACCCCCCTAACAAACTCACTAACCCCCTTATCCTTTATTTTTAAATTTGCTTCTATGATACACCCTCCATGTACTGTCCTTTTTTCTTGCCTAACAGTATGATATATTAAAAATCACATTTCTTATGGACTACTCTTGAGCTCAACAAATTCAACAAGAAACTATAAAAAGGAAATCACAATTGAAAATAAAATGGCATTTTTAACAAGTCCTACAGTTTGGCCAGTCATCCACCTAATTGAAATGACCACATTGTAAATTGCTCTTATCAATTGCATATAATCACTTGAAAATGAAAATATGAGAAAGAATGCTTAAGAGACTAAAGATCTCAAAAAACTACATACACAGGTGACAGATAAGAATTACAAAAAAAAAGTTAAATTATTCTAATAAGTCAATCTATTCAAATAAGTTAAAATTCTAACACTTCCCCTCAAGTTGGAGTGTATAGATTTGTTAGCTCATGTGTTTTGATTAGTGTAAACAAATATTAATTAATAATTTTAATTAAGAACAGAATCTATTTTATCGTCTGAACATGCATCATTCTTGTAGAATTACATTGTTTGTTGGGTCTTTCTATCCTTTTAAGTTTAAGAACAGACTTTGCATCTGCCTGCATTGCAACATGCTGCATCTTAAAAGCTTCAAAACTTGTCAGAAACATGATTTGTCAATGCATCTATCTCAATATTTAATATAAATAAACTTGATATATTTATTTGTCTATGTAGTGGGCACCACAAACAACATCAATCACATCAACACTTCAAAAATATCATAAAAGAAAGAGGAAAATACAAAAAGTGGGGGACCAAACCTTACCCACTAATCCCTAACCCTTAAAAGGGTAAATCAAATGTATCTCTTATAAATACAAAGGACATCAACAAGAATATTTGCACTCAAAGCTTGAAGGTTGAAAGCATCTCTCAAGTCTATACATCAAAAGGTGTGCTCTACAAAAAGAATAACGTATGAAAGCTCTAAAAAGCTTGTTGGGTCAATGCTACCTATTTTCTGCTACAGCAATGAAGTGACAAAAGCTGAAAAAAGGGAAGCAAGTGCCTGTGCAAGACTATTAAGCAGAGCATAGTCTATAAAAAAACGATGAAATAGAAAAAAAAAGAATTTAATGCTAATCTTCAAACTGAAGCAAAGCATTTTGTTAGAATAGGTATTAAATATAGGTAGTTGATAGTTATATAATATTAGAAATCTACTATTTGTTGTACCTATGAGCTGTTTACTTATTAGCATTAATTACTTAAATATTCTTAAAGTAAAGACATAGGACATAGGACCCTCAACATTGTGGAACAAGAAGTCTTAAGAGATATCTTGGCACATGCCGTACAGACGCTATGCGTCAATGGTATAAAGGGCACAAGCCTCACTCCAAACTAATGCACATTCTTATAGGGTGGAAAATAGGTTTGAGTGAGGTGTCAATAATGGATTTAATAACACTAGAGAGTTGAGCATCAATCTTTTTCCATTGTTCAGGGTGTTTAGTAGGAACGAATTCAGCAATGGTGATGAGATGAGATTTGTTGCCCAACCCACTTAACCATAACACAATTTTCGAAGCCCAAGCGGAATGGTTAGACCTGTCTATCTTCTCAATACTAACATGATGGTTAAAAAATATGGGATAAATCAAGAGGAAAAAAATAAAGAAAAAGGTTGTCGCTGGAACTTCGTCGGAAAACTTGTCGAAGGTAGTGCCGAAATAGTTAAAGTGGACAAAGGAGAAAGGTTTGCAAAAAAGATCCCCTAGAGAGTGGATCTACCAGGACAACACGGTTTTGAGAAAAGCTTTAATACATTGTTAAACTCGAGAGAAGAGAGAAAAACTGAGCTAAAACCACGTGTTTCTGTGAGAGCGGGAGTGCTTTATTTATATTGAGAAAAATGAATCAATACAATAGATAAAGGAGATTTGATATCCTCTAAATACCAAATATATGATACAGGAACAAATAAAAGTGTTCTAATTTAATAGTACATATATAATTTAGATATTCCTAGATATAAAGGATCAGCCCCTTATCTCTGTAATTATAACAATATTCCTGATTATATAGGATCAAGCCCTTATGTCTATAATTAAAACATGTACAATGCCTAGACCTGATGCTCCATTTATAATTATAATTACATCAACTACAAATATCGTTAGTTCAACCAAAACCTAGAAACACTAAACTAATAACCCTATTTTCACAAAAAATAATAGTAGGAATTAACAAAAACATGGTTTTGTGCATACCAGCTGGAAATGAGATGCAGTGAAAAAAGAAACTTTTACAAAGCTAAATTATGAATAGATGAAATGTAATACCTGCCACCACATACTTCCCATCTGGAGTAAATGTAGCCTCTATAGTAGTACCAGGAGAGGCTTCCAAACTAAACCCACAGCGCTGCAAGTTAGAAAACTATGAACTTCCACATATTTTGAACAAACACACCATTGCATGAGGAAAATGTAATGCAAGAGATTCAATTATCAAAGAAGTTAACCTTTTCTCCTCCATATGCATCAAGAATATAAATATTGTTATTAGTAGTAGTCAGAAGCATTGATTTGCCATCATTACTGAATTTGATATCACAAACTTCAGCTGTGTCACCACCAACTAGAAAGGTGTCAAATGGACCCTACACCAATATGGGGCAATGTCAAAGTTGTGAAGTTAAGAAGCATGGCAAAATCTAGAGGAAGGTCACAAATACAAAACCTTGTCATAAGATCGAGAATCGAACAATTTAATAGCCCCCCCTTCCATTGCTACAGCAAAGACCAGACCTTGTTGGTCATATGCAACAGCAGGTCTACCACGTAGACGTAAGATGCCCTGAAAACTATAACAGTGAGCATAAATCGTAATTATCCCCTACAATTTTTCCATGGTGCACTGTGAAATTATTAACATTTTTAAGCCCAAACATGGGTTTAAATCGTAGGTGCACTCATGGTTGCATTATGGTTGTTGCATGTCAACTTCAGTCAATGCAATTGCAGTGGTTGCCACAGCCAAAAATGTTAAAACTGCATATGATGCAGTCCACAGCTAAAAACATGAGTTCAACAATTAACAAAATATTACAATGTTAAGTACTGAAAAGAAGCATACGTCAAAAAAGTAGCCTGTTTTCTAAATATTTTACTTGGTAATCTTGTACTATATAGGTTATTCACCAATATAACTAAGAATAGACATTATTTTAATTGACATTCGAAACTCAAATCAATACTTTAAATCTCTCCCTCCCCCAAAAACGAAAACTACCAACCTGGCAAGCGTTTACTCGTAGATCCCATATCCTGACACTGTGGTCTAGAGAACCAGACATGAAGCTATCATTGATTGGAGACATGCAGAGAGAAACAACCCTAAAGAAAGTCATAGAAAAGAAATCAGCAGTAAGGTCATGTATAACGAAGGTATTAACATACTCAGAGTCATTGACAAATTGCTACTCTGATTGAACATGAAAATACTATAACTATTGTCCAATCGGGTTCAAAAAAGGGTGAGGCAAAGGAAGCTTACTTTACATGCGACAATGAAACTTACAGCACAAGATAAACATGTAAAAAGTTTTAAGAAATCAAAAAATAAAATAAAATAACCATCCACCAAAAATTGAAAATAAGACCTTTTATTATGTATGATAAAGAAAATCAAAATCTTGGCGGCCAAATATAATTTCAAGCATGTGCTTATACAATTAATTATAAACAATGATCTTAGTCCTTCCTTACTAACAAAGGCCAAATATGTCCCAAAACAAAAAGAAAATGATACAACAATAAGAATCAAGAATTGTTTTCTGCCTAAAGCGTAGCAATTATAAAAGGGAAGCCCTTTTTCCTTTTGCAAGGTAAAAAAATCATTTATCTACATTCAAACCTAACCTCTGTTTGTGCCCTTTGAAGTATCTTATGCATCGGTTATCATACATTGATAAATACCGCAATGATTCTGGCACAAAAGGAATAAGAAGTCAATAACTGCAATCATATGTGGTAGTAGATGCTGATGAGCTATAACTTGTCAACTAAAATGGTTATATAGAGAAGCCCACCTCCGGTAGACTCCAAATTGTACTTTGAAGAGCAAATAACAGAGCTTGGATGATGAGTAAAACATATCCGATCGGTACCATGTTTCTTATGAGAAGTGGTCTTCAACAACCTGGAATTCATGGTAAAATTGCATAGAAAAATTATTCGTGTATGAAGCAGTAAGTAAATCATATAAACTGAATCATTTATTGAACAAACCATTTCACAAGGAAACAAAGGAAAACTTAATTGGTATAATTAACTGTGGGCAAAACTTTATTGTATTAACAAATTAAGCTTCTGCAATAAAGCAAATATCTTTTCTGGACAAAACGAAACAAACTTAAGAACTAAAATGGCTGCTTAGTGTTTGCTTCTTTCCTTCGGTATTCTTAATCTCAAAGGACTTATCATCATAATAAGCTACAAGCCAAAATACATGTCCTACCACAGACACAGACACGGATACGACACGGATATGGACACGGAGATATGTACAGTCTCTAAAATGTAGGACACGAGGACACGGATCTATATATTATATAATTATGAAATATATAAATTGACAATAAAGATTTATGTTCATAAGTATGTTTCAAATTTTTTTATAGCAGAAACATGTTTCTCATGGCTGATTCAAAAGGATTTGTTTCTTATTTTTGTAATCATAATAAAAACTTATATAATAAGTTTGAGTTTTTAGAAAATTAATGTATTTCTTCTTTTTAAAATTGTGTTAAAATCGTGCTAGAATGGTCAAAAATCTAACAAATATTTTTTGAATTTGACACTTCACCGACATGGACACACCATTTAAGAGGCGTGTCCGAGCCTCATCTTCTCGCACCAATGTATCTGCATTATTAGATTTAAATAATACAATTTCGAGAAAATATATAATGTTATAAGAATAGTTTAAGAAAACGTATGTGGTAGGTATATTTTTCAATGGATGAGTCATGCTACCTTTAAGTCAAGAGGTTACGAAGTTGAGCAATTACATATTTTATTAAATAAGAAAAATTATTTTTAAATGTTAAAGAATAAAATTGTGAAATTAAAAATGAAACCAAATGTAATTATAAAAAGGTGTATCCTCTTTATATAAAAGTATAGATGAGGCCGTTAGTCAGAAGACAAGTTTGAAAGTCTAAAGTGTCGGATAATATAATCATAACAGCCAAGATACTAACACTTGTTGAAAAAACACAGAAGTTAATAAGAATGACTAGAAAGATACAAAAATTATCAAATAGTAACTGAACAGAAAAGCAATTGTTTGTAATAACTATTTGGATCATTTCTAGTGCACACATTTGCAATACCACTGGAGCCATTTGCTGACTTTATCATAGATTCTCAACAACAAATTAAAATCACCCACCATTAAGTAAAAGAAAACAGCTAGGAAGCAGTGACACCTCATAGAATAGCATGTCAACATGTTAGACACTTTTGGAACAGAAAAAAAAACCTTCGACACATGAGTAAAACCTCTGAACCGTGTCGCAATTACAAAAAAAATTAGGATCAAACACATTTTGGACATGAGTAAAACGAGGGAACCAACACCATTTATTGGCTAAACACTTCCTAGACACTACTGACACACAAAGGTAAAAAGAAATAAAATATCAACTTATCTTAATAACAAGGCTCATAATGTTTTTTTGGTGAGTTTCATTTCCAATGACTAAACCAGTTTTTTGAACTATTAAGACTAAGATTTGCTTCTTTCTCATAAAAGTAAACTCACTTAGCATTAGCGATGTCATAAAGTCGCACTGAGTCATCCTCACTTGCAGTGACAAGTAAATCATCCTTTCGATGGAAATCAATGGAATGTATCTTTCCACCCTGCAAATACAAAGATAATTAAACCCTACAGAAAAGGCATAGTCGTGATGAAGCCACCATTTCCTCACCAAAAACAACAAGAATATAAGAAACCAATGAATTGTTCCTCAAAGATATTTGACTCGTTGATATTCCAAATCAGTCACGCTTTAAATCAAATAAAAATAACATAATATATTAATTTATAAAGTAAAAGCTTAATAATCTCAGTAATTTAATCCAAGCTAACAACGGCAATAAGTTCAGATAAAAGCGTAACGCTAGACATATGAACAGAAGGTTCCGTAATAGATTAATGGACCCTAACAGGATTGTTTTTCCTTGCAACGAGAAACGCCTAAATGTGACTGAGGGCACTAAAATGGAAGTGAAAAGAATGAAATTAAAGGGAATAGAAGAGTTACGAATTCAGAGAAGACGGCTCCTATGGACATGCTCCGAACCAAATCATCGTCAAGCTCCGTAAGAGACGACGTCATCTTCGCCGAGCAAAGTATCAACAGAGTGCAAGGGAAGTAAGAGAGCAGAACAATCCGTCGTCTCTTTTTCACAGTTCTTTAAATAATTAAATAATTTCTTTTTTTAAATTATAATTATATAAATTTTTTTAAATATCATATTTACAAGATTACATATATTCTAAATTATATTATTTTTTATTTTTAGTTAATTACTCATAAAAAAAATAAAATTATATATATTTTCGCTAGTGTTTTATAACGACTCTCATTATTTAATAAATTTATTTTATTTTTTATTTAATTAAATGCATAACTATAGCTTTTATATAATAGCAAGTACATAATTTTTTAATTAAAATTAATCATTTCATTTTATATTATTTTATATAAATATATTTATTTTTGATATTTTTTTAAATTATAAAAAAAATGGTGTAGAAGATGTTTGAATTGAATTCCATGGATGATTTTAGAAAAGAAGTGCAACGGAAATTATGTAAAGCCGAGAGAAATTGAAAAGGTTTATCCAAATCTTCTTAAACTAAAACTTATAAATTATAAGAAAGATTGTTTGGAGAAGAAACTTATAAAAACTTTTATTTTTTTTAATTGTACCGATCGGTACTGGACGAACTTGAAATTAACCGTCTGAAACAAATAACAACGTAAAGAGCATCGTAAGTAATGGGTGTTAGTGGGTTTATCATTAGCGTTGAATAAATAATAGGCATCATTAATAGCCTTCATGAGCGTTAAATGAATAACAAATATCATTAATAGTGATCATTAGCATTGAATAAGTAGGGATGCAGTATCTCCAAGGTGTAACAGATGGAGACAGGAAACATACTCATTTAAAGGGGGCTAGAGATACGAAACAGACTCATATAAAGGGGGCTGGAGAAAGGAGAAAGGAGAAAGGTACATTTTCAAATCCCACCATAACACATCCCTAAATTGAGCACTGACTTGAGTGTCGGAGTGCAATCGCAGGTATCCACCGGTCAACCGACTTGTGGACATTCGAGCATTGCCAACACAGCCATTCTACGCCAAGTTACAAGTAATGTCTGGGCCTTTATTGTCCATACATGTACAATTGGCGCCCACCATGGGACCCAAGACAGCTCAGTTTCAACAATAATGGTGTCAACAAGGAACAACCATAACAACGACAGGATGGCAGAAGAACAAATGATCCTGATCCAGGCCCTCCAAAAGCATATGGAAGAACTACGACAGAAAACATTTTCAATCAACGGAAAAACGAAGACGATTGGCGCCCACAAGAAGAAGAGATGCTTCTATTGAGAAGGAAGAATGAGAGCTTACTACAACGGATCGGTAACCCCAAAAGGGAAAGACAATCCCGAACGCCTCATACAACCAACCAATCCAGGACTTTGCCACCAAACCCGCCAACTCATCCCACACCGCACACTGTCCAGACTCACCAAAGTTCCAAAAACAACTTTGTTGAAGAAGAGGACCTGAGGGGACATCCATTCACAAAAGAGATAATTGACCCTTCACTCCCACCGATGTGTAAAGGGTTAACCATTAAGCCCTACGACGGTTCCACCGATCCGAACGAGCACCTCAACGTCTTCAAGACGCAGATGACCTTGTACACAACCGATAAGACGTTGTGGTGTAAGGTTTTTCCCACTTCTCTTCAGGAGAGACCACTCGGTTGGTTTACCAAACTCCCGACCAACTCTATGGGGAATTTTAAAGATCTGACCGCAAAATTCATCACGCAGTATGCGACCAACCGACCACATCATATGTCCTCCCTGTCTCTCCTCAATGTGAAACAGGAAAAAGGTGTGTCCTTACGAGCATTTATGGAGAGGTTTAACAAAGTATGCATGGGTATGAGGAACTTGATGCCCGAGATAGCCATGCATCATTTAGTTGGTGTCATCCGCCCGAGTCGATTCACATAAAGCTTGATCAAACGGCCAGCAAGGGACATGGACGAACTAAGAACTAAACCCACGCAATTCATGCAAATAGAAGAGCATGTTGATTATCATAGGACACACTAGGCTGAAGCCGACGAAAAGGGAAAAGAGAAGGAAAAAGATAAAAGCAATCGGACCAACCTAGGGAAAATCGCAGGCCGCAATTCCAACACTATACACCCCTCACAGTCCCAAGGGGAAGATTTTTGGATGAAACCCTCCAAGCCGAGCTAATCCTGACCTTGAGACAATCTCAAACCTCGCAAAACGCTGACACATCCAAACATTGCCAATACCATCGCAATTACGGCCATACTACCAAAGGGTGCCAAGCCTTGAAAGACAAAGTGGAGGAACTCATCCAGGCAGATCACTTCCAAAGGTTCATAAAAACTAATGATGTGGTGAATCGTTCCCCACATAGAGACCGACATTCATCACGAAGACAGAAAGAATACACCCAGCGATATCCAAGTGACCGACCCGCCAGAGGGGATGTACCTCGACGGGATGACCACCAACAGGCGACCAGAAGAAACCGAAGTGAAAGTCCCGAACGAAGCAGCCACACCAGGCGAAGGGTGCAAGAAGTTATCAATGCAATAGTTGGACCAATATCGTTTGGCATCCCGAACGAAGAAATCAATTCAATTGAGGGAGGCTTTGCAGAAGGAGGCTGATATAATTCGGCTAGGAAGAAACACCTTCGGGTCATCTAGTCGTCCGATGTTAAATCTCGCCAAAGCAAACCAAGGATACCTCCATGTTAAATCCCATTTTACTGCAATCGACACAACCTAAGATGATCCCATAGTAATAACCGTGGAGATAGATAAATTCGCAATCACCAAAGTCCTGGTTGACCAAGGCAGCTCAGTGGACATACTCTACTGGAAAACCTTTCGCAAAATGAGAATTTCTGACTCGGAAATCCAACCTTATGAAGAATAGATCGTTGGATTTTCAGGAAAAAGAATAGATATTAGGGGCTACATCGAGTTGTATACCACGTTCGGGGAAGAAGGAAGTTTGGCGAAGACTATAAAGATCTGATACTTATTAGTAAATGCCAACACCTCATACAACATACAACTCGGCTGGTCGTCCATAAACTGCCTCAAGGTAATAGTCTCCACCCCTCACTTGGCCATGAAATTTCCATCCGCAACTGGAGACATTGCCACGGTCCATGTGGATCAAAAGGTCGTGCGTGAATGCTGTGTCACAAGCCTAAAAATTGAACCTACCAAACGGTTATACAAAACTACACCACGAGGCTGATCTCGAGAACAGGGAGGCCAGGCGCCCGAAAACCCCCCAAGAAGAGAAACGCGAATCACATGGTGGCACTGATAGACCCGGATCCTCGACTGGACGATGCTCGCATGGAAGAAGGCGAATATTTCCAACCTCTACCCCTCGGTGATGATGAACATAAAACATATACTGGGTCATCTTTGAAATCGGACGTCCGATGGTCAATTAGCAGCACGTTGATGAATAATGCTGATCTCTTTGCCTGGACAACTACTGACATCCTGGGAGTGAGTCCCGATGTCATCATACACTGCCTCTCCATCTACAAAGAGGCCACACCAATCGCTCAAAAGAAAAGGAAGCTCAGCGAAGAAAGGGGTGAGGCCGCCCGAAAAGAAGCCGAAAAACTGTTAAAAGTCAGGTTCATCCGAAAAGCACACTACACGACTTGGTTGGCCAACGTCGTGATGGTCCAAAAATCTAACGGTAAATGGCAAATGTGCGTATACTACAAGGATTTTAATAAAGCGTGACCCAAAGATTTGTACCCCTTGTCGACTATCGACCGACTTGTCGATGGAGTCGCCGGTCATAACATCTTAAGCTTCCTTGACGCATATTCAGGATATAACCAAATACAGATGCATCCGGGGGACAAAGAAAAAACAACCTTCAGAACCGATACAGACAACTTCTACTACGAAGTCATGCCTTTCGGCCTAAAAAATGTTAAAGCCACATACCAATGGATGATGGACTCTGTCTTCCGAGAAATGATCGAAAGAAGTGTTGAATTCTACATAGATGACATTGTTGTCAAGTCCGACTCGTTCGAACCACATATTTCAGACTTACAAGAGGTATTTCAAGCCCTACGCTGCTACCAGTTGCGCCTCAATCTTGACAAGTGTGTGTTCGGGGTAGAAGAAGGGAAATTCTTAGGGTTCATGCTCACTCATCATGGCATAGAAGCCAACCCAGAGAAATGTAAGGCAATCGCTAAAATGTGAAGCCCCACAAGTGTAAAGGAGATACAGAGGTTGATCGGTTGTCTAACATCCCTATCAAGATTTGTGCCCAAGCTGGCAAAACGGACCAAGCCCATTGTACAACTACTACGGAAAGCTTCCAAGTTTAAGTGGACGGGCGAGTGAGAGGAAATAATTTTACAGCTAAAAGCATTCATGGCATCCCCTACAGTTATTCAAAAACTGATTGTCGAGGAACTGATATTGGTATATCTAGCTATGTCAGAAGACGCTATCAATGCAGTGCTAGTTCAAGAGATAGACATTGAGAAACGACCGGTCTACTTTGTCAGTAAGGTACTACACGGAGTCGAGGTTTGATATCAAACAATTGAAAAAGTCACCTTGGCATTGGTGATAATCGCACGACGAGTGCGAATGTATTTTCAAAATCACCAAATCATGGTCAAGACGGAATACCCTATCATGAAGATACTGGCAAAATCCTATTAGATTTAATGGCTTAAACAATAGGGGAGTGAATTGTTTAATGGAAGATTTTCGCAAATAATGGAGTGGAATGAAGATTAATGAAGAAGTACAAACAAAGCATTCAGATCAACCAAGAAAAAAAACTGTTTTAAATTGATTCCAAAAAATCAATCAGTTGTTTATACGAATCAACCAATTGTTTATACCAACAAATGTTAAAATCACAAATCAAATAGTTTTAAAGGAGTGAGAATGAGAGAGAGAATCACACAAGCAATTATATTAGTTCACTTCTTACCAGAGTTACATCCAGTTTTCAGAAAACCTCTGAGATTTCACTATGTAACCAACAACAGATTACAAACACACACACCAACAAAGAGGTGATTTTAACCTCTCAATAACACTCACCCTCTTTGATAAACCACACACACAAAGTCAGAACACCTTTTGACCTTACAGTACCAACAATTTATAGATTTACAAACTTGGAAACAATAAGGAAGCAGGAAGGATTACACTTACTTCAAGGAATTACAGTTGAATCTATTCCACTCTTAAACCAATGCAAAGCCAAAGCAATCTTACAATCTTGAATCCAATCTTTCACAAAAGTGTTTTTGAATCTCTCTTTTTGTTTTTGAAATAGGGAGGTAATCCCAGTTTTATAGCTTTCAAAAATAGTCGTTTAAGGCAGTTAATCATGAGCCAAAAACATATTGAAATCATAGAAAACAAATTTAACAGTTTTAACTAAATCTATTAAGGATTTTCAAATATCAACCGGTTGAATTGTCGAATCAACCGATTGAATTAGTTTGACAGTTAAGTCAACCAAAGCCAAACCAGTTTAACAACCTTTCAAACACTAAGAGAAAACACAACCGACTAAAACGATAAATCAATAGGTTGTTTTTCACTTTACTTTTAAAAACACATTTTCTTTTAAGGAACTGGATTGATTCAGATTTGAATTGACTAAGAGTGGATTTAACAAATTCTAAACTACCCTGAACCCATGCCCATGAGCAACAACACAATCTCCAAGCAATCTTCATGGATTTGGAGATATCAAAGCTTCAATTTCAACAAAACCCGACTTGGCAGGACAGATGATAGGATGTGTCGTGGAATTATCTGAATTCCACATCCAATATCAACCCAGGGGGGCAATCAAATCCTAAGCCTTGGTCGTTTTTGCAGTGGAGCTCAGTCCTCGACCTGCGGAAAAAAATGGCACACTATGGACCCTATGCGTTGATGGCTCCTCTAACAGCAAATCATGCGATGTGGGAGTAGTATTAGAGAAGCCATGCGACATCCTCATTGAACAGGATTTGAAATTTGACTTCAAAGCCTCGAATAATCAGGCAGAATACGAAGCCATTATAGCTGATCTCAACCTTGCTATTGATTTGGATATAAAGTAGCTATTGTGCAAGAGCGACTATGAGCTGGTGGTAGGCTAGCTGAAGGACGAGTTTGAAGTTCGGGAAACATTATAGCAACAGTACTATCACTTCATGAAAAACTTATTTCAAAAATTTTCCGAAGTAACTATCCATCACATCAGACGAGAACAAAACACACGAGCGGACACACTCTCCCGGTTGGCAACGGCTACGAAAAAGGGACTCCATCGATCGGTCATTCATGTCACCTTGACTAATCCTAGTGTGGGTTCAGAAGAATGCATGACAACTAAAACTGAGCCGAACTGGATGACACCTATTAAATGTTTTTTTATCGATGGAACGTGTGGAGAGCATTCTGAGAAGACAATGAAGCAACAAGCAACCCGGTTTGTGCTAATAGATGAAAAACTCTACCGACGAGGTTATACTCGCTCACTCCTCAAATGCCTCACACTTGACTAGGAAGCTTATGTCATACGCAAACTACACGAAGGAGTTTGCGACACTCATTTAGGAGTCAGGACAATGGCAGCTAAAGTAGTGCATGCAGGTTACTACTGGCCAACGATACAAGGCGACTGCACAACGTTTGTGCAAAAATGTATAAAGTGCCAAAAATAGGACACTCTACACCATCAGAAGCCTGGGAACCTTCACTACATTCTTTCTCTATAGCCATTCGTGAAATGGGGGATGGACATCATCAGACCATTTGCCCCAGGTAAAGGACAATGCAAGTTTATGTTGGTAGGCATAAATTACTTTACCAAATGGATAAAGGCTAAGCCCCTTACCACAATTATCGCGCGAAACGTTCAGAGCTTCGTATGGAAAAACATTGTATACCGGTTTGACCTACCCCACGTCATCATCACCGATAATGGTCGACAATTAACCGACCGAAGCCTGGCGAAATTCTATGATAAACTTCATATTAAGCATATCACGAGTTCGGTAGAACATCCACAAACTAATGGTAGCTGACTCGGCCAGTTCCGCCTTCAGCTTAGGAACTAACGTCCTATTGGTGATAAGAGCCTAATTTCAGTAATATTTCATATTAAAATATAGGCACTTATGAGGATTTATTGTTAATTTACATATAAAATAATCCTTAATTTATGAATTTATACCTTTTTATATTTTTATGATCTTTATTTGAATAAGAGTATTGTATTCCCAAATTTGGTGTTAATTGCAGATTTCTAGGGAAGATTGGAGATTTGGATTAAAGAGGAATGATTTGATCTAAAGAGAGAAAGATGGAAGGTCCCAGAATGGAAAAAGATGCATAGATAAATTGAGCCTTTTTTTATGTTTTATCACTTAGCCCATTAGCGTGACACATGAAGCAACCTAACCCTAAAAAATTAGGTTAAATAGGGGGCTAGAGGCTCAACCCTAGTGTGCCAGATTGAGAGGAAAACACCATAGAGTGAATTGTAACCCGATTGGGAGAATGGAAGGTGTTAGAAGTATGCATGGCTAATTATACCCTTTAGGATTGAGAGTAATCTGTTCAAACTCTTATGTATTGAGGTGATATTTTATATATTAATATTCAGTTCTTGATTGATTATTAGTATTGTTGTTTTACTTTTAACTTTCCGTGACAAATTGAGAATCTTAAATATGACCGAGAGGTATTTTTAGGGTTCAGACCTAAACATCAATACTTAGCATATTTGAGTGTCAGAGATAGACTTGAAATGTTAATTGCCATTAACGTCTGATTGTTATTTCTAAGTTGTTTATATAAGTATGCGAGAGATCGATATTTAGGAAACATTCTTAAGAATTTTATATGCGAGATATCGATATAAAGGAATTTTCTACGGGCATCAACTTCAATCAAAGAACTTTATATTAACATGCTAATCAAAATACATGAGAGTGAGATAGATGAAATCAAATCCCTATTTTTCCAATTGAAGCAACTAATTCTTTGTTTGTTTTCTTATTGATCAGTGCCAACATAATCACTTCAAACTCTTTTTATTGTTCTGTTGTTATATTTAACGAATATTATACTCGATAATTCACTGTTCCTTGTAGGATCGATATTCGTCCTTAGAGACAATTATTACTTCTGACAAACGCGATGCACTTGCCGTAAAAAGTCATCAAGTTTTTGGCACCTTTGTCGGAGAACATGTTTGAGTTGTTGAGTATAATTTCCTAAATATTGTGAATATACTAACTATTTTTTTATGTAAATAAATTTTTAGTTTTTTTTTAGATTTAAATATTTTTGTAAAGATTTTGTTTTTTTTTTAGATGTGAATAATTTTTTTTTCTTTTTAGATGTGAATAATTTTTTTTTTCTTTTTAGATGTCAATAATTTTGTTTTTTTTTTCTAGATCTGTATATATTTTTTGTAAAGATTTTTTTCTTAGTTTTGAATATGTAAAAAGTTTTTTTTATGTGAATATGTTTTTTTTTTATAAAACTATTATTTTTATGTTAATATTTTTTCTTTTAAGTTTTTTTTATTTGTTTATTTTATTTATTTTATTTTATTTTATTTTGATTTTGTTTTGTTATATTTTATTTTATTTTGATTTTGTTTTGTTATATTTTATTTTATTCTTTAGTTTTAGTTTTTTGTTCTTATGTTCGTTTCATAGTTTTTTTTTCTGTAATTATTTTCTTTTTCTTTTTTTTATTCTTATTTTTATTTTATTTTGATTTGGATTTTGTTTTATCATATTTTATTTTAGTTTTTTTTACATTTAGCTTAAGTTGTTTATTTAGAGTTTACGTAGTTTTTATTAATTTATTATTTATTACTACTAGTTTCTATTTTATTTATTTATTCTTAAGAGTTATTTATTTTATGTTATTTTATTTTATTTTTTATTTTTAGTTTTATTATTTTCTTTGACTTCATTCTTAGATTTTATTTTACGCAAGTATTTTTTTCTGTCTATATATTTTGTTTTAGTTTTCTTAGTTAGTTAGTTCGTTAATTATTTAAGTTTTTTTTATTTTTTTTATTTTTTAGTTTTTTTAGTTTTTATATATTATTCTTGTTTTATTTATTTTATTTTTCTCTTCGTTCAAAATTTTAGTTTTATTATTTTATTTAGTTTTTAGTTTTTATTTAAGTAAGTTTTTGTTTCTTTTATTTTTTTATTGTTCTGTTTTTCATTTACTATTTATTTCTCTTTCTTTTGTTATTTTAAATTTTCTGTTTTTCTTTATTTCATTTTATAAAAAAAAAATTGTTTGCTTGTTATACTAATCCTTACTTGAGTTGTCTTATGATATTAAGAAAATAAGTTGTTATAGATTGAGAAATTGAGAAGACAACTCAAAAGAATAGAAGTTAAAAATAAAGAAATGAGAAGTTAGAAAAGACTGAGAGATGATGATGACTATACCTATTACCAGTTGAGAGAGAACATATGGTTTTAATAATGAAGTGGCTAGGAAATTCTGTCTAGCCAATCACTCCTATCAAATAAGTCCAGCTGGTAAACCATGGAGAATATCAAGGGAAACCCAACCTATGTTATGTATTTTGGCCTGGGGACAAGTTCTATTTTTCAGGGGGCAGATCCAGCAAATGAAGCAAGACTCTAGATAAAGATTTTAACAAAAAGTTGGATGACTTCTTAAGAAGGGAGGATTGAGCAAAAATATGGTTTTATCTTTCTAATTCTCTTTTCTTTTCAGTTATTTGAATTTTGTCTTATTTTTCTGTTTAGTTTTTTTGGTTATTTTGTTTTCTGTTTATTTGTTTATTTGCTTAGTTGTTTATTTGATTCTTTGGTAATTTGAATAAATTTGGTTTTTTTAGTTTTATGTCTTGAATTATCTTTCTTGAATAAATTTCAGTTTTAATTTGTTTCTTTTCTAGTTTATTTTTTTTAAAATAAAAAAGAACTAGAATATTAATTTTGAATTGTGAATAAAAGAATTTGTGTTTAAATATTAAATAGTAAGATGAATTAGACACAAGTGTGAAAAGAAAATATGATTGAATCTCTATTCAAATGTAGTTGAAATTGTGATACATGAAAATTTAACAGGATGATTGATTAAAACAAAGAATGACAAAACAAAAAGGAATGAGGCCAATTAAACCAAGTGAGTGTGTGAACCTTAAACAATTTGAGAGTTTTCCTGATAAATTGACAATTGTGGTTGCTTAATTTTTATTTTTGTTACATCATAAAAGAACATGAAGATGATTGAGGCATTTGTTTGTGTTAATTAGGAACTCGGGGCCAAATAGCCAACCTTTGTCTTATTAGAATTCCATTGTTTTATGTATCCCCTTTGAGCCAAGATTTTTTGATATTATAGCACCTTAACTTTTGATGATATATTTTCCTACCCTTTAGCATGTTTAAGGAAGGAGAAGATAGATGCAATACATATAGAAACAAGAATGGTTGGTTTTGATTGTGAAAGCTCAAAAAGTTGAAAATAGGAAGAATCTTTTCCTATTATTGAAAAAAAGAAAAAAAAAGAAACAAAAGAAGAAAAAGAAATTGAAAAGAAAGGAAAAAAAAAATCATCATGAAAAGTCAGAAAGAAAATAAGGAAAAAGGTGACATCGAAAGAAAATGGTAATTAGATAACATATATGTTCTCTATAATTGAATTGTAGGTATGTTCTTCTTCTTTAAGATGTGCATTTTGTTATCTAAGAAAAACCAATAATTTTTGGAAGCCCAACCTCATTACATCCCTGGAAAAGACCTCAAGATTCATGTTTGTAATATGTTTGTGTACTGACCACTCCTCGGTCATCGATTCCAGTGACTGACCTCAGACATCGCACACCGGTGCCTGATAGTAAAGATGGGCCACGTAAGGTCGGCCCCAGATACACATATCAGGGTGTTGGTCAGTCTTTGGACTTCGGTACCATGGACCTCGACGTTGGAGATCGACATCAGACCTCAACAGAAGAGGGAGAGATCGGACGTCGACGGTCTGAATAGTTATAATGGGCCACGTAAGGTGGGTCCCAGAATTACACAATTATCAGTTGAAAACATCAGATATGAGAAAAGCCTAAGTCACGAGGGATCCATGCAAGTGGTGTGTATAGCGCATTCAGGCGCAACACGAGTAAACCGTCCTTAAAGGCGCTAAGGCCCATTAGGGTTAGGGTTTCCGAAGGAAGCTGCATGCATGACACATGAACACTTAGGGCACCCGCTGAACAGATGGCCCCAGAGACTTGGTGCACAAGTTGGTACCTAGGCGGCCATACTGTTAGTCGTTGCACTCTAGTTAAGGGAAGTTCCATGTGCCAGATTATGTTAAGATTATATAATAGCGGCGCAGGGACATTCTCCAAGGAACCCAAGACATGGGTAAGGGAACAAAGGTAAACCCTAGTTTCAACCTATAAAAAGGGTGCTAAGAGCCCTAACAAGGTACATAGTTTATAAGACTGAAACAACTTTATACACTTAGTGTTTCTTTGCCCTTATACTGACTTGAGCGTTGGAGTGCAAACGGGTGTCAAGGCGCCCTTTGTCTTTGCAGGTGAGAGATTCTTCAACCAAGGAAGTTCGATTCTCAGGCAAAAATAGGAGGGCAAAGGCTGCCGTTCAAGTCAACTGGCGAAGCGAGTCAACCGGCAAGAACATTTGGCGTCCACCGTGGGGCCCGATAAAACAAGGTCTCACTCGCAATCGTGTTAAGATTTTTTTACCAACAATAGGAGGAGTACGAGGCAAAGATCTGTTGTAGCTGCAGGTGCCGTGTCCCTTGGAGGGGATAACGTCACCATGTAGCAACTCATGGAAACCATGCGCGTCCTCCAGGAGGCGGTAGCGACATCTAGGGTTGAAATAGCCGCATCACAGGCGGACAACGAAGAACTGCGCAGAACCAATAAGAAACTGCGCAGAGATTTGCAACAAGCAGGGGAACACGTGGTGGATGAGCGTGCCCCACCCATACCACTCAGGGCACGTCCCATGTCGTTCTCTCAGGCGATTATGGATACCGCGTTGCCAACCACGTCTCTAGGCCTGAAAGTTACCTTCACAGGTGTAGAGGACCCAGAAGCTCACCTCACGATGTTCCACACCCAGATGATGCTCATAGGGGGATCTGACGCTGTGTACTGCAAGCTGCTGATGAGCACGTTGGCATGCGCGACGTTGGAATGGTTCGTCAGTCTCCCTGACGGACACATCACTACCTTCAATCAGTTCGCGACGCTATTTAGAGAATAGTACCTCGTTAACAGGGCCCCCACTCGAATCTCTTGTGATGTCTTTGACATTAAACAGTACCAAGGAGAGTCCTTAAAGGAGTTCTTCAACAGGTTTGGAGTCCAGGTAGTGCAGTTGAAACCTATAGATGAGGCCATGACGGTGCACACCTTTGTCAAGGGAATGCTGTCGGGACCCTTCAGTGAATCACTGCTTAGTTTCTACCCAAAGACGTTCAGTGAGATCAGGCGTTGGGCTTTGGCGCACATCGCTGCGAACGATCGAGTCACAAAGAAACGTAGCCTCATCGGTCCTGTTTGACCTCGAGCAGCAGGTCGACCTTAGCCCATGAGGGTGCACGAGGCGACCACAGATAAGAAGGGCGCGGGAAAGCAGCAACCTTACGAGAAACTCCAGACTGAAGCGCGCACGCGAAGAGACCCGCCCCCCCAAGCACAATTTTTGTGTGGAGCTCAAGGAGCTGATCGCTATTTCTAACATAGCGGCGAGGTTGAAGATGCCCCCCAAGACAGACAGAAAGATGGGGCCCAACAAGAACGCTTGGTATGAATTCCACCAAGTATATGGCCACTCCATACGCAATTGCTTGGCCTTGGTGCACCAATTGGACGAGCTAGTAAAAATCGGCTTCTTGAAGGACTACCTCCAGGAGCCGCAGGAAGATCAGGTGCTGATGGCCGCAAGGGTAGATCAGGGGCATGAGGTGCCCATTCATGGTGAAATCAACAACATCTTTGGAGGATTCTGAAGAGGAGGATGCATCGCCTTTCAGCGGAAGAAGTACGCGCGAGAAGTGATGGCAATAGAGGTGCAAGAGATAGATAATACTCCCGATGTCGACCTCGTCTTCACCAAGGCCGACCGCCAAGACGTCGTCCCACTCGAAAATGATCCAGTGGTGATTTCAGTAGTAACAGCAGGGAGAAAGATGCATCACGTCCTCGTGGACCAGGGAAGTTCGGCCGATGTGATGTTCTGGTCGACCTTCAACAAGTTACAATTGTCTCCAGACCAGTTGAGGCCCTATACCGGTTGCTTGTAGGGTTTTGCTGGAGACCAGGTGGAGGTGCGTGGGCACATAGAGCTAAGAACGACCTTCGCGGATGGCACAACCTCGCGTACTGTAAACATTAGGTACTTCGTCGCTAACGCTCCATCAGCCTATAATATACTTTTGAGCAGACCTACTTTGAACAGGATTGGAGCGGTGGCCTCTACGAGGCACATGAAGTTGAAGCTGCCTTCCCTCAAAGGGACGGTGATCACCATCAAGTCTGATCAGAAAGAGGCTAAGAAGTGTTACGAGAATAGCCTCAAGACGAAGAGAGGAGTGTTCGCTGTTACCACTCAACCTCCAAGGGAAGAAGGGGTCACCCGTGCAGAGATCGCCTGGGAGAGAAAGCCCGAACCTGCCGAAGATGTGTCGGAGAGGGAGATTGGTGGGAAGATGTTCAAACTTGGCAAATCCTTAGGCCAAGAGCACAAGATCAGATTGCCGAAGTCATAACACGACACCTTGGAGCTTTTGTATGGTCTGCCTCTGACATGCCTGGCATTGATCCTAACTTCTTGTGTCATCGTCTCACCTTGGACCCCAGGTCCGACCTGTTCGCCAGAGAAGACGAAAGTTCAATGAGGAGAGGCGTCAGGTCGTCCGCGAAGAGACAGAGAAACTTCTGAGGGTTGGCCACATCCGGGAGATTCAGTACCCTGAGTGGCTGGCGAATGTGGTGTTAGTAAAGAAGGCCAGTGGGAAATGGAGGATGTGCGTCGACTTCACAGACCTCAACAAGGCCTGTCCGAAGGACTCCTACCCACTGCCCAGTATCGACGCCTTGCTGGACAGTGCGTCCGGTTGTAGACTGCTCAGCTTCCTGGATGCCTTTTCTGGTTACAACCAGATCATGATGCACCCTAGGGACGAGTGCAAGACAGCGTTCATGACAGAGCTGTCTTATTACTGTTATAAGGTGATGCCCTTTGGGCTTAAAAATGCAGGGGCGACGTACCAAAGGCTGATGGACAGAGTGTTAGCGTCCATGTTAGGGCGGAATGTCCAAACCTTTGTGGATGACATGGTAGTCAGCTCCCAGCAGAGGGAGCAACATGTAGCAGACTTGGAGGAGCTATTCACCACAACAGCCAAGTACAGGTTGAAGCTGAACCCGAAGAAGTGTGTGTTCGGGGTAGAAGCAGGCAAGTTTTTGGGTTTCCTACTCATTGAACATGGGATAGAGGCAAATCCTGAGAAGTGCGCTGCGATAATAGCAATGAGAAGCCCAATCTCAGTTAAGGAGGTGCAACAGTTGACAGGGTGAATGACTGCTTTGTCCAGATTCGTATCAGTAGGAGGGGATAAGGGGCATCCTTATTTCCAGTGCCTGAAGAGAAATAACAGGTTCGTATGGATCAGAGAGTGCGAAGAGGCGTTCTTAAAGCTGAAGGAGTATCTGGCCAGTCCACTGGTGTTGTGCAAGCCACAACTAGGTACTCCACTTCGTCTATACTTCACGGTTACAAAAAAGACGATCAGTTCGGTTTTGCTGCAAGAGCAGGACCAGGTGCAGAAGCCGATCTACTTTGTTAGCAAAGTGTTGTAGGGGCTAGAGGTGAGATACCAGACCATAGAGAAAGCGGTTTTGGCAGTAGTTTCCCCAGCGCGAAGACTTCGCCACTACTTCCAGAGCTTTATCGTAATAGTAATGATAAACCTTCCAATACGCAAGGTCTTACAGAAGCCCGACGTGGCAGGCAGGATGGTGCGATGGGCGGTAGAGCTGTCAGAGTTCAATGTGTAGTATGAGCCTAGAGGCCCCATTAAAGGTCAGATTTATGCTAACTTCGTAGTGGAGCTCTCCTCGGCAGCCACGCACCAAGAAGTAGTAGGTTTCAGATGGGTACTCTTTGTAGATGGTTCCTCCAACCAACAAGGTAGTGAGGCTGGTGTCATCTTGGAAGGGCCAAATGGGTTGCTAATTGAGCAGGCCCTGCTATTCGCTTTCAAGGCCAGTAATAGCCTCACAGAGTATAAGGCCCTAATCACTAGAATGCTGCTAGCAAAGGAGATAGGTGCGAAAGATTTGCTGGCGAAGAGTGACTCCTTGTTAGTCACAGGTTAGGTCACGAGGGAATATCAGGCTAAAAACCCTCAGATGGCCGCATATCTAGAGTACGTCCAGGTTCTGAGGGAGACGTTTGAGATGTTCGAGTTAGTCCACGTACTCAGAGAACAAAATGCCCGAGCAGACTTGCTTGCAAAGCTCGCCAGTTTAGGCAAGGGGGCAGACAAAGGACAGTCATTCAGGAGACCCTGAGGACACCTCGAACTACCACAAAGAATATGGCAAAAGTCCAGCAGATAAGCACATCAGAAGGGGTAAGGAGGAGTCATCGGTTGTTAACGCATGAGACCTTGAAACCGCCTAGAATAAGTGTGTACCCAGTTGCTGGGGAAAGGTCGTCGTAAGTTTACCAAGTCGAATAACGAGAAACTTGGATTTCACCCTACCAACGCTATTTGGCTGATGGGATACTTCTGCTAAAGCCTACAGAGGCTAGGAAAATCAAGAAAAATTTGAGCAAGTACACCTTGATCGATGAAAAGTTATTCAGGCATGGGTTCACCCACCCTATCTTGGTGTATTTAAGTGGTGAGCAATGCACGCGTATTATGGCAGAGCTGCATGAAGGGATATGCGATAGCCACATCGGTGGTTGATCTCTCTCATCAAAGGCTATTCGTGTAGGATATTACTGGCCAACCATGAGGGAAGACTACATGGGGTATGCACAGCAGTGCAAGAAGTGCCAACAACATGCTGACTGGCACAAGGCGCCTCTAGAGGAGTTGAGGTCGATCTATAGCCCATGAAAATTTCATACTTGGGGGATCAACATTCTGGGGCCTTTCCCTTTAGCAGTGCGGAAGATGAAGTACCTCGTAGTTGCCATAGAATATTTCGTAAAATGGATAGAGGCGGAGCCAGTAGCGCAGATCACAACCCACAAGATCCAACACTTTGTGATGGAGGAGGGCCAAGCACATCTCACCATGGAAGCCAAATGATGGCATTTTCATGTGTTCTTCTTGAATCAAAGTAGAAAATAAGGTGCGGAAGCAATGGGTGAGATGATCAAGACCCTCCTAGGAGTTGTGTTGGCCTTGTAGGTGCATGATGAGTATGGTGTTTGAGTGGTTCGGCCAGCTCAAGGGAGAAGGTGAAAGGATTGAAGTTTAGAGCCTAGATTTCTAGGAGAAGTAAAGCTTGTGCACAAAAATGGCAGCATAACCTTACTCAATTAAACTTGAAAATACAAGGTGTAGGCTCCTCCTTTTATAGGCTAAGGAGGACCATAATGCAACCCTAATGCTAGCCAAATGAAATGTAAATGTGAAGCACATGGGTGCACATGGCACATGGGTGCACAAATGAGCACATGGGGAGGGGTGTGTCTAGTTTTTATGTTCACCCCCTCTATGGGCTTTCTAGTTTACCGAGGTTGGTGTTTTAGGTGCCAAAATTAATTCTAAGAAAATTACAAATAAAGTTCCTATGCTAATTTTGACAAGAAATTAAAGTCTACTCTACACTAGAGTTTATGGCATTTGAACATGTAAAAGAACGTCTTCTTGGATCCTCTTGGCCATAACTCTATGGTTGGCCCAAATCTACCCTTTGGTGGGCTTGCATGTGGGCTTGTGCTTGGGCCTCTTCCATCATCCCCTCCCTCTTGAAAAGGATTTGTCCTCAAATCCATTGCTTATTCTTCTTCATGGCTAGGGGAATGGATGTGGCTGGATGGTGTCCATCATCTCCTTCTCCTTGAGAAGATCTATCCTCAGATCTAGAGATTTGATCTCGGATAGCAACCTCTTGCTTCTTCAACTATGCTTGCCCTCCCGGATCAAACGTCCACCTAGGGGAATTATCTAATAAAGCAAATGAGTTAGTTGAAGCAGTTATATACAAATCAATTTTATGAAGTTGCCATTTTTGTTTTTCTTTTGTTTTTGGCAACTTTTTACAATATTTCTCTTTTGATGGTTGCATGTGTTCTCTAATCCTCTCATGCTTTATAAAATTTTCAATAGTGGTTACTTGTTCCTTAGGCATAATTCCTTTAGGAAGTGGTAACAACACAAAAAGAGAAAGAGGACTATGTTCACATACAACTTCAAATGTAGAAATATTAGTAGTCTTGTGGACTACTCTATTGTATGCATGCTCAATAGAAAAAGGATACTCATCCCAAGAATTGTGGTTGGCTTTCATGATTTCTCTAGGCATAGTAACAAGAGCTATGTTTTCAATTTTATTTTGACCATTCTTTTGAGGATGATAAGAATTTGAAAAGGACAACTTAGTTGCAAGTTTTTCCAAGAGAATCCTCAAATGATGGTTTTCAAATTTTGGAGCTCTATCCAACACTAAGTTTGAAGAGAAATCAGGAAGACTTGTCACTTCTTTAAGGAAGAGTTTATCCATGTCTATGACAATGGAATCAAAACCTTTTGTTGTCCTAGGAAGATCTAATATGAAATTTAGGCTTATGTCTTCCCAAGGATCATTTGCAAAAGGTGAAGGAGTATAGAGTTCATGAGACATCGCCTTAAATGTATTTTTAAAACACAGAATGTATCTAGGGTAATGTCTTTGAACATCTTTTCTCATGGGTGACAATAATTTTCCTTTTAAAAGCTCTAGAGTTTTATCAACTCTATTTTGACCCATGAGTTCTCCTTCATGAAGAATTTCTCTTTTATGTGTGAAGGTAGTCTCGTTGATACAACCTTTGTTCATGGAAATTTCAATTCTTTGCAAAGGTTGTCTCAATAAGACATGACAAGTTTCTTTAGGCACTACTTCACATAAAAAATTGTCTTTGCAGATGCCTATAGATGACTTGACCTTCACTTGGTGATATCTTGGCATGTATGTAAAATAATCTACTATATTTTTATCTATGCAAGCCTTTTTTAAGGATTCTTCTTTTTTTTTCTAGGCTTGCAAGTGTTCCTTTACAAAAGGTAAGGCTAGGTTGTTCAACAAGAGGTATATTTTCAAATGTATTTTCAACTTTTCCTTCTTGTTGAATGACCTTGTGGGAAGGAACACTCTTCTCCCACGCCTTTTGTTTTCCAAGGGTTTTCTCTTGCTTTTCTATTTTTACATTTTCTTCACTCTCACTAGCTTCTTTTTCTTGGCTACTATTCTCATCTTTGTCCCTTAAGATCATAGATCTTTCATTGAAACATTGAGATGCTAATTGATCATTGCCAAGGTATTCTAAACATGGAATTTCTCTAGCTTGAGTGTGAGAGATATGCTTGGTTAGGTTTTCTTGTCTCTCTTTCCTAGCTCTCCTAGGGAATTGTTGATGATATTCATTTTTCCTAAGACTTTCTTCCCCAAGATAATCATGATGTTTAGAGCTAGATGCATGAGAATGTAATTTTTTTGAAAATTGAGACTTCTCATTCTTTGCTTTAGTCAATTCATTAGTTTTGATCTCATTCTCCAATTGTTTAGATGAAATGGATTGAATATCCTTAGTAAGTTGCTTCAAAAGAGATTTCAAGGATTTCACCTCACTTTTAAGAGATTTAGAGGAGTGAGAAGACATGACTAAAACTTTGTGTGTAGAAGTATTTTACCTTGAGAAAAATTTAGGGAAGTCAAAGAAGGTAGTCTTTCAGGTAAGGGAGGTGAGTCACAGTGGACTACTTAAATACCAAGCCTTTGCCTTAGCCAAAAACTATCCCTCAATGTCTTCACACAAAGCTTTCTCTTAGTAAACCACTTGGAACACAATTAAGTTGAGAAATCAGATTTTAATGCAAGAAAACAATGCATGCTAACTAATTAACAAAGCTAGACGGTTTTTAACAAAACTTAAACAAAATTAAACATGCAAAACGTATCTATGAAAGCAAAAGAAAAGCAATTACAAACAAGTAACAATTACTAATCAAGAATGCTATACTATTCGGCCCTAGGTGAGGCTTCTTGGACACTTTGAGCCCTTGAAGACACACTCACCGTCTAAACGTAATTAACAAGGTAATTAACAATAAACCAAGTTGCAAAGGAAATAAGAGAAAACTCCCTTTGTTGTTCCTCCTTTTGGTTAGTGCACTTCTTTGTTGTCTTGATTGTTGATCTCTTAAGTGTTTGTAGTGTTTGTTTCAAGAAAGCTTGTTTCGGTTTTGGCTTTGTCTCCTCCTTAAAATGTTGGCTTTAATTCTCCAATTTCCAGCACCTATTCACAAGGGCTAAACCTTAAACCAAGTCAAATTCCATGCACATAAGCACCAAGGGAGAAATTAAATTCCAGCACCCAAAAAGAGAGGTCAAGGAACAAAAGCAAGAAACAAATTTAATTGAAAGAAAACAGTACCACCAAAAGGATTTATAATATGACAACTTAGAAAGAGATTCAAGAAATTAAAGCAAACAATTAAAGGTACTCAATAAAAGGTTGGCACACAAAAAGAATTCCTAAAGAAAAGCACTAGATTAGATGACCAAATAAAAAAACAGCACCACTGGAAAATGTTGTGGGCCAGAAAACGTGTTTGTTCCCCGATTTATGCTGATCTGTATTTTTGGAATTTGGCTCTGAAATTTGTTATGCAAGATATTTAGGATCTTATCTAAAATCTGGCTTTGGATTCACTCAAAACGGATGCACCATTTTTTTTTAATAAATTTTGCAAAATTGGTGTTCGGTTATGCCAGCTGGAGCGCTTCAGATTTGCACTCTGATCTTAAAAGATTTATCATTTTTTTTTCTGTTGCTTCTTTTGACCTAATTCTTTTTTTGTCTTTTCTATAACACTTTAAACTTGCATTTTCCAGAAAATCAGAATTTTTCTATGGGTGGAAATATTTTTCTGGGTTAAAACAGCCAAAACAGAGAAGGTGTAAACAGGGGAATTCTGGAAAACTGGAAAAAACAGCAAGATAACCAAAATTTAACACAATGGAATTGTAAGAACGGAAATTGTGTAAGAACTAAGACACAATTATGAACTCAAACTAAAAATAAAAAGGCACCAAAGGATCAAAGAACAGCAGATTCAAACAAATAAAGAGACCCAAAATCAAGAAACAATTAAGCCAAATAAAAGGACTACTATGAATTGTTGACAATATGAATGAACATGACTTGACAAAACATGTATAGATTCAGAAAATTAAAGACTCAAAGCATAATATGAACCAAATAAGGAAAGCAATAAAGACTCAAAGCCTAAAAGAAAATAGCAACACAAAGGTGTATGGAATCCTATCACAAATTGCACAAGAACTTGTTCAAGATCAAATGAACAAGAGTGCTTCGGTTGGATCTTCCACAAAGCACACCAAGAACAAATTAAAATGTAAAAAACAGCAAGACAAGTAAGGAAAGTAAATGGCAATATGAAATAAAGAAGAACTAAAATTTAAAAGACAAGGAGCTACTCATCTTGAAGAACCAAAGCTCATGATACCAAATGATGGCATTTTCATGAAGTTCTTCTTGAATCAATGTAGAGTATGGGGCGGAAGCAATGAATGAGAGTGAGCAAGATCCTCCTAAGAGTGGTGTTGATCTTGTAGGTGCATGATAGGTATGGGTATTGAGTGGTTCGGCCAACTCAAGGGAAAAGATGAAGGAATGGAAGTTTAGAGCCTAGGATTCTAGGGAGAAGCAAAGTTGAGCACAAATGGGCAGCATAACTTTACTCACAATAAACTTGAAAATACAAGGTGTAGGCTCCTCCTTTTATAGGCTAAGGAGGACCATAATGCAACCCTAATGCTAGCCAAATGAAATGTAAATGTGAAGCACATGGGTGCACATGGCACATGGGTGCACAAATGAGCACATGGGGAGGGGTGTGTCTAGTTTTTATGTTCACCCCCTCCATGGGCTTTCTAGTTTACCGAGGTTGGTGTTTTAGGTGCCAAAATTAATTCTAAGAAAATTACAAATAAAGTTCCTATGCTAATTTTGACAAGAAATTAAAGTCTACTCTACACTAGAGTTTATGGCATTTGAACATGTAAAAGAACATCTTCTTGGATCCTCTTGGCCATAACTCTATGGTTGGCCCAAATCTACCCTTTGGTGGGCTTGCATGTGGGCTTGTGCTTGGGCCTCTTCCATCACCAAGACCCAAGGCTAGACTGTGATGAGTGTCTAGCCTCAAGGAAGGAGCGTCTAGGACGTGATGAGGGAAGGCTACACATGGAGCGTCTAGGAGGAGACCTAGACCGTCTGGGACCCATTACAAGGTCAATGGCTAAGCACATTCACGCCCAATTGGATGAAGCCACGGATGGAAGAGAGAAAGCCTTGTACATGTTACATGGAGGCCCATTACGGGTGCTTAGTAATTAGAGTAGTGCTAGAAAGCATAAAAGAGTGAACATTCTAGAATCTCTCCTTACTTGGCCGGTCATGAGCATGTGCCATGTGCCTTGTCATTTTAGCATTTCATTTGGCTATCATTTCATTTACACTTAGCTTAGTATTTACGGCCCTATAGCCTATAAATAGGGAGGCCATCTCTTGTATTTTCCAAGTTTATTGTGAGTAAAGTTATGCTGCCATTTTGTGCCAAGCTTTGCTTCTCCCTAGAATTCTAGGCTCTAAACTTCACATCCTTCACCTTTCCTTGGGCTGGCCTAACCTCCCAATGTTCATACACACCATGCACCTTCAAGATCAACATCACTCTTAGGAGGATCTTGCACACACACATCCATGGCTTCCGCACCATCTCTTACATGATTCAAGAAGAACTTCATGAATTTGCCATCATTTGGTATCATGAGCTTAGGTTCTTCAAGATGAGTTGTTCTTGGTCTTTTCATTTTTAGTTCTTCTTTATTTCATGTTGTTCATCTTATTTCCATAATTGTCTTGCTGTTTTTTACATTTTAATTTGTTTTGGTGTGCTATTTGGAAGATCCAACCGGTGCACTTTGTTCAATTGATCTTGAACAATTCTTGTGCAAATTGTGATAGGATTCCATACACTTTTGAGTTGCTGTTTTCTTTTAGGTTTTTGAGTCTTTATTGCACTTTTAATTTGGTTCATATTATGCTCTTTGAGTATTTAATTTCTGAATCCATTTATGTTTTGTCAAGTCATGTTCATCCACAATGTCATCAATTCATAGTAGTCCTTTGATTGGCTTGATTGTTTCTTGATTTTGGGTCTATGCTTTTGCTTTTAATCTGCTGTTCATTTGATCTTTTGGTGCCTTTTTAATTGTAGTTTGAGTTCCTATTTGTGTTTAGATCTTACACAAATTCCTTTTCTCAATTCCATTGTGTTTAAATTTTGGTATCTTGCTGTTTTTTCCAGTTTTTCCAGAATCCCCTGTTTCACATTCTCTGTGCTGGCTGTTTTGTTCCAGAAAAATATTTTCACTCATAGGAAAATTTTGATTCTCTGGAATATGCAAGTTTGAAGTGTTATAGAAAGGACAAAAAAAGAATTAGTCCAAAAGAATCAACAGAAAAAAAATGATAAATCTTTTAAAATCAGTGTGCAAATCTGAGGCGCTACAGCTGGCGTAACTGAACACCAAAATTGCAAAATTTATTAAAAAAAAATGGTGCATGCGTTTTGAGTGATTCCAAAGCCAGATTTTAGCTAAGATCTTGAATATCTTGCATATCAAATTTCAGAATCATATCTTAAAAACAAAGCTCAGCATAAATTGGGGAAAAACACGTTTCTGGCCCACAACAATTTTCCAGTGGTGCTGTTTTTTATTTTGTAATCTAATTCTAGTGCCATTCTTAGGAATTCTTTTGTGTGCCTACCTTTATTTGAGTACCTTTTATTTGCTTGCTTAATATTTCTTGGACCTCTTTCTAGTTGTCATAATCTAACTCCTTTTGGTGGTACTGTTTTATTCAATTAAATTGTTTCTTGCTTTTGTTCTTTGACCTCTAATTTGGTGCTGGAATTTATTCTCCTTTGGTGCTTAATTGAATGGAAACTTGACTTGGGTAAGGTCTAGTCTTTTGATAGGTGCTGGAATTGGAGAATTAAGACCTTCATTCTAAGGGGAAACAAAGCCAAGGCAGAATCAAGCTTTCTTGAAAAACACCACAAGTACTTGGAGGGCCAACAAGCAAAGACAACAAGGAAGTGCATTTAGCAAAAAGAGGATCAACAAAGGGAGTTTTTTTTAATTTCCTTGCAACTTAATTTTTGTTAATTACCTCTTAATTACGTTATTAGATGGTGAGTGTGTCTTCAAGGGCTCCAAGTGTCCAAGAAGCCTCACCTAGGGCCGACTAGTATAGAACTCTTTAATTAGCAATTGTTAATTGTTTTTAGTTGTTTCTATATTGCTTAATTAGTAACGCTTTGTATGTGTGGTTGTTTTAAGCTTTGTTAAAACCGTCTAACTTTGTTAATTAGTTAGCATACATTGTTTTTCTTGCATTGAAAAAAAAGTTTTGATTTCTCAACTTAATTGTGTTCTAAGTAGTTTACTAAGAGGAAGTTTTGTGTGAAGACATTGAGGGATAGTTTTTGGCTAAGGCAAAGGCTTGGTACTTAAGTAGTCCTTTGTGACTCACCTCCCTTACCTGGAAAACTACCTTCTTTGACTTTCCTAAATTTCCTCAAGGTAAAACACTTATATACACAAAAACTTTACCCATGTCTTCTCCTCCTCACTCTTCAAAGTCTATTGAAAGTGAAGTCAAATCTATAAAATCTCTTTTAAAAGAAGTTTCACAAGCTGTGCAAATGATTTCTTTTAGACAATTGGAGAATGAGAATAAAATTAATGAATTGGCTAAAGCCCAAGAAGAGAAATTCCAAAAATCACAAAAATCAAAGAAAACTCATACTCATGCATCTAGGAGTAATGAGTCTCTAGGGGAGGGAAGCCTTAGAATTAATGACTATTACCAACCACCCCCTAGAAGGAATAGCAAAGGGAGCAAGAGGGGCCAAGGGAAACTAGAGTAGACCTACCTCACTTCCATGGTAAGGAGAATGTAGAAACCTACCTAGATTGGGAGATGAAGGTAGAACAACTCTTTGCTTGCCATAGGGTGAGTGAAGAACGTAAGGTACCCCTAGCCACCCTTAGCTTCCAAGGGAACGCCATGTATTGGTGGACCTCTCTCGAAAGAGAAAGGCGTCTTCATAGGGAACCTCCCATTACATATTGGAATGACCTTAGGGGAGCCCTAAGACGCCGACACATACCTTCCTACTACCATAGGGAGTTGATGGACAAGCTCCAAAGACTCCAACAAAAAAACATGAGTGTGGAAGAGTATAGACAAAAAATGGAGCTCTACATGATGAGAGCATCCATTAGAGAAGAGGAGGATACCACAATAGCTAGGTTCCTTAGTGGCCTATTACTTGAGATAAGAAGAGATAGAGTGGAGCTCTTACCTTACCAAGACTTGAATGACTTGGTTCAACTTTGCATTAAAGTTGAGTAACAAATCTTACGCAAAACGTCAAGTCAAAAGGTGAGCCCTTACTCTAACTTTTATCCCAAGAAAGAGTTTAGAAGGGAGGGTAGTACATCAAAAGAAAAACCAAAAGAACCTACCAAACCTTTCACCAAAGAAACCTCCACCCCACCCATCCGAGCTAGAGATGTTAAGTGTTTCAAGTGCTATGGTAGAGGGCATGTGCAAGCACAATGTCCAAACCAAAGGACTTTGTTTCTTAAGGGTGTAGATGAATACACTAGTGGCGAGGATGAGCCTAGTGAGAGAGAGGAAGGGGGAGAGGATGAAAGGGTAGCTCCACTAGAGGGAGAATTGCTTATGATTAGGAGAACCCTCAACAATCACCCTAGCACATCCATTGAAACACAAAGAGAGAACATATTTCATACAAGATGCAATGTTTTAGAAAACATATGTTCCCTCATTGTGGATAGTGGATCTAGTTGTAATTGTTGTAGTGCTAGGATGGTGGAAAAGCTTAAGCTACAAGTAGTTCCTCACCCAAAACCTTACAAACTTCAATGGCTTAATAAAAATGGGGAACTACATGTAGACAAGCAAGTGGAAATCAAGTTTTCCATAGGGAACTACAAAGACAAAGTTTTATGTGATGTAGTACCTATGGAAGCTTGTCATATCTTATTAGGGAGACCATGGCAATTTGATAAGAAAACCTTGCATGATGGTCTCACTAACGAGATTTCCTTCACCCACAAGTATAAAAAGTTTGTACTTAGTCCTTTACCACATTCTCAAGTGGTGAAAGACCAAATACAAATGAAGCATAAGAGGGATGAGGAAAACAAAAAAAAAAAAGCGCTAGAAAAAGAGAAAATCCTTAGGGATAGGAAGGCGTGGGAGAAGAGTGTTCCTTCCCACAAGGTTGATCAACAAGAAAAGCCTCTTGAAAAAGTTTTTGAAAATTTGCATCTTGTTGAACAACCAAGCCTTATCTTTTGTAAAGGAGCACTTACATGCACTGCCACAAGTAGTGAACTTATGAATTTACCTCCTCAAATAGAAAATCTTTTAAGTGAATTTGAAGATCTGTTCTCTATTGAGGGTCCTATTGGGCTTCCTCCCCTTAGAGGTATAGAACATCAAATTGACTTCATTCCGGGGGCAAGCCTACCAAATAGGCCTGCTTATAGAACAAACCCCGAGGAAACAAAAGAGATAGAATCACAAGTTCAAGACTTGTTGGAGAAGGGTTGGGTTCAAAAGAGCCTAAGCCCTTGTGCTGTACATGTCTTGTTGGTGCCCAAAAAGGATGGAAAATGGCGCATGTGTTGTGATTGTCGAGCAATCAACAACATCACCATCAAGTATAGGCATCCAATCCCAAGTCTTGACGATATGCTTGATGAATTACATGGGTCAACTCTATTCTCCAAAATTGACCTTAAAAGTGGATATCACTAAATTCGAATCAAGGAGGGTGATGAGTGGAAAACCGCTTTTAAGACCAAATTTGGATTATATGAGTGGTTGGTGATGCCCTTTGGGCTTACTAATGCCCCAAGTACATTCATGAGGCTTATGAATCACACCTTGAGAGATTGTATAGGTAAATATGTAGTAGTTTATTTTGATGATATCTTAGTGTATAGTAAAACCCCAGAAGACCATCTAAGTCACCTTAGGGAAGTTCTTCTAGTGCTTAGGAAAAATAGTCTTTTTGCAAATAGGGATAAGTGTACCTTTTGTGTAGATAGTGTAGTTTTCTTAGGCTTCATAGTAGACAAAAGGGGGGGTGCATGTAGATCCCGAGAAAATCAAAGCCATCCACGAGTGGCCCACTCCACAAAATGTAAGTGATGTAAGATGTTTTCATGGGTTAGCTAGTTTCTATAGAAGGTTTGTGCCTAATTTTCTAGTCTAGCTTCTCCTTTGAATGAACTTGTTAAAAAAGATGTTGCATTTTGTTGGAATGAAAAGCATGTGCAAGCCTTCCAAAGGCTCAAAGCTCAACTCACCAATGCACCAATTCTATCTCTCCCAAATTTTTCCAAAACTTTTGAGATAGAGTGTGATGCATCGGGAGTAGGCATAGGTGCGGTATTATGGCAAGGTGGACACCCCATTGCTTATTTTAGTGAAAAACTCCATGGTGCCACCCTCAACTATCCCACCTATGACAAAGAGCTCTATGCTCTTGTGTGAGCCCTAAAGACTTGGGAACACTACCTTGTGTCCAAAGAATTTGTCATCCATAGTGATCACGAGTCTTTAAAATATTTGAAGGGCCAACACAAGCTCAACAAGAGACATGCTAAATGGATGAAATTTCTTGAACAATTTCCTTATGTAATCAAATACAAGAAAGGAAGCACCAATATAGTGGCCGATGCTCTTTCAAGGCGGCATACACTCTTTTCAAAATTGGGTGCCCAAATTCTTGGATTTGATCACATAAGAGAGCTTTACCAAGAAGATCAAGAACTCTCATCCATCTTTGCCCAATGTCTACATAGAGCGCAAGGAGGTTACTATGTGTCTGAGGGATATCTTTTTAAAGAGGGAAAACTTTGCATTCCCCAAGGAACACATAGGAAACTCCTTGTCAAAGAATCACATGAGGGGGGACTCATGGGCCATTTTGGAGTTGATAAGACTCTAGACCTTTTAAAAGCAAAATTTTGTTGGCCACACATGAGGAAAGATGTCCAAAGACATTGTTCTAGATGCATCTCATGTTTAAAAGCAAAGTCTAGAATAATGCCTCATGGACTCTACACCCCTTTGCCGATTGCAAATGCTCATTGGGAAGACATTAGCATGGATTTCATTTTAGGACTTCCTAGGACTGCAAGAGGCCATGACTCTATCTTTGTGGTAGTGGACCGTTTTAGCAAAATGTCCCATTTTATTCAATGCCACAAGGTAGATGATGCTCAAAATATTTCTAGACTCTTCTTTAGAGAAGTGGTGAGACTTCATGGTCTCCCTAGAAGTATAGTATCCGATAGAGATCCAAAGTTTATAAGCCACTTTTGGAAAACTCTTTGGGGCAAACTTGGAACAAGACTACAATTTTCAACTTCTTGTCATCCTCAAACGGATGGCCAAACCGAAGTAGTCAATAGATCTCTTGGGACTATGCTTAGGACTATCATGAAGGGCAACCATAAATCTTGGGATGAGTATCTTCCCCACATTGAATTTGCTTACAATCGAGTAGTTCACAAGACTACTAATGCTTCTCCTTTTGAAGTGGTATATGGTTTTAATCCTCTCACACCCATGGATTTGTTACCTCTTCCTAATCCACAAGAATTTGTGCATAAGGAAGGAGTAATCAAAGCCGACTTTGTAAAGAAAATGCATGAGAAGATTAAACTCCAAATACAACAACAAAATGAGAAGTACGCAAAATATAACAATAAAGGGAAGAAGGAAATAATTTTTGAGGAAGGAGACTTAGTTTGGCTTCACCTTCGCAAAGATAGATTTCCAACTCAAAGGAAGTCCAAAATAAGTCCCCGAGGTGATGGACCCTTTCAAGTCCTCAAGCGAGTCAATAACAATGCATATAAATTGGACCTACCTCTTGAATATGGAGTTCATGACACTTTTAATGTAATTGATCTTTCTCCATTTGTAGGTACCAATGACGATAACGAGCTGGATTTGAGGACAAATCCTTTCCAAGGGAGAGGGGATGATGGAGGAGGGCCAAGCACATCTCACCATGGAAGCCAAGACCCAAGGCTAGACTGTGATGAGCGTCTAGCCTCAAGGAATGAGCGTCTAGGACGTGATGAGGGAAGGCTACACATGGAGCGTCTAGGAGGAGACCTAGACCGTCTAGGACCCATTACAAGGTCAATGGCTAAGCACATTCACGCCCAATTGGATGAAGCCACGGATGAAAGAGAGAAAGCCTTGTACATGTTACATGGAGGCCCATTAGGGGTGCTTAGTAATTAGAGTAGTGCTAGAAAGCATAAAAGAGTGAACATTCTAGAATCTCTCCTTACTTGGCCGGTCATGAGGATGTGCCATGCGCCTTGTCATTTTTGCATTTCATTTGGCTCTCATTTCATTTACACTTAGCTTAGTATTTACGGCCCTATAACCTATAAATAGGGAGGCCATCTCTTGTATTTTCCAAGTTTATTGTGAGTAAAGTTATGCTGCCATTTTGTGCCAAGCTTTGCTTCTCCCAATAATTCTAGGCTCTAAACTTCACATCCTTCACCTTTCCTTGGGCTGGCCGAACCTCCCAATGTTCATACACACCATGCACCTTCAAGATCAACATCACTCTTAGGAGGATCTTGCACACACATCCATGGCTTTCGCACCATCTCTTACATGATTCAAGAAGAACTTCATGAATTTGCCATCACTTTGTGTGGAAGAACATAGTGTGCCGCTTTGGAATCCCAAAACGATTGGTGTCTGATAATTGTACCCAGTTTGTGAGCCAACAATTGGGCAAACTATGTACGGAGCTGGGAGTAAAACAGGTGTTCACATCAGTTGAACAACCCAAGACGAACGGGCAGGTCGAGTCTGCCAACCGAGTTCTGCTCAGAGGTCTGAAGAGAAGGCTAGACAAAGCCAAAGGGATCTGGGCAGAAGAAGTTCCTAGAATTGTGTGGGCTTACCACACTAGTCCCCACTCCACAACCAGAGAAACACCCTTTAGCTTGGTGTACGGTTCAGACGCAATGATTCTAGTAGAAATCCAGGAGAACTCGCCACGTTTCCAAAACTTCATGGTTGAAGAGTCTAATGAAGAAAGGAAGGTGAACTTGGATCTACTGGACGAAGTAAGAGAGGAAGTAAGGATCACGGTTGAGGCCCTGAAGAGAAGGGTGGAGTACAAACACAGCTCCAAGCTGAGACCTCGACAGTTTCAGGTCGCTGACCTGGTGATGCGAAAGGCCCACCCGTACCTGCTAGAGAACAAGTTGTCCCAAGTGGATTAGTCCTTTCAGAGTGACGGAGGCCCTTGGGAATGGAGCGTACTGGCTCGAGACATTAGAAGGTGGGGCGATTCCTCGTACTTGGAACGCGACCAACCTTAAGTTTTATTTCAGTTAAGTTGTTTGCATTGTACACAGTTGTAGGGGACGCTATTTTTCCCTTACAAGGGTTTTTTAACGAGGTCACCCAATAAAATTTCAGTTATTCAGTTAAGAAATATGTTATGCAGTGCAGTTAATGAACCTCTCCCTGAGATTGATACACCAAGATCGGGAATAGTATGGTTCCTCAGTGAGCCTCCCTCTTATGTGAGTTCACCAAGGCTGAGAATAGTATGGTTCAACCGTTAAAAAACTTGTCCCTTGACTTCATACAACAAGGTTGCGGTTAGTTATTAAGACCTGTCCCTTCATTTCGTACAACAAGGATGAGGTAAGTTAAGAACTATTCACTTGGGTGAGAAACACCAAGGTTAGGAATAGTACGGTTCCTCAGTGAGCCTCCCTCTTGCGTGCGAACGCCAAGGTCGAACAGTGGGGTTCAACAGGTACATCCTCCTTGGCCCCATGGGCGAGGATGAGGTAAGTTAAGAACCGTTCACTTGGGTTAGAAACACCAAGGTTGGGAATAGTATGGTTCCTCAGTGAGCCTCCCTCTTGTGTGGGAACACCAAGGTCGAACAATGTGATTCAACATATACATCCTCCCTGGCCCCATGGGCGAGGATGAGGTCAGTTAAAAACCGTTCACTTGGGTTAGAAACACCAAGACAGGGAATAACATGGTTCCTCAGTGAACCTCCCTCTTGTGTGGGAACGCCAAGGTCGAACAGTATGGTTCAATAGATGAATTCACTCTTGCCCTCACGAAGCAAGGTCGAGAACGATACGGTTCACCAGTGTTACTAACAAGGCATGCCCAACGACCTAAAGAGGACAAAGACGAGATCAGCAAGGAGACCTTTCCCTTATCTTGCAAGAGGAAGATAAAAAACAGCAGGAGGAGCTTTCCTTATCCTCGTACGACAAAGATAAGGCCGGGTAGGGGTTTTTGCGCACATGTCACCAGTATCCCAACAATAATAAAGGTCGAGAGAAGTAAAGCAGATGGAGTTAAGCGCGCTACCTAAGAGGTGAATCTATGTCGAAGACACTGTTAGTCGAAGTTCATGCAAGTAAAAGCATATAAGACAAAGAGATTAAAGAAAGAGCAGACGCTCATATATATATATATATATATAAACAAGGTGCGAATTATTTGTTAAGAAGTTAAATTACAAAAAGAAGTTACTCTATGGGCACGAGCTGCCTATCAACGACCCACTTCGACTCAGTGAAAGGGGAGAGATCCACCTCAGGATGCACGCAGGAAAACTGAGCCATGACATCTTTAAACCCCTCACCATAAGCGTCAGCGGCGTCGTTATTGAGTTCTTCTCCTGTCTTCTTGAAGAGTTTGACCTATTCAACCAGCTCTCGCTCCATTTGGCCCAGTTGGACTTCGCGTTGGGTGGCCCTCTCCTCCAGCTTGGCCATCTTGGCCTGCACCTCCTATACCTTCTCCTCCAGTTCAATCACTTTGTTACGGAGAGGTAGGATCTTCGACTCAGACTGAAGAGCCTTTTGGGACTTCTCGAAGAGAAGCCTCTTGGCTTCCTTCTCGGATTGACGGAGGCTCATCAACTCTTTGTTGAAGACGGCTTCACGTGTGAAGGATGTTGAACAAGATGCTTTGGTGTCTCCAAATCCAAGAGCAAAGCTTGAAGACCTTGTTGTTGGGTGTGTGTGTGTTGTCTAGTTGTTTGAAACTTGTTAATTCACTCCTTAAGATGATCAAGTTCATTTGAATCTTTAACCTTTTGAAAAGATGTGTTTTCTAAAAAGCTGTCAAAATTTCAACACGTTGTTTGAAACAACAGGTTGTTTTACCTTACTAGTTTTTGAAAAAGGTTGAAAGTTGTTTGACTTGGTTGACTTTGCTGTCAAACCAAATCAATCGATTGTTTTGACAAAATAATCGATTATTTTCCTGAAAACCTTAACAGAATTCTGTTAAACGGTTTTAATATGTTTTAAATGATCCTAACTAACTTGGCTCCTTTATTAAATGCTTTTGACCACTTGGTTTGTCAATATAAAGGTGGTTTTACGCTCCTAATCTTGGAGTAACAGAAAGAGTTTATCAAAACAGTTTTTCCAAGATTTGAAAGAGCTTTGGATCATTCTTAAGTGAGTGGAATAGGATTGGGTTGTAATTCTGAACTTTAAGCTTTGTAATACCCACGTGTATTCTATTCCCTTCTTCCTTGATTACTGTATTTCTGTAGTTGTGTTGCCAAGGAGTGTTGTGTGTTCTTGAGGTGTTCAAGATCAACATTCTTGGTGTGGTTTGCCAAAGGTAGTGTGTTTCTTGAGGGGTTCAAGGTCACTACTTTGGTGTGTGATGTGTGTAATCTGGTTTTTATTGCATAGTGGATTACCTTGTGGTTTCTGGGGACTGGATGTAGATCTTGGTGTAAGAGTGAACCAGTATAAATCTGTTTGTGTGATTCTCTCTTTCCCTGATCTCACATATATCTGTTTTCAGTTGTTTTTATTAATTGTTGATAAAAACAACCGATTGTTTCGACAAAACAACTGATTGTTTTTCTAATATCATCTTAAAACAGTTTTGGGTATTCGTTTCCTTGATTCTTTTCTCTGTAATTCAACATTGATTTTCATTAACCTTCAAAGTTTGCGAAAATCCCTCTTAAACAATTCACCGCCCTCTCGTTTAAGGCCATCTATTCTAATAATTGGCATCAAGAGCTTGGTTCTTGAAAGATATTCAAGTTTTGATCCTAAATCTTTTTTAAATGGCTGAAAAACTACCTTTTGGGGAGGGTGCCTCAATTAATAGGCCACCTCTGTTTTGTGGACTGAATTATCAATTATGGAAGGTTAGAATGAAATTCTTTGTTGAATCTATAGATAGAAAAATCTGGAATGTTATTACAAATACCTATCTTCTGCCTATATATGAAAATGTTTCTTCTGAATGAGAACATCTTGATTGTGTAGCTATGAACATCATTGTATCTGCACTTGATTCTAATGAATTGCTCAAGGTTTCAGAATGTAGTTCTGCCAAAGAAATGTGGAATACCCTTGAAGAGTATCACAAGAATCCAAGGAGTGCCTTAATGGACAAAGAAGAATATTTTGTTTAATCTTTCTCTTCAGAATCCAGAAAAGAGGTTTGTCTTGTGACAAAAGAAGAATTTGGATAAAGTCAAGCTGTTGGGAACAAAAGCTGTCAATACTCAAGTGATGAGAGTGAAGAGGAAACATTTAGGTTGTTGTTTAAGAAATTCAGCAAGTTCCTAAAGAAGAGAAACAACAAAAGTGACTTATTCAACAGGTACGATAACAAGAAACCTACTGAGTTTAACACTAACAATATGTGGTGAACAGGGTCATATTAAAACTGAATGTCCCAACAAAAAGAGGAAAAACTTCAAGAAGCATGAGAAGAAAGGAAAATAAAAAAAAGCTTATAATGATGACTCATCAAGATCCTCTTCACGTGATGAAGAAGAAGCAAATTTATGTCAAATGACAAGACAAGAAAGTGACACAAGCAGTGTAAGTTCAAGCTCTTCCATTAATGTTGAAAATTATAGCCAACTTCTTGAGGCCTTTAATGAGACTCATGAAGAAGCTAATAGGTTGACCCTTTTGAACAATCAGTTGAAAGGTTTAAACAACTGGTTGGAAAATCGAGTCAAGACTTTGGAAGAAGAGTTAAACCATTCAAAAACAGATTTTGAAAGTTTGGAAATGATTTACAAAAACTCTTCTTGCAAGTGTGATTCTAGCTTTTGTGAAAATTGTGAATCTCTTCAAAAGAAGGTTCACCATCTTTTAAAAACCATGGACAAGTTTTCCAAAGGCCAGTCCAATGTTGAAACTGTTCTTGCTTCTCAAAAATGTGTTTTTGGCAAGGCTGTGATGTGAATGCAATAGCAAGAATACATAATTCTTTGACATTCTTAGGAACAACTTGAGTTGGACTCACTAATTCAAGAATTGGATCAATGTTCTAATTCAAGAACTCACTAAGACTTTGCACCGAACCAAAGCTCACATGGATGTCCATGTATTGTCAAATTGAATCAAGCAACAAGAATGGAAGAAAACACAATGGAATACAGCCAAAGAACATGAATTACCGAACATAATTGAGAAATACAGCAAAGTACCGAACAAAAATGAAGAACAATTAAGCTAGAACATGAACTAGAAAGAAGGAACAAAGCTTGAGAATAGAAAACTTATGGAGATGGAAGGAGAGGTGAGTGATCACGCCACTTAGAGTGTGGATACTCCAAGATTAGTGAGTTGCCGCCACTTGAGGTTCACCATAGACACCCAAGATAAGACTTGATGAAGGCACCAAAGCTCTTCCAATTTCTCTTTCAATTTGAGTAGAGTTTTCTTACTACAATTTCCAAATCTGATTTGTACAAGCCAAGCACCTCTATTTATAGCCTATAAGGTGCTGAAATGCAAAGCTAATCAAATGCAAATGTGCCCCTAATGACATTCAACTTTCGGCGCCAACTTGTGCATGAAGGAAGTGTGACTTTCCTTTCTAGTTTGGCACCTCCTAACTCATATCTACACTCCCCCCTAGCATCCCTTACTAAGTTCACACCCCCCTAAGCTTCTAATATTTCTAAACTACAACTAAGGATGCTTTTTACAAAAGAGGTTTCTTATGTTTCCCTCTTAAGCACCATCTACCAAAGATATTACAAATAAAGAAAACAATTGTCCATTATTTCCTAAGGCTTTGAACATGCTTCTTGTAAGCCTTTGAGGAGGATGAATGACGTCTTGCACATCTACCTCTTGGTCCTCTTCCTCTTCTTGTCCTTGTTGATTGGCTTCTATTTGTCCTTGGCCTTGATCTCCATCATACTCCCTGAGTTGGAGAGAATTCGTCCACGAATTCTGGAGACCTACAGAAAAAGGAGTTAGATCGCTGCCATTAAAAGTATGACTACCTAAGAATGTATCAGGCATATCTAACTCATAAGCATTGTCATTAATCCTCTTGAGGACTTGGAAAGGTCCATCGCCATGAGGCATTAGTTTGGACTTCCTTTGAGTAGGAAAACGATCCTTCCTCAAGTGAAGCCAAACCCAATCTCCCTCATCAAACAACAATGCTTTTCTCCTCTTATTGGCAAGTTCAGCATACTTGCCAACCTTCTTCTCAATTCTCATCTTGATGTCTTTATGCAAAGTTTTTACAAAAGAAGCCTTTTCATCACCATCTTTGCACAAGACATCTCCAAGATTCGGAATAGGAAGAAGATCAAGAGGTGTTAAGGGATTAAACCCATAAACAACCTTAAAAGGAGAATGAGAGGTGGTAGAATTTACTACAAGGTTATAGGCAAATTCAACATGAGGTAGTAAATTCTCCCACACTCTAGGATTCCCGGAAATGAAGCATCTCAATAGTTGGCCCAATGTTCGATTCACCACCTCGGTTTGACCATCAGTTTGTGGGTGGCAAGTGGTAGAAAATAAAAGCTTAGTTCCAAGCTTGCCCCACAAGGTCTTCCAAAAGTGGCTCAAGAACTTTGGGTCTCTATCGGACACAATAGTTCTAGGGATCCCATGCAAACGAACCACTTCTTGAAAGAAGAGGTTTGCTAGATGACATGCATCATCCACTTTGTGGCAAGGAATAAAGTGAGCCATCTTTGAAAAACGATCCACTACCACAAAAATGGAGTCCTTTCCCTTTGATGTCTTGGGTAAGCCTAAGATGAAATCCATAGATATGTCTACCCAAGGCATTGAAGGGATAGGAAGAGGGGTATATAAACCATGGGGGTGCATCCTAGATTTAGCCTTGCGGAAAGCTATGCATTTATCACACCAACTATGAACATGTTTATGCATATGAGGCCAATAAAAATGATCATGCAACACATCCAAAGTTTTAGCAACCCCAAAGTGACCCATTAAGCGTCCCTCATGTGCTTCTCTAACAAGATATAATCTAATAGATCCATGAGGAACACAAAGACGTTTTCCCTTAAAAAGAAATCCATCTTGTAAAAAAAAAATCTTTGTGTCCTCCCCTAAGACACTCTTGATAGATTTGAGAAAAATCAAGGTCATCATGATAAAGATCCTTGATGTGATCAAAGCCAAGAAATTGAGAGCCTATAAGATTGAGCAAAGTATATCTTCGAGAAAGTGCATCGGCCACAATGTTTACTTTGCCTTGCTTGTGCTTGATCACATAAGGAAATTGCTCAAGGAATTCCACCCACTTAGCATGCCTTTTGTTGAGCTTGTTTTGGCTTTTCAAATATTTAAGAGATTCATGATCACTATGGATCACAAACTCTTTAGGAAAAAGATAATGTTGCCAAGTATACAAAGCTCTAACAAGGGCATATAACTCCTTATCATAAGTGGAATAGTTGAGATGACTCCCTTTCAATTTCTCACTAAAGTAAGCTATGGGGTGGCCCTCTTGAAGGAGGACAGCCCCAATGCCTATGTTGGAAGCGTCACACTCTATCTCAAAGGTCTTAGTGAAATTAGGAAGGGCTAATATGGGAGCATTAGTCAATTTTTCTTTTAAAAGCTCAAAAGCGTTTTGTTGTGCTTCTCCCCATTGAAAAACCACATCCTTTTTCACTATGTCATTGAGAGGTGCGGCTATTGTACCAAAGTTAGGTACAAAGCGTCTATAGAAAGACGCAAGTCCATGAAAACTTCGGACTTCATTCATGTTTGGAGGTGTAGGCCAATTTTGAATGGCCACCACCTTAGCTTGGTCCACATGGACCCCTTTGCTACTTACAACAAACCCTAGGAATTCTATATGGTCAAGAGCAAACATGCATTTAGCAAGATTAGCATACAATTGTTCCTTCCTAAGGGTTTCTAAAACTTCTCTAACATGCACTCTATGGTCTTTCAAAGATAAGCTATAAATGAGAATATCATCAAAATAAACAACAACAAACTTACCAATGAAAGGTCTCAACACATGATGCATGAGGCGCATGAAAGTGCTTGGCGCATTAGTTAAGCCAAAAGGCATAACTAACCACTCCTATAGACCAAAGTTGGTCTTAAAAGCCGTCTTCCATTCATCACCCGGTTTGATACGGATTTGATTGTATCCAAACAGCAATAACAAATCTGTTTCAAAACCCTTTCAAGTTTCTTTGAAAAACAACCTGTTGTTTTATTGAAACAACCGATTGAAATTTGTCATTATTGCATGAAAAGGGGCCACACTATTAGATTCTGCAGAGTAAGAAGGTTTTTTGTTCCTAAAGGTATTTTGAAATGGGTTCCTAAGGTTTCTAAGGTTCCTACTAACATCATTGGACCCAAATTCATAAGGGGACCAAATCTTGCTTCTTAATCTTAATCTTTTCTTGTAGGTATCCTTGGTAGCCAAGAATCACTTTTGGACTTAAAGAGTGACTACTAAAGGGAAAACTATCAAAAGCAAAGTTTGTCTCTGTGCCTATACTTTCAATTGTATATGTCTTGCAAGGTTCTTTTAATGTCAAGAGACATCCTTGGCACATGCATAGTGTTGATCAAAAGAGAAACTTCAAAGAGAGTATGTGTGCTTTCATTTCTCAATTTATGTAAATGTGCATTGTGAACATATGAACATCTCAAAGTCTTCTTTTTTAGTGAATCTATTGGGGTTCTCTGTGCAAAGGTATGAATAAATTGCATACTGCATTTTCATCAATTTAAAAGGTAATTTCTAGTTATGAAAAATGTTCTTTTTGCTGTCACAATAAAACAACCGATTGTTTTTTCGAAACAACTGATTGTTTTTCCTCTGGCACCTTTGTATAATGATGCCAAGTTTGCTTATGCATGATTAAACCTATTTCTCTTTTTCAAATCTTGCTTTTGGACAAATATACATTGAATGTACCTCAGAATCTGATAATAAAAGATTATATCCATTTGTTTTCTTGAAAGCTCTATATCATTTTGTATTCTTGAAATGTCAAACAGTGTTTGTACTGCTTGTCTACTATATTATCATTCTGATTTATGCTTTGTACAACCCTTCTCATTGTCTATTTGTGAGAGCAAATAGGGGGAGTTGTTTATGCTTGATTTGGTTGTATAAGATAGCTTTAAAACCGATGTATTATGTTGTTGCTTCTCTGCACTTGAAAGCACTTGATTACTTCAATTTTCTGGTTTTTCTGCTAATGTTGTATACGTAGAAAACTGGTTTGTGTGTGTCTTGTTATCTTGCTGCTATACTTGCTTTGTATATGCATCAATTTGGTGTTACAGGACCTTTCAAGTACAAGTGCTATGATGAAGAATAATCAAAGTAATGCTTATGGTTCAAGAGCATATACACCCTACTCATATTCTTGACAAGTTAAAATTCATGACCTATGTAAAGAAACTTCAAGAATAAAGAGTCTGATATGGTATTGTTGATGGTTTATAACTGTGGAGGAGTATGTGATGAGAATCAAATAAAGGAGGCTTTTATTAATGAAGGAAGAGGACATTCGCCTTCACATTTGAAGTTCTTCCTTCCAGTCTTCTCAAAATTAAAAGAAGACATAAAATAAAGATGAGGCCGCCCAAGCCCAAGAAGGCCAAAGCCCAAAAAGCCCAAGTCCATCCCATGAAGGGCAAGGCCAAACATTAAATAAAAGAGCATAATTTGATTTACTCTTGTAGGAGGTGTGGATATTAAATAAAGGAGTATGAATATGTAAAATAAAGTCACATTGTCCATGTGACTTAGGAGAGTAGGTGTAGGTGTAGTTTTTAGGAGGTGTCATAGTAGAAAAAGGTCACACCTCCCATGTGACTTGTTTTTGGTGGGAATTTCAAATGAGTTTTATTTGAATTTTCCCACCTATTTTCCAGCACCCTCACACTATAAATAGAGGTGTGGGCTCTTGTAAAATGCAGATTGGAAATTAATAATAGAGAAACTCTACTCAATTTGAGAGAGAATTTGTGAGAGCTTGCTTCTCCTTCACCTTGTCTTATCTTGAGTGCATTTGGTTCTCTCAAGTGGCGGCACTAGCTCACTCATCTTGGAGTCTTCATCCTCTAAGTGGCGTGATCATCAAACCAAAGCATCCATCTCCATAAGTTCTTCTTCCTTTCATCTCCATTATCATACAAAGCATAAACATGTCTTAGCTTCTTTTGTTCGGTTCATCTTCCTTTTCTTGCACTTATGTTCGGCTGTTTTTCATTTGTTTCTGTTTTGATTCGGTTCTGTAGCTTCTATTCATATTCTGTTCGGTTCTTATGCTTTCTTAAGAGTTTCAATCGGTGCAATTGCATTTTTACACAATTTGTTCGGTTCAATTGGCAATAGATGGCTCCTCCATGTGAGTTTGGTGTTTGGTGCAAGTCTTGGTGAGTTCTTGAAACATAGAACCTTGATCCAATTCTATTATAAGTGCCTAAGCTATCTCCAACTCAAGTTGAGTCCATAGAATGTCAAAGAATCATCTCTTCTTTGCTAGTGGATTCATATCAGTATGTCCATGTGGTGTTTGATGAAATCATTCATAGTGATCAGGGTTCTACAAAGTTTTATGCAGAAGAAGATGAGCAGAACATCACCTTGGAGAAAGTTGGAATCCTGTCCAGAAAAAACAACCGATTGATTCTGTGAAACAACCGGTTGAAATTCTGCAACAGGAAGAGTTACCAAAGTAATGGAGAATTCCAAGGGATCTTTTAGTGGAGAACATCATTGGATGCAAATGGGTTTTCAGAAACAAGCTGGATGAATTTGGAGTAATTACAAGGAACAAGGCAAGGCTTGTGGCTAAAGGTTATAATCAAGGAAAAGACATAGATTATGGTGAAACCTTTGCTCCAGTTGCAAGATTAGAAGTTGTAAGATTGTTGTTGGCCTTTGCTTGTTTGAGTGGATTCAAATTGTTTCAAATGGATGATAAGAGTGCTTTCCTCAATGGAATCATCAATGATGAAGTCTATGTTGAACAACCACCGGGCTTTGAAGATCATCAACATCCTAACCATGTATACAAGCTGAAAAAGGCCTTGTATGGGCTTAAGCAAGCTCCAAGGCAGTGTGGTATGAGAGGCTTAGTAACTTGTATATGTTCATCCTTTGTAAAATAAGTTGTATATGTTCATCCTATGCTTTTGGCTTCATAAGACCAAATGAGATTCTAAACATGCTTGAGGTAATGCAAAGGTATGAATGTATTTCATTATGCATTTCCCATGACTTTGAAAGATGATTTGCTTTGAAAAATAACATTTCCTTGCTGTCTCAGAAAAACAACCGATTATTTTCACGAAACAACCAATTGTTTTACCTCTGGAACATTTCAATAAAGCTGTTATGATTTCTTATGCATGATTATAACTGTTTCTTTTCTTTCATAACCCATTATGAGTCAAATATGCATTCTTTGTGCCTTTGAATTAGATCATAAAGAGATATATTCTTTGTTCTCCTTGAAATTCAAAGCTTTTTATGAATGGCAACCACATTGGTGGTCATGGGGTTGATGAATATCTGTGAATGTATCTTTGGAATGTCTGGAAGGTTTGCTCTTAACAGAAGAAAGAATAATTCTACCAAATCCACCTCTTGAGCAATCATTTGACCAACTTGAATTGCTGGATGAAGAAAAGATAGGGGGAGAAACTGTGGTCTCCTTGCTGAAATTTATGGGGTCTATGGTTCTTTGATTATGCTGCTGTCATAACTTTGATACACCATAGATCTTTGCTGCAATTTTGATGTGGTATCACAGGTTTGTTGCTACAATGGTGCTGATACACATACTGGTATTATGGTTTTTCTTAATCCTGATTTTATCCCTTCTTTCATTCTATTTGAGAAGACAAATAGGGGGAGAATGGTGTGGTTTTATGTGTTGTATTGCTGCTGCTACACTATGGTGTTATCTGGTTTTATCATGGTTTAAATTCTGCTGCTGTCATGCTCTTATTCACCATAGTTTTGCTGCACACAAGTCTAAATTTTGGTACTGGTTTCTATGGTTATTTGACTGGTTTTTTTACTTAAAGGCTTATGCAGAAAACTGGTTTTATGTGCCTTGGTGTCCTACTCGTATACTTGCTTTGTATATGTACAAATTCTATTTTGCAGGACCTTTCAAGTTAAAAAACAACAACACAAACAAACCAGGGATTTGTCTTCATCAAATAGGGGGAGATTGTTGAACAAGATGCTTTGATGTCTCCAAATTCAAGAGGAAAGCTTGAAGACCTTGCTGTTGGGTGTGTGTGTTGTTTAGTTGTTTGAAACTTGTTAATTCACTCTTTAAGATGATCCAAGTTCATTTGAATCTTTAACCTTTTGAAAAGATGTGTTTTCTAAAAAGCTGCCAAAATTTGAACAGGTTGTTTTACCTTACTAGTTTTTGAAAAAGGTTGAAAGCTGTTTGATTTGGTTGACTTTGCTGTCAAACCAAATCAATCGATTGTTTCGACAAAACAATCGATTGTTTTCCTGAAAACCTTAACAGAATTCTGTTAAGCGGTTTTAATATGTTTTAAATGATCCTAACTAACTTGGCTCCTTTATTAAATGCTTTTGACCACTTGGTTGGTCAATATAAAGGTGGTTTTACGCTCCTAATCTTGGAGTAACAGAAAGATTTTATCAAAACAGTTTTTCCAAGATTTGAAAGAGCTTTGGATCATTCTTAAGTGTGTGGAATAAGATTGGGTTGTAATTCTGAACTTTAAGCTTTGTAATACCCAGGTGTATTCTATTCCCTTCTTCCTTGATTACTGTATTTCTGTAGTTGTGTTGCCAAGGAGTGTTGTGTGTTCTTGAGGTGTTCAAGATCAACATTCTTGGTGTGGTTTGCCAAAGGTAGTGTGTTTCTTGAGGGGTTCAAGGTCACTACTTTGGTGTGTGATGTGTGTAATCTGGTTTTTATTGCATAGTGGATTACCTTGTGGTTTCTGGGGACTGGATGTAGATCTTGGTGTAAGAGTGAACCAGTATAAATCCGTTTGTGTGATTCTCTCTTTCCCTGATCTCACATATATTTGTTTTAAGTTGTTTTTATTAACTGCGGATAAAAACAACCGATTGTTTCGACAAAACAACCGATTGTTTTTCTGATATCATCTTAAAACAGTTTTGGGTATTCGTTTCCTTGATTCTTTTCTCTGTAATTCAACATTGATTTTCATTATACCTTCAAAGTTTGTGAAAATCCATCTTAAACAATTCACCCCCCTCTCGTTTAAGGCCATATATTCTAACAAAAGAGACCTTGGTCAGGAGAGCTAACTCCTCCCTCAGCTTCGCCATCCTAGCTTGCAAGTCTCGCACCTTGGACAGGGAGAGGCTGGATGCGATCAAGTACTCCCCAAGGCCTTGAGCCACGCGACTTTGGGTGGGGTCTTCGCTCAGGCTGTCCATCATATATTGATTTTGGAAGCATTGAAGGGCTTGTTGGAGGATGGCAGAAAGCTCAGCGGCATGAGGCGCCTAGTGACCTTCGGGAGCATTGCCCCCCCTCCTCCCCGCCTTCATGCATGATAAGGCCGCGAGGAGAGAAGGTGCTGGGAGGGTTGTCTTGGAAGGATGGCGCATGGCCATTGGAAGCGGAGTGTGTTGGCGCCGCGACATCGCCCACCCTTGGACTTTTGAAGACGAGGCCCGTGTTGGGTTCAATAGTGTCAAAGTTCAAGAGGGGGGGGGGGTGAATTGAGCTTTTAAAACTTTTACACAGATTCAGATTTTATCACAGTACACAGAAAATAAATTGATTTATTTAGCAATGAACATATTTATTTTTATACTGTTTATGTACTTTAAGGCGTGTATCTCAGTTGAATGATTTTTTATTTTAAGATTGAGTTAGATGATCTACAGGAAAAGTTCAAATTGATTTACACAGAATAAAATCAGAGAGCTACAGCAGTTAATCACAACCTTTGAATACAAAATCAATGTTTGTTTTTAAAACAATTAACAAATTGAATTAACCTTCACAGAACATGAATTTCAATGATGTTTCACAACACATATAGATTTACGCAGAAGTTCTTCAAAACGTTTTCCATAAAATCAAGAACAATATACACGTACCCAGAAAGAACAGATTCAAACACAATTGAATAGATTTATTTCTTGACAGATTAGTTTGATCAACGATTATTGATTATTGAGTGCAGAGATTAAGAAAGAATGAACACAGAACAATTATACAGGTTCACTCAAATGAGCTACATCTAGTCTTCACCTAATCCAAAGTGAAATTCACTAAACCACAATTCAAAACAATTACAAAAACCACTGTTCTTGAACCCTACAAGAACATGGCATACTTTGCTGAAAAACACTATTCCAGTACACACAACTCTTCAAGTAACCCTATCAAGAAGAGTTTACAACCACACTTTACAAGAAATTGAAGTATGAAACGAATACACCTGATAGAGAATGCAGAAATCTGCCTTAGACCAGTAGAACAAATTGCTCACACAGTGACAACACCTCTTGCCAAGCCTTAGAACCAAAACAAGAAGAAACACACTTTGTGATTTGAAAAAATCTTTCAAGAACTCATGCTAATCCTCTGAAATCTCTTATATCTCTGTTGTAAAACTAGTTTTCTCAATGATATGAACAACATTTTAAAGCCAGAACAAACTCTCTTTTTATAGGAAAACATTTTATAACAAACTTTCAAAAAACAGTTAAAGCTGTTACAAAAAGAACAGATTGAAAATAAAATGAACAGACTTATTTTCAAAGGCAGTTAAGATACTTGATGCATAAAACATGATTTTCAAAAACACTTAATCAAGGCATCAGTTTAAGAAAATAATCTATTTATTTAGAAAAGAACAAATTCATTTTCTATGCAGTAAAGGATATTTTGTAAAACATGTGAAAAACATTTTCATAAAACTTGTGCTTGCTCTTATCACATGGTCAGGGGTTAAGAGGTGGGTTACCCAACAAAAAGCCTACTTTAAACAACCTCTAATCTATGCCTAAGACATCCTTAAAGCAAATACAAACACTAAGGAAAAATACACATTTGGCTTCATGAAACACTTTGTCTTGAAGGGGAAGCATCCATCTTCAACAATCTTCCCCTGTTTGATGGAGACAAATCCCCATAGCTCAGTTGCTTTAAGAGGAGAACAACACCTGTACTGCACCAAACATCAAACTAAAAGGTTGAAACAATTCATAACATGTGAATCAGTTTTAAGGTGCAAAATGTAACTCCCTGTATCACCTAGCTTTACCTAGCATGGTGAGCTATTTTTCTCCTCCTTTGGATTCATCAAACAACATGGAGAAATATAAAACCAAAAGACAATCAAACATAATAGTTCAGGAAACATTACAAATTATTCAACAAAAACAGAATGCAAGAACATAAACTAGGCAAAAGACAAGCATAGAAACAAAGCACTTCTAATCCTTGTAGTACAGTTCTGCCAGCTGCAACTGAGCACCCTCAATCTGATCATCAAGATGCTGGAACCTGGCTTGAGTTGTCTCGAAATAGGCCCTTTGTTCCTCTAACATGACATCAAGATGATACAGAACTTGCCTCTCAAACATGGACATGGGTTCACCTCGATATTCTAGGGCTTGATAGGCAACAAGAGCATTTTGGGGAGTTTCAACAGCATCTTCATTCATTGCTTGTGGTGCAGGTGAATCTCCTCTGATTTATGTAGATGGAGAACTCATCCTTTGACTCCCAGCATGATCAACAGGTGACTCTTTTCTGTATGAGTGATGGATTACATAGCAGGATTGTTCTGCATCTTGAACAGTATCATCTTCCATAGGAACAACATCATCTCCATCTTCATTGTTGAGATTTGAGGCTTCACGTTCCTCTCTATGAGTCTTGCTTCTGTGAAATACCCAACTGCCTTCTACTTTGTGAAATCCCATCTTAATGAGAGTGGCATTGTCAATCTCACTCACAGCCTTGATAGTCTCGTTCCTCTCATTAGAAGTATCAATACCAAAATAGTCAATCAATTTTCAAACAAGGATAGTGATGGAGATCAAGCCCAAGAGAACATGGAGGCCACTCATCAAGCTCAAGAAGAGGTGGAGGCACAAATGGAGGACGCCCATGGAGGTCAAAGTCCACCTCAAAGGATTACAAGAAGCATGTTCAAAGCCTTGGGAGCTAGAGGACATTTATGTTCTCTTTTTGTAGTGTCTTTAGTTGAAGGTGCTTAGAGGGAAACCTTAGAAACCTCTTTTTGTTATAGCATCTTTTAGGTTTTTAAATAGGAGCTTTAGGGGGGTGTATTAGTAGATAGGTGTAGGAGTAGAATAGGGGGTGCCAAAGTAAAGGAAGGGATCACACCTTCCTTGCTTGGCAATTAGCGCCGGTTCTAGATGGCTTTTGGAGGGAATTTTGAATTGTTTAGCTTTCATTTTTCAGCACCTTAGGCTATAAATAGAGGTGCCTTCCTTGTAAAATTCAGATTTGAATTCATCTAAAGAAACTATACTCAAAATTGGAGTGAGCATTTAGAGAGCTTTTGAGCTTCTACTCTAGTCTTATCTTGAAGGACCATGGTTTCCTCAAGTGGCGGCTTCCACACTCATCTAGGAGCATCCATACTTCTAGTGGCGTGATCATCCAACCTATCTTCCATCTTCATGAGCATTCTCTTCTCCTTCCTTTCTTCTCTTTCAATTACTCTTGTTGTTTTGTGTTCTTGAGCATTTTTTGGTTCGGCTGTCCTTAATTTTCTAGCACCTATGTTTTGGTTTTCTAAATTCTGTTCGGTACATTTGTTTGTGGTTTAATTCTGTTCGGTCTTCTCTTTTATAATTCATTTGTTGATTCAATTTGACAATATTTGGTTCATCCAAATGAGTTTGGGAATTGGTACTTGTATTGGTGAGTTCTTGACTTAGAACCATGATCCAACTTCTAAGAAAGTGCCTCTATATTTTCCAGCTCAAGGTGATTCCTCAAAGTGTCAAGAATCTTGTTCTATGTGGCTATTGGAATCACATCATGTGGTATCATGAGTCTTAGGTTCATTCTTGTTTAATTGTTGAGTTGTGTGCACTTTAATTTCAAGAGCTCTTTAATTTTTCTTGCAATTTAAGTTTCTGTTTTAGAATTTTAATTGAGTATTCTTGCTGTTTTTTCTTTTGCTCCAAGTGTTTGTGGAAAGGTTTATGGCACTCATAATTCTTATGAGTATGGTTGCTCTTTTGGAATGGCATTATCCTTCCTAGAGTTTACCTTAAGCTTCCTTTCATTTGTTACAATTTGTGTTGTGTCTTTTAATTTTTGAATCATGTCAAGTTGTGTCTTAGTCATGTTATTCCATATATGTCATTACTTCTAGTAGTACTTTTATTGTTTTGATTGTTTCTTGCTTTGGTGTCATATAATTTTCTGAATTGATGTTGATCCTTTGTGCATTTTCTTTTTAGAATTGAGTTCATACTTGTATTCTAGACCTATACAAGTTCCAATACATCATTTTCTATTATGTCTTTGCTAGTTCATCATTCTGTTTTTTATTCCTATTAGGATTCCTCTGTTTCTGAAAAGAGTGCTTACTGTTTTTCCTTATTGCAACTGATTTACGTACTGTAAAATTCTGAAATTCTGGATTTGAGATATTCAAAGTGTTAGAAAAGAATAGAAAAAAGAATCATTCAAAAATATGCAGTACACAAAAAATGATAAATAAAATAAAAAAAGTGTACATTCCTGCCGAAAAAAATACGGTAATCTGGCAGTGATTTTAAAAAATTTATTTCTCTCAATTGGCTTACTGTTTTTAATTGATTCCAGTGCCATTATTGAGTTAACATCTTGAAGTTTCTGTGGTATAAATTTCATAATCCAGTTCGCTCTACAACGTTCCAGTTAAATCAGTGAATATCAAACACAGTTTGCATAAAAAAAAAAAATTTCCAGTAGCTAAAATTTTTGTTTTCTTCATCTACTCTAGTGCTTTTCCTTAGGTATTCTTTTGTGTGCCTACTTTTCTCATTGAGTTCTTTATTTTCTTGATTGTCTTTCATTCTTATTCTTTGAGTTTGTCTTACATATAGTTTTCCTTTTGCAATTACCTTTCCTTGCTTATACCTTTTCTTGTTTGTCTTTATTGTTTCATTGGTTTTGGTGGTGGTTTGCTCTTAAGATTGGTGTGCTTGTTTTGACATATTTCATTTGAGGATTCCAAGGCCTCAAGATCAGATTGGAGCAAGAACATTATTTCTTTGAGAGTGATATCTTTTTCAGCCTTAAATTCACTTCGGCAGTTTCAATTGCAAAGCTCACTGTTTTTTGCTAATTTTTTTTAACTTGTTTGCTGTTTTGTGTGTTTGCTGTTTTTAATTACAAATGGCTGGATTTTCAAGTGATGCATCCTACAAGCAGAATTCTCCTTCCAAAGCTTCAATTCTTGGTGAATTACATGAAGCTCAAAGAACAATTAGAAGGTTGGAGGAGAAATTGCAAAAGATGGAGGTCCAACAAACTAGACCATCTCCTTCTATCCATGATGGACATCATTCTCATAGACCATCTTCAAGAGCTTCTTCAAATGATGTTGGCCGTGAAGATGAGCATAGGAGAAGGAGACCTCCACCCCAAGTCCATGGACAAAGACATCATCACCAAGGGGAAAGAATTCACTACGGCAATGGCTTCTACCATGATGCAAAGTCCAAGCTTCCTTCGGTCAAACTACCTTGTTTTAATGGTTCTAGTGATCCAAATGTGTATTTAGATTGGGAGGCTAAGTGTGAACAAATTTTTGAGATCCATGAGATCCAAGATGAGCATAAGCTCAAGCTAGCCACCCTAGAGTTTAGTGATTATGCCATGAAATGGTGGCATGGGATTGTAAAGGACATTATCTATCACAAGGGTCCTCCCGTGGACTCTTGGAACTCTTTAAAGGATCATATGCGCGCTAGGTTTGTGCCCCCACATTTTAGGAAAGACCTCATGTTGAGACTCCAACGGTTTCAACAAGGCACGATGAATATTATAAGGAGCTTGAGACGCTTGTGCTTAAAATTGAATTAGAAGAAAGTGAAGAAGCCATGGTTGCTAGGTTTGTGAGTGGTCTTAGGAAGGATATCCAAGACATTGTTGAGTTACAAGAGTATTCATCATTGGGCTCTTTAGTTCATCTTGCAATGAAGGTGGAAGCCCAACTTGCTAAGAAAAACTCTTTTAAAAATGCTTCCAATAATGGATACTACTCCAAGTCTTGGAGAAACAAAACTTCTTTTTCTAAACATCCTTCCAAAGATTCTTCTTTCAAACCCAAGGAATCTAAGCCATCAACATCTAGACCTAAGTCTCCCACTAGAACATCTAACACTAAATGCTTTAAATGTATGGGTTATGGTCATATTGCTGCAAATTGTCCTTCCAAACGAAGTATGTACATGCATGAGGGCATTGTAGTTAGTGAGCATGATTCGGATTCTTCAAAGCATTCATTGCATTCTCATGCATCTAGTGAGGAAGAGAGCGAATGTCCACTTGAAGGGGACTTGTTAGTTGTGAGAAGACTTCTTGGACAAGTTTCACAACCTTTTGATGAAAGTCAAAGGGAAAATATTTTCCATACAAGATGTCTTATTCAAAACAACATTTGTTCCTTGATAGTGGATGGGGGTAGTTGTGCAAATGTGGCTAGTACAAGAGTAGTAGATAAGCTTGGATTGCCTACTATCTCTCATACAAAGCCCTATAAGTTACAATGGCTTAGTGAAGTAGGAGAAATAATTGTTAATAAACAAGTCCTCATCCATTTCTCCATTGGAAAATACAAAGATGAGGTATTATGTGATGTTGTGCCCATGGAAGCCACTCATGTTCTTTTGGGAAGGCCTTGGCAATTTGATAGAAAAGTTTTACATGATGGCTTTACCAACAAATTATCTTTTGAATTCCATGGTCACAAGGTTACTTTAAAATCTCTCTCTCCAAGAGAAGTCCATGAGGACCAAGTTATCATGAAGAAAAAGAGGGAGAGTGAAAAAGATAAAAAAGATAAAAAAGATAAGAGTTCTAAGCCTACACTTCTTGTGTCTAGGCGTGACATTGAAAGGGAAATAGTGGCTCATCATCCTCTTTTTTTAGCCATCCCTAGAACTCTTAGCATAGAAACACTTGTTGATAGTCCTCATTGCTTGGAAAATTTGGTAGAAGAGTTCAAAGATGTGTTTCAAGATCCTCCAAATGGACTTCCACCTTTGAGAGGGATTGAGCACCAAATTGATTTGATACCGGGCTCTTCTTTACCAAATCGTCCCGCATATAGGACCAATCCAAGTGAAACCAAGGAAATTCGCCAACAAGTTGAGGCTTTAATTGAAAAAGGGTGGGTGCAAGATAGCATGAGTCCTTGTGCTATGCCTATCATCTTAGTGCCAAAAAAGGATGGCACATGGCGAATGTGTTCGGATTGTAGGGCCATAAATAACATAACCATTAAGTATAGGCATCCCATACCTAGACTAGATGATTTGTTGGATGAATTACATGGTTCAAAAATCTTTTCAAAGATTGATCTTAAAAGCGGCTACAATCAAATCCGTATCAAACCGGGTGATGAATGGAAGACGGCTTTTAAGACCAACTTTGGTTTATATGAGTGGTTAGTTATGCCTTTTGGTTTAACTAATGCACCAAGTACCTTCATGCGCCTCATGCATCATGTTCTTAGACCTTTCATTGGTAAGTTTGTTGTGGTTTACTTTGATGACATTCTCATTTATAGCTTATCTTTGAATGACCATAGGTTGCATGTTAGGCAAGTTTTGGAAACCCTTAGGAAGGAACATTTGTATGCTAACCTTGCTAAATGTATGTTTGCTCTTGATCATATAGAATTCCTAGGGTTTGTTGTGAGTTGTAAAGGGGTCCATGTGGACAAAACCAAGGTGGTGGCCATTCAAAATTGGCCTACACCGAAATCTTTGAATGAGGTCCGAAGTTTTCATGGGCTTGCTTCTTTCTATAGAAGATTTGTCCCAAACTTTGGTACCATTGCCGCACCACTCAATGACATAGTGAAAAAGGATGTGGTCTTTCATTGGGGAGAAGCACAACAAAATGCTTTTGATACTTTGAAAGAAAAATTGACTAATGCTCCCATCTTGGCCCTTCCTAATTTCACTAAGACATTTGAGATTGAGTGTGATGCTTCAAGCATAGGTATTGGGGCTGTTCTCCTTCAAGAGGGCCACCCCATAGCCTATTTTAGTGAGAAATTGAAGGGAAGTCATCTCAACTATTCCACCTATGATAAGGAATTATATGCACTTGTTAGGGCTTTGTTTACTTGGCAACACTATCTTTTTCCTAAAGAGTTTGTGATACATAGTGATCATGAATCTCTTAAATATTTGAAAAGCCAAAACAAACTTAACAAGAGGCATGCTAAGTGGGTGGAATTCATTGAGCAATTTCCTTATGTGATCAAACACAAGCAAGGCAAAATAAATATTGTGGCGGATGCTCTTTCTAGAAGATACACCTTGCTAAATCTTTTAACCTCTCAATATCTTGGTTTTGATCACATTAAGGAACTTTATCATGATGACCTTGATTTTTCTCTACTCTATCAAGAGTGTCTTAAGGGAGGACACAAAGACTTTTTTATTCAAGATGGCTTTCTTTTTAAGGGAAAACGTCTTTGTGTTCCCCAATGCTCTATTAGATTATCTCTTGTTAGAGAAGCTCATGAGGGGGGCTTAATGGGACATTTTGGGGTTGCTAAAACTTTGGATGTGTTGCATGAACATTTCTTTTGGCCTCATATGCATAAACATGTTCATAGTTTGTGTGATAAATGCATAGCTTGCCGCAAAGCTAAATCTAAAATGCATCCCCATGGTCTTTATACTCCTCTTCCTATCCCTTCAATGCCTTGGGTAGATATATCTATGGATTTCATCTTAGGCTTACCCAAGACATCAAAGGGAAAGGACTCCATTTTTGTGGTAGTGGATCGTTTTTCAAAGATGGCTCACTTTATTCCTTGCCACAAAGTGGATGATGCATGCCACATTGCAAACCTCTTCTTCAAAGAAGTGGTTCGCTTGCATGGGATTCCTAGGTCTATAGTGTCCGATAGAGATCCTAAGTTCTTGAGTCACTTTTGGAAGACCTTGTGGGGCAAGCTTGGAACTAAGCTTTTATTTTCTACCACTTGCCACCCACAAACTGATGGTCAAACCGAGGTGGTGAATAGAACTTTGGGACAACTATTGAGATGCTTTATTTCGGGGAATCCTAGAGTGTGGGAGAATTTACTACCCCATGTTGAGTTTGCATATAACCGAGTAGTAAATTCTACCACCTCCCATTCTCCTTTTGAGGTGGTCTATGGGTTTAATCCCCTAACACCTCTTGATCTTCTTCCTATTCCCCTTCTTGACGATGTCTTGTGCAAAGATGGGGATGAAAAGGCTTCTTTTGTGAAAACTTTGCATAAAGACATCAAGAAGAGAATTGAGAAGAAGGTTGGCAAGTATGCTGAACTTGCCAATAAAAGGAGAAAAGCATTGTTGTTTGATGAGGGCGATTGGGTTTGGCTTCACTTGAGGAAGGATCGTTTTCCTACTCAAAGGAAGTCCAAACTAATGCCTCGAGGGGATGGACCTTTCCAAGTCCTCAAGAGGATTAATGACAATGCTTATGAGTTAGATATGCATGATACATTCTTAGGTAGTCATACTTTTAATGTCAGCGATCTAACTCCTTTTTCTGTAGGTCTCCAGAATTCGTGGTCGAATTCTCTCCAACTCGGGGAGTATGATGGAGATCAAGCCCAAGAGAACATGGAGGCCACTCATCAAGCTCAAGAAGAGGTGGAGGCACAAATGGAGGACGCCCATGGAGGTCAAAGTCCACCTCAAAGGATTACAAGAAGCATGTTCAAAGCCTTGGGAGCTAGAGGACATTTATGTTCTCTTTTTGTAGTGTCTTTAGTTGAAGGTGCTTAGAGGGAAACCTTAGAAACCTCTTTTTGTTATAGCATCTTTTAGGTTTTTAAATAGGAGCTTTAGGGGGGTGTATTAGTAGATAGGTGTAGGAGTAGAATAGGGGGTGCCAAAGTAAAGGAAGGGATCACACCTTCCTTGCTTGGCAATTAGCGCCGGTTCTAGATGGCTTTTGGAGGGAATTTTGAATTGTTTAGCTTTCATTTTTCAGCACCTTAGGCTATAAATAGAGGTGCCTTCCTTGTAAAATTCAGATTTGAATTCATCTAAAGAAACTATACTCAAAATTGGAGTGAGCATTTAGAGAGCTTTTGAGCTTCTACTCTAGTCTTATCTTGAAGGACCATGGTTTCCTCAAGTGGCGGCTTCCACACTCATCTAGGAGCATCCATACTTCTAGTGGCGTGATCATCCAACCTATCTTCCATCTTCATGAGCATTCTCTTCTCCTTCCTTTCTTCTCTTTCAATTACTCTTGTTGTTTTGTGTTCTTGAGCATTTTTTGGTTCGGCTGTCCTTAATTTTCCAGCACCTATGTTTTGGTTTTCTAAATTCTGTTCGGTACATTTGTTTGTGGTTTAATTTTGTTCGGTCTTCTCTTTTATAATTCCTTTGTTGATTCAATTTGACAATATTTGGTTCATCCAAATGAGTTTGGGAATTGGTACTTGTATTGGTGAGTTCTTGACTTAGAACCATGATCCAACTTCTAAGAAAGTGCCTCTATATTTTCCAGCTCAAGGTGATTCCTCAAAGTGTCAAGAATCTTGTTCTATGTGGCTATTGGAATCACATCAGATAGCATATGGAAATCTGTAATCAACTAACCTTTTGGATTTCATCATGTGCTCCGATATAATGTAAACTCAGTTAACTTTCATGTTCATAATGCAGTATAGTAGGATTAAATCTTCCTCATGCAACACAACATGATTTGTGCCTCTAGGAATGAGTTGCCATGCAATGATACAGGCAAGTAATCTTGGGGTTAAGTTACCTGCATGGAACCTGTTCACACTTAGGGATGAATCCCTCACACAGCTTCGATAATACTGTGTTTTGTTAAACTCCTGAATCCCATTTGTATTTCCTTTGCCAACCTTCAAACCAGCATACTTGATTCCAACAACCAGATTCCACACTTCATTGGTGATTTTCATCTTGGTCCATTTCATGTAAGACACTAGATTTTTTCCATCCAAAGTCAGATTGGTGTAAAACACTTTCACAAGGTCAGGGTATACGTTACCAGTCATTTCAAGAAGTTGTTTCAGTCTTTGATGCTTCAGGGCAGTTCTGGTTTCATTCAAATTCTCATTTTTCAGCCATGAAAACTCTAGAACTTTTGGAATGTTGATTTGCTTTCTGCTCATCTCATGGATGTAGGCGGTTATCCCCTCATCATCTCCAACAAACCAGTTCTCCAGCACTCATTGAGAGTTATTATGCTTGTTCTGTTTCTTCTTTTTCTGATGTGATGAAGAGGCCATGGTTGAACCAGAGTTTGGTCTGGAAACACAACTTAAACCAAAATTAGTGCATAGTAATAACCATTCAATACGAAATTATCAAGGAAAGAAACATTACCTTTTGATTCAAATGGTAAGCAGTGAGTATGGGCAACACAATTACACAGTTTCATGTAGGAGAATGGAAGCAGTTAAGAGAAGATATGCACGAGGATTTTATTCTTTGTATTTGTGCAGAGAATCTTTGAAAAGGGGCAACAAATATTTTGAATCACGATGCATGCATATCACACCATGATTTAAACAACCAATGCATCAAATCATTTACAAGACCATGACCCAAACCGTCCAAGATTCAGTGGTTAATACCCACTAAGTTAGTCAATCAGTCAAAGATTAAATTTTCTCTTTCCTAGTCATCAATGTATATCAGTACCAAAAATAAACACGTTTAATTGCAAATAAACAAATTTAATTTTTCACTGCACAACACAATTAACATTTATAATGCCCAATTCATTTAGCAGAAAATTAAACCTATCTTTGACCAATGGTTTTGTAAACAAATCTGCAAGCTATAAATCTGTACCAATGAACTTAATCTCACATGTTCCATTTGATATGTGTTCCCTTAGAAAGTGATGCCTAATTTCAATGTGTTTGGTCCTTGAATGCATGATAGGATTTTTAGTTAAATTGATGGCACTTGTGCTATCACACAGCAAAGGTATATTGTTAAGTAAGATACCAAAGTCATTCAATTATTGCCTTAGCCATATGGTTTGAGCACAACAACTCCCTGTTGCAATGTACTCCGCTTCAGTAGTAAAGAGAGCAACACACGCCTACTTTTTGCATTGCCATGAGATCCAGCTTGATCCAAGCAAGTGATAGGTACCATTGGTGTTCTTCCTATCAATCTTGAAACCTGCAAAGTCTGAATCAGAGTAGCCAGTCAAACTTAATGAAATGTTACCTAGATACCACAAGCCAACTACTTTTGTTCCTTGCAAATACTTCAAAATCCTTTTGGCAGCATTGAAATGTGATTCTTTAGGAGCAGATTGGAAACGAGCACACATGCACACTGCAAACAATATGTCAGGTCTGCTGGCAGTGAGATACAGTAGGGATCCTATAAGTCCTCTGTATTTAGTTTCATCAACAGAAATTCCAGCTTCATCCTGATCCAAGTGACAACTAGTTGAGAAGGGTGTGCTGATTAGTTTGCACTTGTCCATTTCAAATTTCCTCAGCAGATCTTTGCAATACTTGGCTTGATTTAAGAATATGCCATCCTTGAGTTGTTTGACCTGCAAGTCTAGGAAATAATTCAACTCACCCATCATTGACATTTCAAACCCACTTTTCATGATTTCCACAAAAGTTTCACACAATTCTCCATTGTTTGATCCAAATATGATATCATCCACATAGACTTGCACTAGAATTGTGTCATCCCATTTCTTCTTAATGAACAAGGTCTTATCTGATGTTCCTCTGTCATAGGCTTGTGAGGTAAGGAAATCACTTAGTCTCTCATACCATTGCCCAAGAGCTTGCTTAAGTCCATAGAGAGCTTTCTTGAGTTTGAACACATGTCCTGGATGTTGATGGTCTTCAAATCCTGGTGGCTGTGAAACAAATACCTCTTCATTTATATAACCATTCAAGAAGGCACTCTTCACATCCCTTTGAATAACTTGAATCCTTTCATGCAGGAGAAGGTAAGGAGCAGTCTAACAGCTTCAAGCCGAGCCACTGGTGCATATGTTTCATCATAGTCTATTCCCTCTTCTTGATTATACCCTTTAGCCACTAGTCTAGCCTTATTTCTGGTAATCACCCCATGCTCATCCATCTTGTTTCTGAATACCCACTTTTTTCCAATGATGTTCATTTCAGGTATTCTAGGAACAATAGTCCATACCTCATTCAGAGCAAATGGATTCAGTTCCTCTTGCATAGCCAAAATCCAGTTACTGTCCTTGAGTGCTTCATTCAGATTTTTAGGCTCCACTTGAGATACAAAGGCCATTGTCTCACAGAAATTATTCAGGGACTTCCTAGTTGAAACTCCTTTCTGAATGTTCCCAATGACATTATCAAGGGTTAAATCTCTTGGAGTTTTCCATTCTTTTGGCAAACCTGCAGAAACAGTAGGTTCTTGGACAGCATGTGAGTCAGCAGTATCAATATGAATCAATTCATTTTTATTTAAAACAGATTTTAAATCATCACATTCCAGGTCATCTGCAGCATTTTTAGGTATGCTATGATCAATTTCATCAAATACAACATGCATTGATTCTTCTACTATGAGCAATCTTTTATTGAAGACTCTATATGCATGACCATTCAAAGCATAGCCAATGTGAATACCTTTATCAGTTTTAACATCAAATTTACCCAAATTCTCTTTGCCATTATTCAATACAAAGCATTTACAAACACTCTAAGGTGACTCACACTAGGTTTCCTGCCCTTATACAATTCATATGGTGTTTTCTTAAGGATGGGTCTAATTAAGGTTCTGTTTAACACACAAGCTGCAGTATAGACTGCATCTGCCCAAAAATACTTAGGAAGCTTAGATTCATTTAACATAGTTCTAGCAAGTTCCTCTAATGATCTGTTTTTCCTTTCAACTACACCATTTTGTTGGGGAGTCCTAGGAGCTGAAGAGCTATGTGATATCCCATGTTTTTCACAAAACCTTTCAAATCTAGCATTTTGAAACTCACCCCCATGATCACTTCGAATGGATTTTATATATCAACAATTTTCATTTTGCAAAACCTTTGCTAATTTCTTAAAGGCATTGTAAGCATCATTTTTATATGCAAGAAAAATAGTCCATGTATATCTAGAGTAGTCATCCACAACAACCAAAGCATACAGATTTCTAGCCAAGCTAGCAACTCTAGAGGGTCCAAATAGATCCATATGCAATACATCCAATGGATTCTTAGTAGAAACAATGTCCTTTGAATTGAAAGAAGATCTGATATGTTTACCTTTCACACAAGCATCACGGAGCCTGTTTTCCTGAAATTTAATGTTAGGCAAACCAGAAACAAGATCTTTGGATTTCAATTTGTTTAAGTGATTAGTGTGAATGTGAGCAACCTCCTGTGCCACAGCCAAGACTCATCACTTCTCGATAGTAGACACTCATTTGAATAATCACTTTCTAGAATATCCAAGAGATATATGTTATTCACTCTCTTACCAGTAAAGAACACCTTACCAGAGGAGTCATTTGAAATTGTGCAGCCATTTGACTTGAAGTTCACCTTGTATCCTTTGTGACATAGTTGGTTGATACTTAGAAGGCTATGCTTGAGTCCTTTCACATAAAGCACATTCTCAATAGTGGTTGAATTTCCAGTTCCAACAGTTCCCCTGCCCAGAATTCTTCCACGGTTATTGTCCCCATAGGTTACATGTCCCTCTAGCTTGAGCTTTAAGCTGGTAAATTTTGTCAGATCACCAGTCATATGTTTTGAACATCCACTGTCCAAATACCATTGATTTCTCTTGCTGCCTTTCTGCAAAACAGGGAAAAAATAATACAAATGGTATCGTTTTCAGTATAGGGTCCAACAAAGATTAAAACCTTTCCTTTGGTAGCCATTTGGCTAAGTTTTTAGGAACAAGATATTTTCTAGCAATTCATGACCTAGAGGTATGACCAGATTTCATACAATAAAAGCAGGTAACATGAGATGCCTTTTTGTCACTGTTAAAAGCTGAAAAACCTGATTTTGCTGGAACAAAGAAACTTGAAAGCTTTTTAACATTGGTTACATTTCCAGGGTTATAACCATTACCATTCTTGTTAAAAACAACATTCTGTGAACCAAGGAGAGACTCAAGATTCTCTCTTCCATTAGTGAAATTAGATAGGGTTTTTAGCAAATATTCCACTTGTTTTTCCAATTTTTCACAGGTTTTAATAGAGGCATGCAAGCATATTAGTTCAAGACATACAAGATCAGTTTTAGCCTTATGCAGTTCTTCCTCAAGTGTTTTTACTTTAGGTGCAAGCACATTATTTACCTTTTGCAACTTACTGCATATTACAGCCAATATATTTGCCTTATCATGTGTTTCTTTGAAAGCAGCAAGCAATTGATCATAGTTATCAGATTCCATAGAGAATTCACTTACTGAATCAGAGATTGATCCTTCATCTTTCACCATGAAGCACATATTGGTTTCCTCACTCTCAGTTGAAGAGCTACTGGTTGAAGATACTTCATTCTCTTCCCAAGAAATGTAAGCTTTTCTCCCCTTGCTCTTTTCAACTTTCTTGCTTGCTGATTTTTCCTTTGATTGATTGTTTGGACAATCCATCTTGATATGCCCTGTTTTACCACAACCAAAGCAAGTGTAGTTAGAGGAATTAGATTCATTCGGTTTAGGATACCTTCTTTTCTGTTGGTTCCTATCTCTGCTTTTCTTCTTTAGGAATCTGCTGAACCTCTTTGTCAGTAGGCTGATTGTTTCATCATGTTCAGCATCTTCTTTCTCCTCATTGATGTCACTCTGTGCACTTGCTTTCAGTGCAAGTCCCTTGGGTTTCCTTTCCACTGTTTCTTGCTCTTTTAGTCTCTTGAGCTCCAGCTCATGCTCCATTAATTTTCCAAATAGTGCAGCAGTGGGCAGCTTTGATAGATCACGACTTTCAGATATGGCAGTCACTTTGGGTTGCCAACTTCTATCAAGGCACTTCAGCACCTTTATGTTAAGTTCCTTTTTGTCAAATACCTTTCCCAATTTAGTAAGATGATTCATAATGTGGGTGAACCTTTTTTGCACATCAGCAATGCTCTCTTCGGGTTGAATTCTAAAAATTTCATACTCTTGGATGAGAGAATGTTTTCTTGATCTCTTCACATTCTCAGTACCTTCATGAGTAACTTCCAAGACCTCCCACATCTCCTTAGCTGAACTGCATTGAAATATTCTGAAGAACTCATCCATTGTTAATGACGAAGTTATGATGTTCTTAGCTACAAGATCATATTGAGCCTTCTTCTTTTCACTCTCACTCCATTTAGATCTTGGCTTTGCCACTTCTTCATCCTTGACAACCTGGTGGCACATAAGTTCCATGGACTACAGCCTCCCAAATACACGAGTCAATAGATTCCATGAAAATTTTCATTCTAATTTTCCAAAAAGCATAATTCATCCCATTGAACATAGGGGGTTTATTGATAGACGATCCCTCAGCAAAAAGCACTTTAAACTCAGACATTATTGCAAACAAACTTGATTAAAATACAAGTCCTAGCTCTGATACCAATTGTTGTGTTCAATAGTGTCAAAGTTCAAGAGGGGGGGGGGGTGAATTGAGCTTTTAAAACTTTCGCACAGATTCAGATTTTATCACAATACATAGAAAATAAATCGATTTATTTAGCAATGAACAAATTTATTTTTATATTGTTTATGTACTTTAAGGCTTTTATCTCAGTTGAATGATTTTTTATTTTAAGATTGAGTTAGATGATCTGCAGACAAAGTTCAAATTGATTTTCACAGAATAAAATCAGAGAGCTAAAGCAGTTAATCACAACCTTTAAATACAAAATCAATGCTTGTTTTTAAAACAATTAACAGATTGAATTAACCTTCACAGAACATGAATTTCAATGATGTTTCACAACACATATAAATTTGCGCAGAAGTTCTTCATAAGGTTTTCCAGAAAATCAAGAACAGTATACACGTACCCAGAAAGAACAGATTCAAACACAATTGCACAATTGAATAGATTTATTTCTTGACAGATTAGTTTGATCAGCGATTATTGAGTGCAGAGATTAAAAGAGAATGAACACAAAACAATTATACTGGTTCACTCAAATGAGCTACATCCAGTCTTCACCTAATCCAAGGTGAAATTCACTAAACCACAATTCAAAACAATTACAAAAACCACTGTTCTTGAACCCTACAAGAGCATGGCACACTTTGCTGAAAAACACTATTCCAGCACACACAACTCTTCAAGAAACCCTATCAAGAAGAGTTTACAACCACACTTTACAAGAAATTGAAGTATGAAATGAATACACCTGATAGAGAATGCAGAAAACTGCCTTAGACCAGTAGAACAAATTGCTCACACGGTGACAACACCTCTAGCCAAGCCTTAGAACAAAAACAAGAACAAACACACTTTGTGATTTGAAAAAATCTTTGCTAATCCTCTGAAATCTCTTATATCTCTGTTGTAAAACTAGTTTTCTCAATGATATGAACAACGTTTTTAAATCAAAACAAACTCTCTTTTTATAGGAAAAATTTTTATAACAAACTTTCAAAAAATAGTTAAAGCTGTTACAAAAAGAACATATTGAAAATAAAATGAACAAACTTATTTTCAAAGGTAGTGAAATAATTTGTTATATGTAGGAGACTTAGTCAAACTCCCTGGTGCAAGGATAAAACAGTGAAAAACTATTTAAGAGAAACATGACACCAGACTAAAAAGAATCTATTCATTTACAGAAGAACATATTCATTTTCAAAACGATAAAAAGAACTCTTTAACAAATGAAACACAGTCGTTTAGAAGGAATGAAAACTTAGTTAAGATACTTGATGCATAAAACATGATTTTCAAAAACAATTAATCAAGGCATCAGTTTAAGAAAAGAATCTATTTATTTAGAAAAGAACATATTCATTTTCTATGCAGTAAAGGATATTTTGTAAAACATGTGAAAAACATTTTCATAAAACTTGTGCTTGCTCTTATCACATGGTCAGGGGTTAAGAGGTGGGTTACCCAACAAAAAGCCTACTTTAAACAACCTCTTATCTATACCCAAGACATCTTTAAAGCAAATACAAACACTAAGGAAAAATACACATTTGGCTTCATCAAACATTTTGTCTTGAAGGGGCAACATCCATCTTGATGGCATTTCATGAAGGTCTTCTTGAATCATGTAAGAAAAGTGGTGCGGAAGCTATGAAGGTGTGTGAGCAAGATCCTCCTAAGAGTGGTGTTGATCTTGAAGGTGCATGAAAGGTATGATTATAGGGAGGTTCGGCCAGCCCAAGGAATGGTGAAGGAGGTGAAGTTTAGAGCCTAGAATTCTAGGAGAAGCAAAGCTTGGCACAAAATGGCAGCATAACTTTACTCACAATAAACTTGCAAATACAAGGTGTAGGCCTTCCTATTTATAAGCTAAATGGCCGTAAGTTTTAAGCTAATGTCTAATGAAATGAAAGCCAAATTAAATGCAATTCACAAAGCACATGTGCCATGTGCTCATGACCGGCCAAACCTAGAGAGTTTCTAGAATGTTTCACTCAAATATGCTTTCTACACTACTCTAATTACTAAGCACCCCTAATGGGCCTCCATGTAACAATTACAAGGCTTTCCAAAACCGTAGCTTGATCCATGTGTGGTGAGCTAGACGGTCTAGGATTCCTTCTAGATGCTCCTTATGTAGCCACTCCTCATCATGGCCTAGACGCTCCTCATCATAGGCTAGACGCTCCATTTGAGACTAGACACTCCTCATGGGCGTAGACGGTCTAGTCTTGGAAGCTTTGGCTTTCATAGTGTGGTGAGCTTGGGCCCTCCTCCATCATCCCCTCCCTCTTGAAAAGGATTTGTCCTCAAATCCAAGGCTTTTGCTTAGGTGATGGTTGTGGCTGGATGGTGTCCATCATCTCCTCCTTCTTGAGAAGATCTATCCTCAGATATGCATTCTTGATCTCGGATAGCAGCCGCTTGCTTCGTCAAGGTGTGTCCTCCCGGATCAAATATCAATCTATGTGAATCTTGAAACAAAGCAAAGGAGTTAGGGTGAGCCTTTGGAGAACAAATAAATGTGTGAAGTTGCTATTTTTGTTTTTCTCTTGTTTTGGCCAACTTCTCACAATACCTCTTTTTTTAGGGTTGTAGGTACCCTCTAATCCTCTTATGTTTTTGAAAATTTTCAAAAGTAGTTACTTTTCCCTTAGGCATAATCCCTTGAAATGGTAACAACTTAAAATAGGTAAGAGGACATTGGGCACATACAACTTCATATGGAGAAATATGAGTAATCTCGTGGACTACTCCATTGTATGCATGCTTATAAGGAAAAGGATTCTTATCCCAAGGGTTGTGAGTGTCCTTCATGATTTCGTGAAGCATAGAAGAAAGAGCTATGTTTTCAAGTTTTGAAGCTCTATCATTTGACAATAAATCATGGAGGCTTGTCACGTTTCTCAGGACGAGTTTATCCATATCCATGAAGAATGAAGCAAGACCTTTTGTCGTCATAGGAAGCTCTAATTTGAAATGTGTGTCTTCCCAAGGATCTTTTACAAAAGGTGAAGGAGTATAGAGTTCTTGGGACGTTGCTTTAGGTGTAGTTTGAAAACAAGAGTTATACCTAAAGTAATGTCTTTGAACTTCTTTTCTCATGGGTGACAAAAGTTTTCCTCTTAAAAGCTCTAGAGTTTTATCAACTCTCATTTGTCCCATGAGTTCTCCTTCTTGTAGACTTTTTCTCTTATGTGCAAAGAGAGTCTCGTTGGTACAACCATTGTTCATGAAAATTTGTACATTTTGCAATGGTTGTCTCAATAAGACATGGCAAGTTGTTCTAGGCACTACTTCATACAAAAATTGGTAGGTGCTTATAGATAACTTGTCATTCTTTTGGGGATATCTTAACACATTTGAGAAATAGTTAAGATCTATGCAAGCTTCTTTTAAAGACTCTTCTTTTGTGCTCATGCTTGCAAGTATTCCTTTACAATAGGAAAGGCTAGGTTGTTCAACAAGAAGCATGTTTGTAAAGGTAGTTTCATTGTGATTGACTTGTTGAATGACCTTGTGGGAAGGAACACTATTTTCCCACGCCTTTTGTGTCCCAAAATTTTTTTCTTTTTCTATTTTTTCTTCATCCCTTTTGTGTTTCATTTGTATTTGGTCTTTTACCACTTGGCAATGTGGTAAAGGACTAAGTACAAACTTTTTGTGCTTGTGGATGAAAGAAATCTCGTTAGTTAGACCATTATGCGAGGTTTTCTCATCAAATTGCCATGGTCTACCTAATAAGATGTGGCAAGCTTTCATAGGTACTACATCACACAAAACATTGTCTTCGTAGTTACCTATAGAAAACTCGATTTCCATTTTTTTGTCTACACGTAGATCTCCATCCTCATTGATCCATTGTAAATTGTAAGGTTTTGGATGAGGAACTACTTGTAGATTTAGTTTCTCAATGAATCTAGTGCTACAGCAATTGCAGCATGATCCACCATCCACAATAAGAGAGCATATATTTTCTAAAACTTTGCATCTAGTATGAAAAATGTTCTCTCGTTGTGTCTCAATGGATGCACTAGGTTGATTGTGGAGGATTCTTTGAATCATCAATAAGTCCCCCTCCAAAGGATTTATCCTCTCTCCTTCCCCCTTTCCTTGTGTACTAGGTTCATCCTCACCACTTGTGTACTCATCTTTTCCCTTTAAAAACAAAACCCTTTGGTTTGGACATTGCACTTGCACATGCCCTCTTCCAAAACATTTAAAACACTTGGTGTCCCTAGCACGGATGTATGGGGTGGAGGCATCTTTTACTAAGGGTTTGGTAGTTTCTTTGGATTCGTCTCTAGGTGTACTACCCTCCCTTTTAAAGTCTTTCTTGGGATAAGAGTTGGAGTAAGAACCCACCCTTTGACTTGAAGTTTTGCGCAAATTTTGTTGTTCAACTTTAATGCAAAGTTGAACCAAATCATTCAAGTCTTGGTAGGGTAATAGTTCTACTCTATCCCTTATCTCAAGGTTGAGCCCACTTAGAAACCTAGATATGGTGGTGGTTTCTTCCTCTCTAATGGATGCTCTCATCATGTAGAGCTCCATTTTCTGCCTATACTCTTCCACACTTAAGTTCTTTTGTTGGAGTCTTTGGAGCTTGTCCATCAACTCCCTATGGTAGTAGGAAGGTATGTGGCGACGTCTTAGGGCTCCCATAAGGTCATTCCAATATTCTATGGGAGGCTCCCTATGAAGACGTCGGTCTCTCTCTAGAGAGGTCCACCAATACATGGCATTGCTTTGGAAACTAAGGGTTGCTAAGGGTACCTTCCTTTCTTCACTCACCCTATGGCAAGCAAAGAGTTGCTCTACTTTCATCTCCCAATCTAGGTAGGCTTCTACATCTTCTTTACCATAGAAATGGGGTAGGTCTACCCTTACTTCCCTTGGGCTCTCTTGCTCCCTTTGTCTAGTTCTTATAGGGGGTGGTTGGTAATAGTCATTAATTCTAAGGCTTCCCTCCCCTAGAGTCTCATTACTTTTAGAATGGGATGCATGACTTTTTTTTTATTTTTGTGAGTTTTGTGATTTCTCTTCTTGAGCTTTATCCAACTCATTGATTTTGTTCTCATTCTTCAATTGTCTAAAAGAAATTAATTGCACCGCTTGTGAAACTTCTTTCAAAAGAGTTTTCAAAGATTTTACTTCACTTTCAATAGACTTTGGAGAGTGAGAAGAAGAAGACATGGCTAAAACTTTGTGTATATAGGTGTTTTACCTTGAGAAAGTTTAGGAAAGTTAAAGAAGGTAGTTTTCCAGGTAAGGGAGGTGAGTCACAAAGGACTACTTAAGTACCAAGCCTTTTCCTTGCCAAAAACTATCCCCCAATGTCTTTGCACAAAACTTTCTCTTAGTAAAGCACTTAGAACACAAGTAAGTTGAGAAAACAAATGCAAGAAAACAATGTATGCTAACTAATTAACAAAGCTAGACGGTTTTAACAAAACTTAAAACAACCACACATACAAAGCATTATTATTTAAGCAATATAGAAACAACTAAAGAAAATTAACAATTGCTAATTAAGAATTCTATACTAGTCGGCCCTAGGTGAGGCTTCTTGGACACTTTGAGCCCTTGAAGACACACTCACCGTCTAAAACGTAATTAAGAGGTAATTAACACAAATTAAGTTGCAAGGAAATTAAGAAAAACTCCCTTTGTTGATCCTCTTTTTGCTAAATGCACTTCCTTGTTGTCTTTGCTTGTTGATCCTCCAAGTGTTTGTAGTGTTTTTCAAGAATGCTTGTTTCGGCCTTGGCTTTGTTTCCCTTAGAATGAAGGTTTTAATTCTCCAATTCCAGCACCTATCAAAAGACTAGACCTTACCCAAGTCTAGTTTCCATTCAATTAAGCACCAAAGGAGAAATAAATTCCAGCACCAAATTAGAGGTCAAAGAACAAAAGCAAGAAACGATTTAATTGAATAAAACAGTACCACCAAAAGGAGTTAGATTATGACAACTAGAAATAGTGGTGCGAAAGCTATGAAGGTGTGTGAGCAAGATCCTCCTAAGAGTGGTGTTGATCTTGAAGGTGCATGAAAGGTATGATTATAGGGAGGTTCGGCCAGCCCAAGGAATGGTGAAGGAGGTGAAGTTTAGAGCCTAGAATTCTAGGAGAAGCAAAGCTTGGCACAAAATGGCAGCATAACTTTACTCACAATAAACTTGCAAATACAAGGTGTAGGCCTTCCTATTTATAAGCTAAATGGCCGTAAGTTTTAAGCTAATGTCTAATGAAATGAAAGCCAAATTAAATGCAATTCACAAAGCACATGTGCCATGTGCTCATGACCGGCCAAACCTAGAGAGTTTCTAGAATGTTTCACTCAAATATGCTTTCTACACTACTCTAATTACTAAGCACCCCTAATGGGCCTCCATGTAACAATTACAAGGCTTTCCAAAACCGTAGCTTGATCCATGTGTGGTGAGCTAGACGGTCTAGGATTCCTTCTAGATGCTCCTTATGTAGCCACTCCTCATCATGGCCTAGACGCTCCTCATCATAGGCTAGACGCTCCATTTGAGACTAGACACTCCTCAAGGGCGTAGACGGTCTAGTCTTGGAAGCTTTGGCTTTCATAGTGTGGTGAGCTTGGGCCCTCCTCCATCACATCTTCAACAGCCCGTGCAGGTATCCTCATCCTCCGAGCCAGTGGCCACCACCACCACCCCTTTCTGCCTGTTGTAAACAAATGCTGATTCACATGAATTGGGGGCAGAGATAGTAGAGGGAGGAAGGTTTGTAGAAGTTAAAGTACCCACACCAGCAGCAACAACCTTGCGCTTGGCGAGCAACTCGACCAATTTTTTCTTCTTCTTCGTGTTAAGAGTTATATCTGCATAGAAACAACAAAGATAAGAAACTAAACAAACATGCAATTGGCAGTCAATGTGAAGCAGAAATAAGAGCAGTACAAATATAGCTCTTAAGAGCTTTGGTGCAGAATTCAAGCTTCATCAGCTTGGCGGTGTCAAACATCGCTCCCAAGACCAAAAGAAGTTGGCACATCTCGCGATCGGGTGGGGTCAGGTCCTCGAGACTCCTAGGCTTTTTAAAATCCGGCTTCTCCACCCAATAGAGGGGGAATCCGTTAAGAAGGGTAGGGTCGTGGACACTGCAGCTCACCTTGAAGAACTTCTTCCTGAAGCCCATGTAGGAATGCTGGAAGAGAGTTAGGAGAACCCTCCCTGCCACCCCATTGAAGCTCAGCCATAGCCTCTTGCCGGGATTCTTCGCCTCAAAGAAATATATGAAGACATCCATGGAGGGCGTGTGGCCGAGGTTATTGCACATAATGCTAAAGGCCCTTACAAAGGCCCAGTTGTTGGGATGCAGCTGGGCAAGGGCCACATTAACCTCTGTGTGCAACGCGCGCTCGAACCATGTCAGTGGCAAGCGAAGCTTGACCCGCTTGAAGATGGTGGAGTACATGTACAAGAAAGGACCTCCAGCTGGGTCCACGCGATCATCAGCGCACACAGGTTCACCTTTCTCACAAGGCAAAACCGATACGTACGCGTTGTGCTCACTCCCGAAGACACGACACTTCTCATCAACTTCACCCTCCTTGTACGTTATGACGTCTTGGTTGGAGGTGTATTTGAAGGTTTCCGCTAAGAGGTCATTAGGGGCCCAATGGTAGAGGGCTTTGTAGTTAACAGAAGCTGGAGGGTTTGGTGTTGTTTTCGTTATGGCCATCTCAAAAAGGAAGCTAAAAAGAGAGAAAGGAAGGGAGAAAATGAGGGTTTAGAAGAAGATGATGGCGTGGCCCAGAAAACCCAGAAAAACAGAGATTCAAAGCACAAAACAGAGGAAACGTAAAGTGCAGAAAACCTAAAATGCATAAAACATAAACAGTCCCAGAATAGTTATAGCATGTCATGGGTAGCGAAATCATAAAGCAAGGGCAAACAACAAATATAGATCAAGTAATAGTCGTTGATCTTGCCACGTGTACGCTGATTTAAAAAGTGTGGTGAGACGTCACTTCGGTGTACTGTTCACATCCCATCACCCAACGCCACGTAGGTCGCCTAGGGCGATCACTTAGTCTCTTCGCTGAAACAAGTTACAACTCGAGACTGGGGGCTTGTGTATCGACCAGTGCTTGGTCATCGATTCCAGTGACTGACCTTATACAACGCACACCGGTGCCTGATAGTAAAGATTAGCCATGTAAGGTGGGCCCCAGATACACATATCAGGGTGTTGGTCAGTCTTCAGACTTCGATACCATAGACCTCGACGTTGGAGATCGACATCAGACCTTGCCAAAAGAGGGAGAGATCGGACGTCGACGTTCTGAACAATTATATTGGGCCACGTAAGGTGGGTCCTAGAATTACACAGTTATCAGTTGAAAAAGTCATATATGAGAAAAGCCTAAGTCACGAGGGATCCATGCAAGTGGTGTGTATAGCGCATTTAGGCGCGGCATGAGTAAACAGTTCTTGGAGGCATTAAGGCCCATTAGGGTTAGGGTTTCCGAAGGAAGTTGCATGCATGGCACGTGAACACTTAGGGCACCCGCTGAACAGATGGCCCCAAAGACTTGGTGCACAAGTTGGTACCCAGGCGGCCATACTGTTAGTCGTTGCACTCCAGTTAAGGGAAGTTCCATGTGCCAGATTACGCTAAGATTATGTAATAGCGGCGCAGGGACATTCTCCAAGGAACCCTAGACATGGGTAAGGGAACAAAGGTAAACCCTAGTTTCAACCTATAAAAAGGGTGCTAAGAGCTCTAGCAAGGTACATAGTTTCTAAGACTGAAACTACTTTATACACTTAGTGTTTCTTTGCGCTTATACTGACTTGAGCGTCAGAGTGCAAATGACCGTCATATTGACCATGAATTGAAGTTCCATGGCGAAAATAGGAGGGCTAAAGGCTGCCGTTCGAGTCAACTGGCGAAGTGAGTCAACCGACGAAAACAATTTGTGATTTGAAGATGAAATGAAAAGCAACTGCAATTTGTTATGGTTAAGTGAAAATAGAGAGAAACACGTACCTGTGAGCATATGAGAAGATATTCCTTGATGAATTGTCATTTATTTGTTTTGATTTGATCTTGGAAGTTGATTATGTCTATATTTTTCTATATTTGAATTTGGAAGCATCATAAATTTCTAATTTGATCTGTTGTTTAGTGAATTAAGTTGTTTGATATTTAAATTCAAATATATTCATTTACTTTGCTTGAGGACAAACAAGATTCTAAGTTGGGGAGAGTGATAAGAGCCTAATTTCAGTAATATTTCATATTAAAATATAGGCACTTATGAGGATTTATTGCTAATTTACATATAAAATAATCCTTAATTTATGAATTTATACCTTTTTATATTTTTTATGATCTTTATTTGAATAAGAGTATTTTATTCTCAAATTTGGTGTTAATTGCAGATTTCTAGGGAAGATTGGAGATTTGGATTAAAGAGGAATGATTTGAGCTAAAAAGAGAAAGATGGAAGGTCCTAGAATGGAAAATGCAGAGACAGATTGAGCCTTTTTTATGTTTTATCACTTAGCCCATTAGTGCGACACAGGAAGCAACCTAACCCTAGAAAATTAGGTTAAATAGGGGGCTCGAGGCTAAACTCTAGTGTGCTAGATTGAGAGGAAAACACCATAGAGTGAATTGTAACCCAATTGGGAGAATGGAAGGTGTTAGAAGTATGCGTGGCTAATTATACCCTTTAGGATTGGGAGTAATCTGCTCAAACTCTTATGTATTGAGGTGATATTTTATATATTAATATTCAGTTCTTGATTGATTATTAGTATTGTTGTTTTACTTTTAACTTTACGTGACAAATTGAGAATCTTAAATATGTCCGAGAGGTATTTTTAGGATTTAGACCTAAACATCAATACTTAGCATATTTGAGTGCTAGAGATAGACTTGAAATGTTAATTGTCATTAACGTCTGATTGTGATTTCTAAGTTGTTTTTATAAGTATGCAAGAGATCGATATTTAGAAAACATTCTTAAGAATTTTATATTTGAGAGATCGATATAAATGAATTTTCTACAGGCATCAATTTCAATCAAAGAACTTAATATTAACATGCTAATCAAAATACATGAGAGTGAGAGAGATGAATCCTAATCCCTATTTTTTCCAATTGAAGCAACTAATTCTTTGTTTCTTTTCTTATTGATCAGTGCCAACATAATCACTTCAAACTCTTTTTATTGTTCTGTTGTTATATTTAGCGAATATTGTACTCGATAATTCATTGTTCCTTGTAGGATCGATATCCGTTCTTAGGGACAATTATTACTTCTGACAAACGCGGTGCACTTGCCGTAAAAAGTCATCAATTGGTCCTCTTCAACTCTTCACCAAGAGTTTTTCCGCCCAGCGTGGCGTAGCTTTGCAACTCGAACAATTCCTCGATCAGGTTGCTGGTAGGGACGACCACCAGGACGCTCTTGTCCTCGGGCAACAAGTCAAATTCCAAAGATTGCGCCATTTGAAGTAAGGGGTTTAGCATCGAGGGTTGCTTCACGGAGGAGGACCCCACCCAGCGCCCATTTGGGCCTTGGAAGGACGGTGATACAATCCAAGTAGCTACAAAGATGACCAAGGAAGAAAAAGACAAAGCACATGGTAAACTGTCATTTCAACAAAAAATTCAATACCCCACCAAGGATCACATGAACCTCACCAGAGGAGCTGGGCATAAATCGACACACGAACTATTCTTCCTTTTGGTCTTCTTATAAGATATAAATATGTTGTAAATAATTTGGGCTCTCTTTAGGGGTCCAAATAGAAAAAATAAGTTAGAGTAAGGTGCCTTTAGCATAATAGGGGGTGTAGATATCATTTTAGCTTGTTTCTAACCCTTTAGGAAGGGATTTTGACCTTGTTTCTAGAAGGACAGGCCTAGGGTGTGAGTTTGATTTAGTGATTGGGAAGCTTTCAAGTGGCGGCCAACACACTCATCTTGGAACACATCACACTCCAAGTGGCATGACATTTCTCACCCACCATCATAAGTTTTCTCATTCCATTTTCCTTCCATTTCTCCATTCATTTATGTTTTTGTCTCTTAGTTCTCTTATTTGTTGCTTTTGGGTTTCACTCATAATTATGAGTATGGTGCATCATTTGGGAGGTCATGACCACCATTGATGTTTACCTTGTGCCCATTTCAATTTTTCAATTGCATCTCATCCTCACCATATCTTGTTTTTCATCATTGCCTCTGTGAAGTGAACCTTCACACTTACTCAACCACTTGGTTAAGTTCGTGTCCAGTGGGAATCTTTCTTAGGTCCTCACCATTAATTGTTAAAATCTCAATCTTAAGTAAAAGTGTAATCATAAATGAAAATATCTAAAAATCAACTCACATTATGTGGTATTCAGAGCTTTGGATTTTTAGCTTATCTTGTTTAGAGTTGATTGACACTTTACTTTATTGCATCTCTTATACCTTGTCTCTACATTCAAGTACCTTTAAATTCTTGTCTTTACTTTCAAGCACTTTTAATTTCAGCCCTTTACTTTTTTGTTTTTAAATTCGACATTGTACCTTATTCAATAACTTTGTTTCGCTTTTTGAATATTCCTCTTTTGTTATTACCTCTTTGCCTTAAGTCATATGTCTTTAGTGTTCTAGGAGTCCTTATATTTTTATTTTTTTGTCTCTACTTACTTGCTTTTAATTGTGAAAGTTTATAAGTAATTAGAAACTTGTTTTAGTAGAAGTGGATTTAAGTTCCAAACAAAAGATTTCAAGTGATCAATTATTTTGAATCCCAAACTTTTTGTGAAAATTGGAGTTATATGAAAATATGCATGATCAAAACTATGGACATTTCATTTCCATAATCCAAAAACAAGTATAAAAAAAGGGGGGAATTTGCGCAAAAAATAAATAAATATATTTGTCTTCCAATCTTTCAAAGACAACATTTTTCAAAATTTTGGGTTCATCGTGATTGGAAAATTGATTTTAACCTTTGCGGAATTTTTATCCTTTTGCTTTGACAAATTTCTCATGAAAATTTCACTGTTAAAAGTTTAGTAGGTATCTTAGAGTCTTTTTTGTGCGCCTTTTTTCTTGCTTGTCTTCCTTTTCAAGTTTTGTCAGAATCTTTTTTCACAAATTTGGTTTAGCTTTCTTGTTTTGAGCTTTTTTTTATTGTCTTTTCAAAATTTCTTAAGTTTTGTTGTGATTCTTTGAGATAAAGTGTTTTTGGCTTTGTCCTCTTTCACTTGAGAATATTTTCAACACCAAGATAGACCTTTTTAAGAGGATAAAATTCTTTTTGAGTGCTTTGAGTGTTCTCCTCTTGATTTCTTTTCACCAAAAGTGACGCAAACTTGAGGGAGTGTATTCTAACTTCTTTTTCACTAATTGTTTAATTCCTTGTGCAAACATTATGGGTCATTTGTCTTTAGGTGAATCTTCAAAACCACAATCACATCACAAAGCCCACCTTTTGGGAGAACTTATGGAGGTCAAGAAACGAATGGTCCACAAAGATGAAGAAATAAGCCAACTAGCGAAAAGAGTGCAAAAACTAGAAGAAGCTCAAGCAAGGCATACTCAAGAAAGGAGATGGGAGCCGCCAAGAACAACTAGACATTCCATGCACTATGGGAGTCAAGAACATGATTGGCGAGTGCACAATATTGACAAACGGCACCATCAACACCAACAACAACCACAACATTCTTTTAATTTTGTAAAGTTACCTAGTTTTAGTGGGTCCAACGACCCTACTTTGTATTTAGAATGGGAAGCTAAAGTTGAACATCTCTTTAATGTGTATAAGGTTACCGAGGACCAAAAGGTTAGGTTAACTTCCCTAGTTTTTTTAGACTATGTCATCCAATGGTGACAACAAACTGTAATGGACATTGGGCTAAACAAGAGGCCAATCGTGGTCTCTTGGTATGATTTGAAAGAATGTATGCACGTGCGGTTTGTTCCTACTCATAGGAAGGAACACTTGTTGAAGCTCCAACGGCTTCATCAAGGACCTAGGATCGTAAAGGAATATTTTGAGGACTTATAAACGACTTTGAATAAATTTAATATGCCTAATAGTGATGAATCAAAGATAACTCGGTTTGTGAGTGGTTTAAGGAGAGAAATTCGAGATGTTGTAGAAGTATATGAGTATTCTTCTTTAAAAAAGTTGGTTCACCTAGCCAACAAGGTGGAATCACAACTTTCAAACATACTCCTAATGATGGTTTCTACAAATCTTCCGGGAAGAATGCAAACAACATTTCTACAAAAACTTCTCCTTCCCATTTTTCAAAAAAAATCACTACTCACCAAAAGGTTTCTATAGACCACCTTTCTACCTCTACCACTAAGTTGCCAACCAAAAACCCCGATATGAAATGTTTTAAATGTTTAGGTTTTGGGCACATTGCTGTCAACTGTCCAACTAAAAGCACCAAGTTGGCAACTAAAGAACAAATACAAATAAAAACAAAAAGAGAAAATGAAAAAGTCGAGGAAAGTAAAAAGGGTCTCATCTTGTTAGACCTCACAAAAGTAATTGCGCCTTCATGGTATACTTCTTCCTTCTCTTTTTCATTACCAAAGGTTTCTATCCATCTTTCTTAAATAATTTTAGGGATGATTTTCAAACACCTCCTAAAGGTTTCCACCTTTTAAGAGGATTTTCATCACAAAGATTTGTCACTCCCAAACATTCTTTTCAAACTTGGTTTGTATATAGAACCCCATCTTATGCACTCCCAATACTTAAGGAACATAAGTTGAGTTCACATCCCAATCCTTGCACTATCTTATATGTGAACAAACTAACTATGTTATCTACAAAAGTTCTGAATTCGAGGTTGATACAACCCAAGTAGCTATGAAGATGACCAAGGAAGCAAAAGACAAAGCACATGGTGAAATGTCATCTCAACGAAAAATTCAAGACCCCACCAAGGATCACATGGACCTCACCAGAGGAGTTGGGCATAAACCAACACACGAACTATTCTTCCTTTTGTCCTTTTATAAGATACAAATATGTTGTAAATATTTTGGGCTCTATTTAGGGGTCCAAATAGAAAAGATAAGCTAGAGTAAGGTGCCTTTAGCATAATAGGGGGTGTAGGTATCATTTAAACTTATTTTTAGCCCTTTAGGAAGGGATTTTGACCTAGTTTCTAGAAGGACAAACCTAGGGTGCGGGTTTGACTTAGTCAAACCCTAAGGTTTCCTCTTTTTTAGTATTTCCCATCCTACCCTTCGTGCTTGTTCTCCAAGGCTCCTTCATGTATAAATAAGAGGCCTCCCTCATTGTATTGACAAGTTGAATTTGAATGAAGTAAAGAAACTTTGCACAAATTGTGTGAGCTCTTAGTGAGGCTTATGTCGTCTTAGGTTTGAGGTCTTATCTTGAGTGATTGGGAAGCTCTCAAGTGGCGGCCAACACACTCATCTTGGAACACATCACACTCCAAGTGGCGTGACATTTCTCACCCACCATCATAAGTTTCCTCATTCCATTTTCCTTTCATTTCTCCATCCATTTATGTTTTTGTCTCTTAGTTCTCTTATTTGTTGCTCTTGGGTTTCACTTATAATTATGATTAAGGTGCACAATTTGGGAGGCCATGACCACCATTGATTTTTACCTTGTGCCCATTTCAATTATGCAAATGCATCTCATCCTCACCATATCTTGTTTTTCATCTTTGCCTCTTTGAAGTGAACCTTCATACTTACTTAATCACTTGGTTAAGTTCGTGTCCAGTGAGAATCTTCCTTAGGTCCTCACCATTAATTGTTAAAATCTCAATCTTAAGTAAAAGTGTCACCATAAATAAAAACATCTAAAAATCAAATCACATCAGACGAACCCTCTTTCGGATGCCCGTTGGCGCAGACGAGGCAACAACCAGGATCACAGACTGAGTTGCCCTTTCCGGCTACCTCAAAGCTACCAACCTTCCGACTGGCAGCATGCCGTTTTAGGCTACTTATGAAACTTCTCAAGGGGTGACCCATTCGGTGGATTACAGCTGTAAAGCACATACAAAATTAAATATCAACATGACGAATACAAAACCAAATACAAGAAATTCATGTGTCAGTGAAGTCCGCCCACTTCTTGGATGACCCATATAAAGCTATCACCTCCCGGGTAGGTAATTTATATGGAAGTTGGTAAAAAACTACCAAAACTGGCTGGTCCAATGGTGACATTGACGACTGCGACCAGGTACCAAGTTGGGTGGGATTCGGGGTCCAGTGGAAAGGGAACTTGGTTTTCCCCTTGGAATCGTAGAAATAGTCACGGTTGTCCGGTTCCACAAAAATTTTAAAATATTTTTCTTAAAATTTTTTGTACGATGTGGTGAAGGCTGCAAAACGAACATTATTGTGGTTGGCTCGATAAGGACAACCAACTCACATGAATACTAGGATGAGTGTTGTAATAAAAGAGAAAATATTGGGGTGTAGGGATAAGTTGGAAAAGGTCGCAAAGGACTCAGAACGCTTGAAAGATCGCCCACGAGTTAGGATGTAACTGGGTAAGAGCTACATTAATGATCCAAAAGACCCCCATGGTAAAATTTTTAAAGGGTAAGGTTATAAGTAGGTCAGAGAAGAAAGTGTTATATACAAAGAAAAATTCTTGTGGTGCATTTTCCCGACAAGGCACACTCGGTCAGTATGACCATAAATGTCCGCCATCACCGCATCGATCGGACAATCAGGTTTGATAAAAGAGGTGGTAGATAAAAACTGATCTAACAAATTGGAATCCATAAACTTAGTCGAAATTTTCAAAATAGATGGATCGACCCAATCATAGCTTGGACCGTTCGAATCACCCCCCTCTCTCTCACCGTCAAACACACTACATGTAATAGAAGACTCAACATGAATTATACTATCGGAAGAGTTGGAGGAAGACGAAGACAGTACTAACCTTGGTTGGATACGAGATAGAGAAGATAAAATGGTTAGGTCGGCACTTGGAGCACTCAATGAACCTTGTCAACTTGCAAACCCCTCAAAAGGATTGAAATCAAACAACCTTGGATCATCACACAGAGTGAATTAACAAATTCAAATACTCTAAACACACAACAAACATCAAGGGTCTTCATGCATTCCATTTGAATTTGGAGACATCAAAGTACCTTGTTCAACAAGATGAACCAGCTTAATGAACAAGAAAATGAAGAAAAGCATGTGAAGAGCATTGCTTTAAGAGTTGCTAGTTATAAGGATGGTCACAATGATGGTGAGAATCTCAACTTGCTCATAAGGAAGTTTAGCAAGTTCTTGAAGAAGAACAGTCGGGACAAGAATCAACTATCACATAGGTATAATAATAAGAAAGTGAATGAATTTAATTCTACAAACTAAACTTGTTTTGGATGTGGTAAACAGGTTCACATCAAGGTTGATTGTCCAAACAATGAGAGCAAAGAGAGAGGGACAATAAAAAATGTTGAAAAGATAGGCAAAGAAAGAGGAGACTACATAGCTTGGAAAGATAAAGATGATTCATCCTCAAGCTAATCTGTGTTTGATGGTGAAGGAAGAATTTGAATCAAGCAATGTAAGTTCAAGCACTTCTATCCCAACTTCTTGATGCATTCAAAGAAACTCATAAGGAAGCTAATAGGCTGACCCTTTTGAATAATCGGTTGAAAGGGTTAAACAACTAGCTAGAAAATAGAGTCAAGACCTTAGAAGAAGAGTTAAACAATTCAAAAACTGATTTTGAAAACCTGGAAATGATTTACCAAAACTCTTCTTGTAAGTGTGTTGATTCAAGCTTTCGTGAAAATTCTGAATACCTTTAAAAGAAGGATCACTATCTTTTAAAAACTGTGGACAAGTTTTTCAAAGGTCAATCAAATCTTGAAACTGGTCTTGCTTCTTAAAATTGTGTTTTTGGAAAGGTTGGACTGAGATTTAACCTAAAAAGCAAGAACAAATCATTTTCAAAACCCTTTTCTAGTTTCTTTGAAAAACAACTTGTTGTTTTGTCGAAACATTCGATTGAAATTTGCTTTTACTGCATGAAAAGGGGCCACACTGTTAGATTTTGGAGAGTAAGGAGGATTTCTGTTCCAAGAGGTGTTTTAAAAGGGGTTCCTAAGGTTCCTAATGTCCTAGGTAATGCCCATGGACTCAAATTATAAGGGGACCAAATCTTGCTCCTTGATCTTATTTCTTGCAGGGTTCTTTGACAGCAAACAATCACTTATGGTACCTGGAAAGTGGTTGTTTTAAGCACATGACAGGGGATAAAAGCAAGTTTGTTAATCTACTTCTTAAGTAAGAAGGTCATGTGTTTTATGGGGACAACAACAAAGGGAAAATTCTTGGAAGAGGAACCAATGGAGACAAGAATACCTTCTTGATCAATGATGTGCTATTTATGGAAGGTCTAAAGCATAACCTCCTAAGCATAAGCCATTTGTGTGACAAAAGTTATCAAATAACCTTCAAGCCCAACACTTGTGAGATAAGCCTTCCCAAATCACAAGAAGTATTGGATTGGACTCTATGAAGAAATTCACTGAAGAAGATGATCATAATCCAATTCTACAGAGGCTGGAACCCTGTCTAGTAAAATAACCGGTTGAATTTGCGAAACAACTTTTGAAATTTTGAGTCAGGATGATCTTCCCAAAAAATGGAGAATTCCAAGAGACCTTTCCATGGACGCTCCTCTTCATCATGCATGCAACCTAACCCTTACATGCCCTAGCACACACATACTTAGGTTTAAAAGAAAGTATTTACTTAAGCTAGACCCCATGCGCACTAGGTATAACTACCCCTCATAAGCCGCCTAGGCATTATGCCTCAAGGATTATATGAAAAAGGAACTAATATATAGATTTGGGGCTCAATCACATGGGCTTGCCAACTTAGCCCTGTTAGAATGGATGGCTTTAAATAAGAGAGGAGGGGGGGTGAATTGTTCAAAGAGGGTTTTCGCAAACTTTTAATTCAAGAATGAAATTTCTTCAAGAAACAAATGATAAGAAAATTCAGTTTTCCAAAACACAAAGCAAAAAAGAACAGCACCAATAAAACAATCGGTTGTTTATACCAGTTTGCAAATATTAAAATTGAATTTAAAGAGATTAAGGAGAGAGAGAATGCACACAGATGTTTATATTGGTTCACTCTAAGCCCAGAGCTACATCTAGTCTTCTCAGAAACCACTGAGGAATTCCACTAAGCAATCAAACCTAGATCACTTACAACACAACCAAGAAAGTGACCTTGATCCCCTCAAGACACACACTTCTCTTGGTTAACACACCCACACTAAGAATGTTGATCTTGATCCCCTCAAGAACACACAACACTTCTCAGCAAACACACAAGGTTTCTTTCAACAGATACAAGGATTACACTTGTTACAGAAGCAAATCTGAAATCAATACAAGAGAAAATCCTATCTCACACTCTTTGATCAAACTCAATCTCTAAGCAATCTCAACACTTTCAAAATCCCAAAACTTGTGTTCTTGTAAAACCAAAATCTGTTTTACTGTTTTATATTCAAAGATGTTGTTTGTTATCAAATATTAACAAACTATTAATTGCCTTTAAAGATTGGTCAAAGCATTAAAAACTGGAGCGTAAACAGTTAGAAAATCATTTAATGCTCAGTCAAAGCACAAAACAGTTTTTCTATTATGGTACCAAAACAAACAATCGGTTGTTTCCACGAATCAATCGGTTGTTTTGGTTTTAACAGCTCAACCATTTGAAAAACAGTTTTCAACCTTTTCTACAAACACCTAAGTATAAAACAATTGGTTGTTTCGACAAAACAATCGATTGTTTTTCACTTAGTTTGAAAAACACTTTTCTTTTAAAAAGATTGAGAATGCCTATGCTTTGGATTCAATCAAGAGTGGATTACAATACTCAATCTACCCCAGATCCTATCTAAGACAACTCAGCAACAGCAAGCACAACCTAGCCTTCAACATCCTTCAAAGGGTTTGGATTCTTCAAAGCTTGAACACCACTTGGTTCAACAATCTCCCCCTATTTGATGAAGACAAATCCCTGATGCTTGTGTTATACCTAATTGAATCTGAAGCAGTTCCTGCAAAGCACAATTTTAAGCAAAGCATAGAACTTCTGATATTTGGTTAGCACAGAAACAAATATAGAAAATCAGAACATAATATCAGAGCAAACAACAAACAAATATTGGAGCAAAAACCTACGATGTTTCACTCATACAAACTGTTTTGCAGAAAATAAAAACTGAAGCCAAACACAGCATATATCTCCCCCTATTTGTCTTCATAAATAGATCAAGAGAAGAGATAAAAAAAATATAATTGTTCTTAATACATCAGATTTAAAACAGCAAAAGAAGAAAAATAGAAAAACTGTTACAACCATAAAAAATAATCGGTTGTTTCGATACATCAACCGATTGTTTTTCACTTCATTCATCATCATCAGCATATTGAAGATCAAAGATCTGGTTCTGTACTGCCTCAATTTGTTCATCTAGGGTCATGAAACGTGCATCCATGCTGTCAAACCTGTTATCAATCCTCTGGAAATTGCTAACACAAAGATCATGGAGATTCCTTTGATTCTCTGCAAAGCTATCAAGCCTATTAACCATGAGTCTCTCAAAAGAAGACATGGTTTGCATTCCTTCTTCGTGATTTCCAGCACCAACACTAGGTCCAGCATCTTGATGTGCTTCAGGTAGATCTTCATGTTGAAAATCCATATCTACAGCATGTTCATCTTTTTCATGATCAACAACAGCACTAGATGAGGCTTCAAGGTCACCATCTTTGCTAATCCATTTGCCACCTATTTTGGTGAATCCCATTTTACTGAGAGATCCATTGTTCAACTCTTGAGTTGACTTGACCAACTCAGATGTTTCATCCTCTAGGTTCACTTCAAAATAGAGTAGAAATTTAGAAACCAAAACAACATATGGATGGTGATAGTCACTTAACCTCATTGCCTTTTGCATGTGCTCTTTGATGATGTGGATCCAATTTATTCTGATCTTCTTCATAATGCATAAGATGTACACCAGATCCTCCTCTGTAAGAAAAGAATGATTGCTCCCCCTTCGAGTTAGAATCCAAGTCACAATGAGGGCTAGCAACCTTTCATCAAGCTTTAAGCCACCAACCGAGCAAGTCCTAACTTATGCATTTTGGTTCTTTTAACAACTCTTGTAGTATTGGACTTTGTTGAAATCCTCCACTACTCCAAGATTCCCTTTGTTAATTCTGAGGCCTGAGTACTTTAGACCAGCTACAGCAGCCCACACATCATGTGTAATCTCCATATTTACACACTACTCCAAGGTTTCCCTTGTTTTTCACTTAGTTTGAAAAACACTTTTCTTTTAAAAATATTGAGAATGCCTATGCTTTGGATTCAATCAAGAGTGGATTACAATACTCAATCTACCCCAGATCCTATCTAAGACAACTCAGCTACAGCAGCCCACACATAGCTACAGCAGCTACACCTTTTACATGAGAAACAAGGTTGTTTCTCTCAAACTTGAGATTTGTGTAGAAAACTCTTATCAAATCTGGATAGATGTTCCCCTTCATCTCCAAGAATTTTCTGAGGGATTGATCTTTGAGGAGCCTTCTGACACTATCCAGCTTTTGGCTTTTTAGCCAATCAAAGCAAACAACTTTAGGGTTGTTTCTCATTTTGGTGCTAGTCTCAAATCTATATCTCTCAATAAGATCATTATGACCAGAGAACCATCCTTCAAGCCTTCCTCCAGACCTTACTGCTCTAGATTTGACTCTTCTTGAGGTGGGAGGAGTTGAGTCCATGATTGGCAAAGAAGAAACAGAGAGAAGCTCACACAAGAAATGCAAGAGATGTTGCAATTGGTTGTTCTTGTGGAAGAGATCAGCTGCAACAGATTTTATAGCAAAAACAGAATCATAAAGCATTCAATGACATGAGTGGGTACCAGATTTTCAGAGAGAGAGGACTTGACCATGCCCAGCACTGAAAACGTCAGAAAAAGCAGAAAATCACATGGTCTTCACATGTGATCTTTGACTAGTCATTAGAAGCTCTTGAATTTCCAAGATTGTGGAATATATTCCTTTATGACTGTTGTAACTTCCTTCTGAGCATGATCAGCTTTCAACACAAATTCATTGACCAAGGATTCTTTCTTTAATTTGATCTGCAACGGATAGAAATTCAACATAGAAATTAAATTGATTTCTTCACAGTACTGTCAAACTCAAAACAATCGGTTGTTTCGAGAAAACAATCAGTTGTTTTTCTGCAGCAATTAAAACTGATTTGGAGTTTTTAAGCATGAGCAGAAAGGGTTCAAAGCAGATGAAGTTAAACATTTTAAAGGAGATATTTAAACATGAAAAAGAACTTAAAAACAGGAGTTAAGAACATAGATAAGGAAGCCATGTGTTTTGTGATCAAGAAGCCTTATTTTAACTGTTGAGGGCTTTTTGGATAGATGCAGAACATTGATTCAGCTTCAATGTTAGTCTTTTTCTTCCAAGAACTTGACCAGATGACTCAGTCCTTCACACTTTTTTAGATTTCCTGCACAAACATGAGTTCAAGCAACAATGATGTGATTCCAATAGCACAATATGAATGATTCTTGACATTCTTAGGAATCAACATGAGTTGGATATGAGATAGGCACTTTTTGATAGAATTGGATCAAGGTTCTATGTTCAAGAACTCACCAAGACTAGTACCAAAACCCAAACTCACATGGAAGATCCATGTATTGTCAATTGAATCAAAACAACAACTAGAAATGAAGAAGAAGCAAAGGTAAACAGCAAAAATAAAAGGAACCGAAGCAAAACACAAAGGAACTAGAATACCGAAACTGAAAAAGAAAAGAACACAAGCGAAGACATGAACATAAAAAGAGAAGGAAGGAAGGAGAAGAGAAAGCTCATGAAGATGGAAGGATTGGTTGGATGAAAACGCCACTTAGAGGATGGAGACTCCAAGATGAGTGTGCTATGCCGCCACTTGAGGTAACCAAGAACACTCAAGATAAGACTAAGTGAGGAAGGCACAAAGCTCTCCAATTCTCTCTCAAATTGAGTAGAGTTTCTCTAATTCAAAATTCAAATCTGAATTGTACAAGCTAAGCACCTTTATTTATAGCCTAGAGGTGTTGAAATGCAAAGCTAATTAAATTCAAAATTTCCCCCCAAATGACATGAAAGTGGCGCCATTCCTAGAACATGAGGAATGTGTGACTTCCTCTCTTACTTTGGCACCTCCCTATTATGTCTACACCTCTCTACTAAACGCACACCCCCCTAAGTTTCCTAAACAAAAGACCTAAAGATGCTTTTACAAAAGAGGTTTCTTATGTTTCCCTCTAAGCACCTTCAAACAAAGAAATTACAAAAAGAGAAAACAAACGTCCATTAGCTCCTAAAGCCTTGAACATGCTCCTTGTAAGCCTTTGAGGTTGGTTATTAACTCCATGAGCGTCCTCCATTTGAGCCTCAACCTCTTCTTGCTCTAGATGATTGGCCTCCATGTCCACTTGAGCTTGATCTCCATCATACTCCCCGAGTTGGAGAGAATTCGACCACGAATTCTGGAGACCTACAGAAAAAGGAGTTAGATCACTGATATTAAAAGTATGACTACCTAAGAATGTATCAGGCATATCTAACTCATAAGCATTATCATTAATCCTCTTTAGGACTTGGAAAGGTCCATCCCCACGAGGCATTAGTTTGGACTTCCTTTGAGTAGGAAAACGATCCTTCCTCAAATGAAGCCAAACCCAATCACCCTCCTCAAACAACAATGCTTTTCTCCTTTTATTGGCAAGTTCAGCATACTTGCCAACCTTCTTCTCAATTCTCTTCTTGATGTCTTTATGCAAAGTTTTCACAAAAGAAGCCTTTTCATCTCCATCTTTGCACAAGACATCATCAAGAATGGGAATAGGGAGAAGATCAAGAGGTGTTAAGGGATTAAACCCATAGACAACCTCAAAAGGAGAGTGAGAGGTGGTAGAATTTACTACACGATTATAAGCAAACTCAACATGGGGTAGTAAATTCTACCACACTCTAGGATTCCCCGAAATGAAACATCTCAATAGTTGTCCCAAAGTTCTATTCACCACCTCGGTTTGACCATCAATTTGTGGGTGGCAAGTGGTAGAAAATAAAAGTTTAGTTCCAAGCTTGCCCCACAAGGTCTTCCAAAAGTTACTTAAGAACTTGGGACCTCTATCGGACACAATAGATCTAGGGATCCCATGCAAGCGAACCACTTCTTGAAAGAAGAGGTTTGCAATATGACATGCATCATCCACTTTGTGGCAAGGAATAAAGTGAGCCATCTTTGAAAAACGATCCACTACCACAAAAATGGAGTCCTTTCCCTTTGATGTCTTGGGTAATCCTAAGATGAAATCCATAGATATGTCAACCCAAGGCATTGAAGGGATAGGAAGAGGAGTATATAAACCATGGGGATGCATCTTAGATTTAGCTTTGTGACAAGCTATGCATTTATCACCTAAACTATGAACATGTTTATGCATATGAGGCCAAAAGAAATGTTCATGCAACACATCCAAAGTTTTAGCAACCCCAAAGTGACCCATTTAACCCCCCTCATGGGCTTCTCTAACAAGAGATAATCTAATAGAGCTTTGAGGCACACAAAGACATTTTCCTTTAAAAAGAAAGCCATCTTGTATAAAAAAATCTTTGTGTCCTCCCTTAAGACACTCTTGATAGATGAGAGAAAAATCAAGGTCATCATGATAAAGTTCCTTAATGTGATCAAAGCCAAGATATTGAGAACTCAAAAGATTTAGCAAAGCATATCTTCTAGAAAGTGCATCCGCCACAATGTTTACTTTGCCTTGCTTATGTTTGATCACATAAGGAAATTGCTCAATGAATTCCACCCACTTAGCATGCCTCTTGTTAAGCTTGTTTTGGCTTTTCAAATACTTAAGAGATTCATGATCACTATGTATCACAAACTCTTTGGGAAAAAGATAGTGTTGCCAAGTAAACAAAGCCCTGACAAGTGCATATAATTCTTTATCATAAGTGGAATAATTGAGATGACTTTCCTTCAATTTCTCACTAAAATAAGCTATGGGGTGGCCCTCTTGTAGGAGGACAGCCCCAATGCCTATACTTGAAGCATCACACTCAATCTCAAATGTTTTAGTGAAATTAGGAAGGGCTAAGATGGGAGCATTAGTCAATTTTTCTTTTAAAATCTCAAAAGCTTTTTGTTGTGCTTCTCCCCATTGAAAAACCACATCCTTTTTCACTATATCATTGAGAGGTGCAGCAATGGTACCAAAGTTTGGTACAAATCTTCTATAGAAAGAAGCAAGTCCATGGAAACTTCGGACTTCATTCAAAGTTTTCGGTGTAGGCCAATTTTGAATGGCCATCACCTTTGTTTTGTCCACATGGACCCCTTTGCTACTCACAACAAACCCTAGGAATTCTATATGATCAAGTGCAAACATACATTTAGCAAGATTAGCATACAAATGTTCCTTCCTAAGGGTTTATAAAACTTGCCTAACATGCATTCTATGATCATTCAAAGATAAGCTATAAATGAGAATATCATCAAAGTAAACAACAACAAACTTACCAATGAAAGGTCTTAAAACATGATGCATGAGGCGCATGAAAGTACTTGGTGCATTAGTTAAACCAAAGGGCATAACTAACCACTCATACAAACCAAAGTTGGTCTTAAAAGCCGTCTTCCATTCATCACCCGGTTGATACGGATTTGATTGTAGCCGCTTTTAAGATCAATCTTTGTAAAGATTTTTGAACCATGCAATTCATCCAACAAATCATCAAGCCTAGGTATGGGATGCATGTACTTAATTGTAATGTTATTGATGGCCCTACAATCCGAACACATTCACCATGTGCCATCTTTTTTAGGTACTAAGATGATAGGCATAGTACAAGGACTCATGCTATCTTGAACCCACCCTTTCTCAATCAAAGCCTCAACTTGTTGGCGAATTTCCTTGGTTTCACTTGGATTGGTCCTATAGGCTGGACGATTTGGTAAGGAAGAGCGCGGTATCAAATCAATTTGGTGCTCAATCCCTCTCAAAGGTGGAAGTCTTTTGGAGGATCTTGAAATACATCTTGAAACTCTTCTACCAAATTTTCCAAACAATGAGGACTATCAACAAGTGGTTCTAACTTAAGAGTTCTAGGGATGGCTAAGAAAAGAGGATGATGAGCCACTATTTCCCTTTGAATCTCATGCCTAGACACAAGAAGTGTAGGCTTAGAACTCTTATCTTTTTTATCTTTTTCACTCTCCCTCTTTTTTTTCATTATGATTTGGTCCTCATGGACTTCTCTAGGAGAGAGAGATTTTAAAGTAACCTTGTGTCCATGGAAATCAAAAGAAAGTTTGTTGGTAAAGCCATCATGAAAAACTTTTCTATCAAATTGCCAAGGCCTTCCCAAAAGAACATGTGTAGCTTCCATGGGCACAACATCACATAATACCTCATCTTTGTATTTTCCAATAGAGAAATGGATGAGGACTTGTTTATTCACAACAATTTCTCCTACTTCACTAAGTTATTGCAATTTGTAGGGCTTTGTATGAGAGATAGTAGGCAATCCAAGTTTATCTACTACTCTTGTACTAGCCACATTAGCACAACTACCCCCATCCACTATTAAAGAACAAATGTTGTTTTGAATAAAACATCTTGTATGGAAAATATTTTCCCTTTGACTTTCATCAAAAGGTTGTGAAACTTGTCCAAAAAGTCTTCTCACAACTAACAAATCTCCTTCAAGTGGACTCTCACTCTCATTCTCACTAGACGCCCTAGAAGGTGAAGAATGCCTAGGTGAATCTGAATCATGCTCACTCATGACAATGCCATTATGCACAAACATATTCCTTTTAGAAGGACAATTAGCCGCAATGTGACCATAACCCATACACTTAAAGCATTTCTTACTAGACGATTTAATTGGGGATTTAGGCCTAGAAGTAGATGGCTTAGATTCCTTTAGTTTGAAAGAAGAATCTTTGGAAGGAAATTTAGAAAAAGACTTTTTGTTCCTCCAAGAATTGTTGTAGTAACCATCATTGGGAGCATTTTTGAAAGAATTTTTCTTAGCAAGTTGGGCTTCCACCTTCATTGCAAGATGAACTAAAGAACCCAATGATGAATTGATGTGATTCCAATAGCCACATAGAACAAGATTCTTGACACTTTGAGGAATCACCTTGAGCTGGAAAATATAGAGGCACTTTCTTAGAAGTTGGATCATGGTTCTAAAATCAAGAACTCACCAATAACAAGTACCAAATCCCAAACTCATTTGGATGAACCAAATATTGTCAAATTGAATCAACAAAGGAGAATGAAAAGAAGAGACCGAACAGAATTGAATTAAAAACAAAAGTACCGAACAGAATTAAGAAGCAAACAGAAAATAGGTGCTGGAAAATTAAAGGAACCGAAACAAAAAAACAACTCAAAACACAAGGCAACATGAACAATTGAAGAAGAAAAAAGGAAAGAGAAGAGAATGCTCATGAAGATGGAAGAATGGTTGGATGATCACGCCACTAGAAGTATGGATGCTCCTAGATGAGTGTGCAAGCCGCCACTTGAGGAAACCATGGTCCTTCAAGATAAGACTAGAGTAGAAGCTCAAAAGCTCTCCAAATGCTCACTCCAATTTTGAGTATAGTTTCTTTAGATAAATTCAAATCTGAATTTTACAAAGGAAGCACCTCTATTTATAGCCTAAGGTGCTGAAAAATAGGTGGGAAATTTCAAATAAACTCATTTGAAATTCCCACCAAAAACAAGTCACATGGGAGGTGTGACCTTTTTCTACTATGACACCTATTTTTCTACATGGGAATTGATGTGATTCCAATAGCCACATAGAACAAGATTCTTGACACTTTGAGGAATCACCTTGAGCTGGAAAATATAGAGGCACTTTCTTAGAAGTTGGATCATGGTTCTAAAATCAAGAACTCACCAATAACAAGTACCAAATCCCAAACTCATTTGGATGAACCAAATATTGTCAAATTGAATCAACAAAGGAGAATGAAAAGAAGAGACCGAACAGAATTGAATTAAAAACAAAAGTACCGAACAGAATTAAGAAGCAAACAGAAAATAGGTGCTGGAAAATTAAAGGAACCGAAACAAAAAAACAACTCAAAACACAAGGCAACATGAACAATTGAAGAAGAAAAAAGGAAAGAGAAGAGAATGCTCATGAAGATGGAAGAATGGTTGGATGATCACGCCACTAGAAGTATGGATGCTCCTAGATGAGTGTGCAAGCCGCCACTTGAGGAAACCATGGTCCTTCAAGATAAGACTAGAGTAGAAGCTCAAAAGCTCTCCAAATGCTCACTCCAATTTTGAGTATAGTTTCTTTAGATAAATTCAAATCTGAATTTTACAAAGGAAGCACCTCTATTTATAGCCTAAGGTGCTGAAAAATAGGTGGGAAATTTCAAATAAACTCATTTGAAATTCCCACCAAAAACAAGTCACATGGGAGGTGTGACCTTTTTCTACTATGACACCTATTTTTCTACATGGGAATTGATGTGATTCCAATAGCCACATAGAACAAGATTCTTGACACTTTGAGGAATCACCTTGAGCTGGAAAATATAGAGGCACTTTCTTAGAAGTTGGATCATGGTTCTAAAATCAAGAACTCACCAATAATAAGTACCAAATCCCAAACTCATTTGGATGAACCAAATATTGTCAAATTGAATCAACAAAGGAGAATGAAAAGAAGAGACCGAACAGAATTGAATTAAAAACAAAAGTACCGAACAGAATTAAGAAGCAAACAGAAAATAGGTGCTGGAAAATTAAAGGAACCGAAACAAAAAAACAACTCAAAACACAAGGCAACATGAACAATTGAAGAAGAAAAAAGGAAAGAGAAGAGAATGCTCATGAAGATGGAAGAATGGTTGGATGATCACGCCACTAGAAGTATGGATGCTCCTAGATGAGTGTGCAAGCCGCCACTTGAGGAAACCATGGTCCTTCAAGATAAGACTAGAGTAGAAGCTCAAAAGCTCTCCAAATGCTCACTCCAATTTTGAGTATAGTTTCTTTAGATAAATTCAAATCTGAATTTTACAAAGGAAGCACCTCTATTTATAGCCTAAGGTGCTGAAAAATAGGTGGGAAATTTCAAATAAACTCATTTGAAATTCCCACCAAAAACAAGTCACATGGGAGGTGTGACCTTTTTCTACTATGACACCTATTTTTCTACATGGGAATTGATGTGATTCCAATAGCCACATAGAACAAGATTCTTGACACTTTGAGGAATCACCTTGAGCTGGAAAATATAGAGGCACTTTCTTAGAAGTTGGATCATGGTTCTAAAATCAAGAACTCACCAATAACAAGTACCAAATCCCAAACTCATTTGGATGAACCAAATATTGTCAAATTGAATCAACAAAGGAGAATGAAAAGAAGAGACCGAACAGAATTGAATTAAAAACAAAAGTACCGAACAGAATTAAGAAGCAAACAGAAAATAGGTGCTGGAAAATTAAAGGAACCGAAACAAAAAAACAACTCAAAACACAAGGCAACATGAACAATTGAAGAAGAAAAAAGGAAAGAGAAGAGAATGCTCATGAAGATGGAAGAATGGTTGGATGATCACGCCACTAGAAGTATGGATGCTCCTAGATGAGTGTGCAAGCCGCCACTTGAGGAAACCATGGTCCTTCAAGATAAGACTAGAGTAGAAGCTCAAAAGCTCTCCAAATGCTCACTCCAATTTTGAGTATAGTTTCTTTAGATAAATTCAAATCTGAATTTTACAAAGGAAGCACCTCTATTTATAGCCTAAGGTGCTGAAAAATAGGTGGGAAATTTCAAATAAACTCATTTGAAATTCCCACCAAAAACAAGTCACATGGGAGGTGTGACCTTTTTCTACTATGACACCTCCCAAAAACTACACCTACACCACTCTCCTAAGTCACATGGGTAATGTGACTTTATTTTACATTTTCACACTCCTTTATTTAATAACCACACCTCCTAAAACTATACAAGAGTATTTCAAAGCTTGACCTTGCCCCTCATGGGATGGACCTGGGCTCTTTGGGCTTTGGCCTTCTTGGGCTTGGGCTTGGGCTTTGGGCTTGGGCCTCATCTTTATTTTATGTCTTCTTTTAATTTTGAGAAGACTAGAAGGAAGAACTTCAAATGTGAGGGTGGATGTCCTCTTCCTCCATTAATAAAAGCCTTCTTTATTTGATTCTCATCATGAATACTCTTGTAACTCAACAACATCTTGAATATCCTTCCTAAGACCACTCAAAAACCTAGCAATCATAGCTTCCTCACTTTCTTCTAATTCAACTTTAAGCAAAAGCATTTCTAATTCTTTGTAATATTCATCCACACTTAGCGTGCCTTGTTGAAACCGTTGGAGTCTCAACATGAGGTCTTTCCTAAAGTGTGGTGGCACAAACCTAAAGCGCATTTGATCCTTTAAAGAGTTCCAAGAGTACACGGGAGGACCCTTGTGATAGATAATGTCCTTTACAACACCATGCCACCATTTCATGGCATAATCAGTAAACTCTAAGGTGGCTAGCTTAAGCTTGTGCTCATCTTGGATCTCATGGATCTCAAATATTTGTTCACACTTAGCCTCCCAATCTAAATACATATTAGGATCACTAGAACCATTGAAACTAGGAAGCTTGACCGAAGGTAGCCTAGCCTTTTCATCTTGGTTGTATCCATCTCCACGGTGATGTCTCTCCCCTTGGTTGTGATATCTATGTCCATGGAATTGGGGTGGAGTTCGCCTTCTCCTATGGTCTTCTGCACGGCTAAAGTCATTTGAAGAACCTCTTGATGAAGGTCTATGTGAATGATGTCCACCATTGATAGAGTGAGATGGCCTAGCTTGTTGCACCTCCATCTTTTGCAATTTTTCTTCCAAACGCCGAATGGTGCGTTGAGCTTCATGCAATTCACCAAGGACTGAAGCTTTGGAAGGAGAGTGCTGCTTGTAAGATTCACCACTTGAACAGGCAGCCATTTGCAAATGAAAACAGCAAACACAAAAAAACAGCAAACAAGTTAAGAAACAAAGTTAGCAAAAATTAATTTGGCAACCAAATTGCCGAAGTGAAATTGGCCTGAAAAAGTCACTCTCAAAGAAATAATGTCCCTGCACCAAGCTGATCTTGAGGCCTTAGGAATCCTCAAATGAAAGATGTCAAAGCAAGGCACACCAATCTCAAAGCCAAACACCACAAAACCAATGTAGCAATAAAGACAAACAAGAAAAGGTATAAGCAATAAAAGGCTATAACAAAAGGAATACTAGATGTATGACAAACTCAAAGAATAATGAATAAAAGACAAGCAAGAAAATAAGGAACTCAATGAAAAAGTAGGCACACAAAAGAATACTTAAAGAAAAGCACTAGAGTAGATGAAGAAAACAAAAACAGAGCTACTGGAAAATATTTTTTATGCAAACTGTGCTTGATGTTCACTGATTTAACTGGAATGATATAAAGCGAATTGGATTATGAAATTTTAACCACAGAAACTTCAAGATCTTAGCTCAAAAATGGCACTGGAATTACTCAAAAACAGTAAGCCAATTAATTGAAATAAATTTTTCAAAATCGCTGCCAGATTACCGTATTTTTTTTTCGGCAGAATTGTACACTTTTTGTATTTTATTTATCATTTTTTGTGTACTTTGAATTTTTGAGTACTTATTTTTTCCTACTCTTTTCTAACACTTTGAAGAACACAAATCCAGAATTTCAGAATTTTCCAGTGAGTAAATCAATTGCAATAAGGAAAAACAGTAAGCACGTTTTCAGAAAACAGAGGAATCCTAACAGGAATGAAAAACAGAATTAAGAACTAGCAAAGACATAATGGAAAATGATGTATAGGAACTTGTATAGGTCTAAAATACAAGTATGAACTCAATTCTAAAACAGAAAATGCACAGAGGATCAAATATCAAACTCAGAAAAATTATGACACTAAAGCAAGAAACAAAAAATTCAATAAAAGTACTACAAGAAGTGATGACAATTATGGAAAAACATGACTAAGACAAAACTTGTATGGATTCAAAAAGGAAAATACTCAAACACATGATAGGCAAAATAAAGAAAACAGCAATAAAACTCAAAATAAGCCTAAAAACAGAAAGGTAAATTGCAAGAATTAAAGAGCTCTTGAATTAAAGTGCAACACAACTCAAAAATTAAACAAGAACACACCTAAACTCTAGATACCACATGATGTGATTCCAATAGCACAATATGAATGATTCTTGACATTCTTAGGAATCAACTTGAGTTGGATATGAGATAGGCACTTTTTGATAGAATTGGATCAAGGTTCTATGTTCAAGAACTCACCAAGACTAGTACCAAAACCCAAACTCACATAGAAGATCCATGTATTGTCAATTGAATCAAAACAACAGCTAGAAATGAAGAAGAAGCAAAGATGAACAGCAAAAATAAAAGGAACCGAAGCAAAACACAAAGGAACTAGAATACCGAAACTGAAAAAGCAAAGAACACAAGCTAAGACATGAACATAAAAAGAGAATGAAGGAAGGAAAAGAGAAAGCTCATGAAGATGGAAGGATTGGTTGGATGAACACACCACTTAGAGGATGGAGACTCCAAGATGAGTGTGCTATGCCGCCACTTGAGGTAACCAAGAACGCTCAAGATAAGACTAAGTGAGGAAGGCACAAAGCTCTCCAATTCTCTCTCAAATTGAGTAGAGTTTCTCTAATTCAAAATTCAAATCTGAATTGTACAAGCTAAGCACCTTTATTTATAGCCTAGAGGTGCTAAAATGCAAAGCTAATTAAATTCAAAATTCCCCCCCAAATGACATGAAAGTGGCGCCAATCCTAGAACATGAGGAAGGTGTGACTTCCTCTCTTACTTTGGCACCTCCCTATTATGTCTACACCTCTCTACTAAACGCACACCCCCCTAAGTTTCCTAAACAAAAGACCTAAAGATGCTTTTACAAAAGAGGTTTCTTATGTTTCCCTCTAAGCACCTTCAAACAAAGAAATTACAAAAAGAGAAAACAAACGTCCATTAGCTCCTAAAGCCTTGAACATGCTCCTTGTAAGCCTTTGAGGTTGGTTATTAACTCCATGAGCGTCCTCCATTTGAGCCTCAACCTCTTCTTGCTCTTGATGATTGGCCTCCATGTCCACTTGAGCTTGATCTCCATCAAACAAGATTTGGCCCTTTCACAAATGCGGGTCCAATTGATTTCTTTTTCTCATTTGGAATCATTTTTTGATTTTTCAATCTCATCTTCAAGTGATTTCACGCACTTTTCCAGCCAGCTGTTAAGTTCTTTCAATCAGTTGTTTGAAAGCACCAATCGATTAGCTTCATCGTGAGTTTCTTGAAAAGCTTCAAGCAATTCACTATAATTTAGTTCATTTAAAGAAGCACAAGAACTTACTTCACTTGAGCTGCAAGATTCATCATCATCTTCAGCAATCAAACAAATGTTTGCTTTCTCATCTTCACTTGATGAAGAGCTTGATGATGATACTTCATTTTCATCCCAAGCTCTGTAGGCTCTCTTTGTCTTGTTCTTCTTTTCCTTGTTGCTAGACTTCTTCTCCTTGTTTTTGTTTGGGCAATCTGCCTTTGTGTGACCTTGCTCACCACAACCAAAACAAGTATAGTTATTTGAATTAAAATCATTAGATTTCTTGTTTCCATACCTATCTTTGTTGTTGTCCTTGTTGCGGTTCCTCTTCAAGAATTTGCTAAACTTTTTTTACAGCAAGCTAAGGTTTTCCTCATCACTATCATCGTTGGATTCTTGTTTGCCTTTGTGCTTGGAAGCTTTTAAGGCTATGCTCCTTACGTGCTTCTCTTCGCTTTCTTGAACATTGAGTCGATTCATCTCTAACTCATGTTCCCTAAGCTTGCCAAACAAAGAAGCCATACTCAAGGATGTTAGATCTTTAGATTCGGATATAGCAGTTACCTTAGGTTGCCATGCTCTATCAAGACATTTCAAGATCTTGATGTTTAGCTTTTCCTTTTCAAAGGTCTTGTCAAGGCTCATGAGATGATTGATTATGTGCGTGAATCTTTTCTGCACTTCAGCAATTGTTTCACCTTTGAGCATTCTGAAGATCTCATACTCCTGGATTAGAGTATGCTTCCTAGCTCTCTTTACCTCATTTGTACCTTCATGAGTTACCTCCAAGGTGTCCCACATTTCTTTTGTTGATTTGCATTGAGAGACCCTGAAAAACTCATCTGAATTTAAAGCAGAGGTTATAATGTTTTTAGCAATGCAATCGAATTTGGCCTTCTTGCTTTCTGAATCATTCCATTTGAATCAGTCCATTGAGACCAAGGTTTTTCAATGGAAGATCCATCTTTTTCAAACTTTGGAACAAAAGGACCATTTTCAATTGCATCCCAAATTCCTTTGTCAAGTGATTTCATAAAGATTTTCATTCTCACTTTCCAAAATTGGTAGTTCAAACCACAAAACAGAGGTGGTCTGTTGATTGAAGCACCTTCCCCAAAAGGTAGTCTATCAGCCATCAAAAAACAGTTTTAGGATCACACTTGAATAAATTTCAAGAACCAAGCTCTTGATGCCAATTGTTAGAATGGATGGCTTTAAACTAGAGGGGGGGTGAATTGTTTAAAGAGGGTTTTCGCAAACTTTTAATTCAAGAATGAAATTTCTTCAAGAAACAAATGATAAGAAATTCAGTTTGCCAAAACACAAAGCAAAAAACAACAGCACCAGAAAAACAATCGGTTGTTTCGCAGAAACAATCGGTTGTTTATACCAGTTTGCAAATATTAAAACTGAATTTAAAGAGATTAAGGAGAGAGAGAATGCACACAGATGTTTATACTGATTCACTTTAAACCCAGAGCTACATCCAGTCTTCTCAGAAACCACTGAGGAATTCCACTAAGCAATCAAACCTAGATCACTTACAACACAACCAAGAAAGTGACCTTGATCCCCTCAAGACACACACTACTCTTGGTCAACACACCAACACTAAGAATGCTGATCTTGATCCCCTCAAGAACACACAACACTTCTCAGCAAACACACAAGGTTTCTTTCAAGAGATACAAGGATTACACTTGTTACAGAAGCAAATCTGAAATCAATACAAGAGAAAATCCTATCTCACACTCTTTGATCAAACTCAATCTCTAAGCAATCTCAACACTTTCAAAATCTCAAAACTTGTGTTCTTGTAAAACCAAAATCTGTTTTACTGTTTTATATTCAAAGATGTTGTTTGTTATCAAATCTTAACAAACTATTAATTTCCTTTAAAAATTGGTCAAAGCATTAAAAACTGGAGCGTAAACAGTTAGAAAATCATTTAATGCTCAGTCAAAGCACAAAACAGTTTTTCTGTTATGGTACCAAAACAAACAATCGGTTGTTTCCACGAATCAATCGGTTGTTTTGTTTTAACAACTCAACCATTTGAAAAATAGTTTTCAACCTTTTCTAAAAACACCTAAGTATAAAACAATCGGTTGTTTCGACAAAACAATCGGTTGTTTTTCACTTAGTTTGAAAAACACTTTTCTTTTAAAAAGATTGAGAATGTCTGTGCTTTGGATTCAATCAAGAGTGGATTACAATACTCAATCTACCCCAGATCCTATCTAAGACAACTCAGTAACAACAAGCACAGTCTAGCCTTAAACATCCTTCAAAGGGTTTGGATTCTTCAAAGCTTGAACACCACTTGGTTCAACAAGCCCAAGAGTCGAGTTGACTTGTTTATGACAGGTGCTGAGGTCCAACCACCGAGTGCTGAGCTCTGAGCGCTCTGGTCTAGTACAACAGCTCTCGCGAAGAAGCAAAGGAAGCTTGGGTGGTGGTGTTCTAGACGTGTAAGAGGAGGAGAGGCGCAGAGTTAGCTGTAGGGAGCGGAACAATCTTTTCCTATAAATATGTAATGGAGAAAGGGAGTTAGCTGTAGAGGGTTTGGAAGCAATGAAGATGGGCCAATGGAGAAATGGAGAAATGGAGAAAGGGAGCAAAGGAAAGCAATGTACGTACCAACAGAAGCACAAATGAACAAGGAATGGAGAATACTGTAGAGAAAGAAGAGAGAGCTCGAGAGAGATGAACACAAAAGTAAGGCGTGAAAAGGTTTTGGGTTTCTAAAAAGCAATATAGGTGACGGTTTTTAATAAATAATCGTCATCTATCTGAAATACTAACATTTTAGACAACGTTTGAGAAAGGACCGGAGTCTATTGCAACATTTTAGGTGGCAGTTCTCCTAATTAATGATCGTCGCCTATACTTTCTTACATTCCATAGTCAATGTTTTTTCTAATAATTGACGTCTACAAGTTCACATTAATATAAAAAATGTCACTGCACTTAATTAGACAACTCACATTCTTTGATCGTCATTTATTAAGTGTCGTTATTAAGTTATTTTATACTAGTAATTATGAGTTAGGATAGACACTTGGCTGCTTTGTGAAAATGCATGAGAAGTAATGATTTTAATGTTTGTGATTTAAAGTTACATTTATATTAGAAGTTTTAAAAATTGCTAGCTTATTATATTATTTGTGTTGTGTTTTTTTCCTTTATTCATAATGATTGTATATTACATGGAAGCAGGTGATAAAGCTTCATAGAGAACATATATAAATATTAAATTTCATGTGAAAAGGGATGGATTTTAAAATAATGCATGAAAGATATGTATATACTATATATTTTAATTAATTACATAGATAATATAATATTTAAGAGATATAATTAGGATTTTACAAGAAACACGTGTTTTGGAAAAGAATAAAATTGACAATTTGTAGTAATTGATTCTCTTTTTATATAAATTCTTTAGCAACTTTAACATCTAAAGAAAAAAGTTTCAACAAGCAAAAATTAAAAGAGTATTTCGAATAATATATAACGCGGAAAGATTTTGACAAATCACATGCCACACGGTTATATAACTTTGTAAAAGAAAATGAAAGAAATAAAGAATAATCTATTTTTTATATTATTTTTTAAAGAATATGATTTTTACAATAAAAGTTATGTATTTCATTAAAAAATTGTGAACGAACGTCTTGTTCACATAACCTTATGTATTTGTTGATCTACTTTATGTATTTTCATTATTTATTTTATATTAATTATATTATATTATATTATATTATATTATATTATATTATATTATATTGTATTATATTATATTATATTATATTGTATTATATTATATTATATTGTATTGTATTATATTGTATTATATTGTATTGTATTATATTGTATTATATTATATTATATTGTATTATATTATATTGTATTATATTGTATTATATTCTATTGTATTGTATTATATTATATTATATTATATTATATTATATTATATTATATTGTATTGTATTGTATTGTATTGTATTATATTATATTATATTATATTATATTATATTGTATTGTATTGTATTGTATTGTATTATATTATATTGTATTATATTATATTGTATTGTATTGTATTGTATTGTATTGTATTGTATTGTATTGTATTGTATTGTATTGTATTGTATTGTATTGTATTGTATTGTATTGTATTGTATTGTATTGTATTGTATTGTATTGTATTGTATTGTATTGTATTGTATTGTATTGTATTGTATTGTATTGTATTGTATTGTATTGTATTGTATTGTATTGTATTGTATTGTATTGTATTGTATTGTATTGTATTGTATTGTATTGTATTGTATTGTATTGTATTGTATTGTATTGTATTGTATTGTATTGTATTGTATTGTATTGTATTGTATTGTATTGTATTGTATTGTATTGTATTGTATTGTATTGTATTGTATTGTATTGTATTGTATTGTATTGTATTGTATTGTATTGTATTGTATTGTATTGTATTGTATTGTATTGTATTGTATTGTATTGTATTGTATTGTATTGTATTGTATTGTATTGTATTGTATTGTATTGTATTGTATTGTATTGTATTGTATTGTATTGTATTGTATTGTATTGTATTGTATTGTATTGTATTGTATTGTATTGTATTGTATTGTATTGTATTGTATTGTATTGTATTGTATTGTATTGTATTGTATTGTATTGTATTGTATTGTATTGTATTGTATTGTATTGTATTGTATTGTATTGTATTGTATTGTATTGTATTGTATTGTATTGTATTGTATTGTATTGTATTATATTATATTATATTATATTATATTATATTATATTATATTATATAGTAGTGATAAAGTCTAGCCTGCAACATAGAAAGATGACCTAATAATACTTTTAAAATTGATTACTGACAGTTTTCAAATAATCTTTGATTAACATAAGTTATATTCAAACACATTAATAATTGATTATAAGGATTTGTATAAATAAACTCGTTCATAGTATATGAAATCAAAAGCTGTTACTTTGTTCACTAAATTCCAACTATTTTTTTCATGCTTATTGTTCATGTCGGTTGACCTAGCGTAAAAGCGTTGCCTCGTCACGTTCTCCCTCACCAGCTTGACACCACGTGCCTTTCAAGTCCACTCCACAGATGACCTCTCTCAGAACTTGAAAAACACAAGGTGGCGCCTCTGCGGCCGGTGGCGCTCCGACGCTCAAGTCAGTCACAAGAACACCCAAAAACTCAGAGAAATATACTCTGCAGAATCGTACTAAAGTGCACTCAACCCAAAGCAATGAGCTGTAATGAAAAACGTACCTCTGCACATTATGTTAAGTTTACCTTTATAGCTAGGTTTTTTCTCTCTCCAGGCAGTTACGCTTTGGACGCGTGGCTCGCATCCAACCCTGCACGTGTCACCATCTGGGCTGGGGTAGCAGGTAGTACCCAGCCCTACACGTGTCATCATCTGAGCTAGGATAACTCGAGCGTCATTTCTATATTGCATCCAACCCTACACGTGTCATCATCTGGATTGGGGTAACAGGTAGCATCCAACCCTACACGTGTCGTCATCTGGGTTGGGGTAACTTGAGCGTTATTTCTGTGTAATAACCAGTCGTGCGGCTAAGTCTCCTACTCAAGGAGTAATCTAGCATGTGATATGCTCTAGAGCACCACCTGACAAGGCGAGTCTCGGATGCAGCAAAGTGCACCATCTCTATGATATCGCTTGTCGCAAGTGGCACCTTCCTTATTGCTACGCATGCATGTTCTAGCTGAGGAAACCTTGCCACCAACGAATGTCCACTCTGGGAATCTTGTCGCTGGTGGGCAAGCTGTTCCCTTCAACCCACACGACCTTCACGCCCTATGTTGGCGCAACAATCATCTTACTGAACTTATACGCTTGAACTTACTCTTCTGAGCCTCCACCAGCTCCAACTAAGCTTATTGGGAGATTTGGCGATGTGCTCCTTGTTGCGATGTCAGACCACCTGACCTTCCATTACCTACTACGTCGATCACACAGAAATCCGGTGACAACCGACCATGTTCACTATAGAACGCCAGTTCCACGAATCGGCGACTATGCTCACTTCTGAACTATTCATCTTTCTCTTGTCAACGTGTTCTGCTGAGCACGCCCCACATAGTCACGTGCTAGACACGTCATCATACCCGATGACCTGGTCGGTACACAAGCCCTCGAGTCTTGAGCTGCGACTTGTTCAGCGAAAAGACTAAAGGGTTGAATTTTCGGCGACCTACGTGGTCGTGCGCGCTGGCGCTCATACTGTTCACTGATTTGACATTTCACCAACCCCTTCGATCGCTCGACACGTGGACCTATCAACGACCATAATTCTGTGTCGCTTGCACTTCTCGCAACGTTCGAGACTCTTCAAAACTTTTAAACACTTCGCGCCACTTCACTGTTTCATTATCTTCTTCCTTACTCCAAACTCTCGAAACACCTCAGCAAACGCTTCGACTCCCTCAATCTCCATCTTACTGAACACTTTTCTGATCATCAAAAGGTAACTTTTTTATCACTCCCACTGATATTTGTTGCATTTTAATCGGTTTGCATCATCCATTAACTGTCTGAAGTATACATTGTGGGATGTTTTCTCTGCTTTGCTTTTTCTTTTCTGCGTTTAGGGTTTCTAAACCTTTTCTTTACGAGCCCCCCTTGTTCTTCTATCTCCCTCTATTCTGTTGAGTCTCTCTGCTTACAAACTCTCATCTCTTCCCCTTTTCGTCTTCTTGCAATTTCTCCGATGGCTCGCTCCAAAGTTACACCAAACCCTCCTCCGTCTCCTCGCAACCCTCCGACGAACACCCGTAGGGAAAACCCTTCCTCCTCCCGCGACCCCCCAAGGGATCCTAACATCCCTTCGAGCCAGGTCGTGAGACCCGTGCCTTCTCGACCCAGCCAACCGCAGCCAAACCCACCTCACACCAGCGCAGCCGTGAGGTCCCTTCCAAACTACAAGCAACTATACCCTTGGGCCTCTTCAGCCCTGCTGGGTGAGACTTCATCCATCAACACCGACCGCGACATTCTCCGCCTTAAGAAAGGTGACCAAACTCACCTTTCTTTCAGCAAGGAACACGATGACAAGGTATCTGTGCATCCTTGTCCTCCTGGAGAGCCTATTTCCACCGATAACCAGGGGAGCGACGGCGGCCCCTTCTGCTTCATCTACGCCAAAATGTTCAAGAAAGTCAAGCTCTGATTCCCCTTCACCCGCTTCGAGAGGGAGCTCCTGACCGAGCTTGACATAACCCCCGCCCAGCTTCATCCCAACAGCTGGGCCTTCGTCCGGGCCTACCAAATCATTTGTTCACACTTGGGACATCCAGCTTCAGTGGACGTGTTCCTCTACCTGTTCGAGGCCAAGAACCCGGGTGATCGTCTATGGGTTAGCCTCAACGGGGTCGCTGGGAGGTCCATCCTTTCCATCTTGCAGCAGTCTTATAAGGACTGGAAGGGGAAATTTGTGCGCGTTCGCTGCAACGACCGAGACCCTTCCCTCCTCGACGGGTTTCCCTTGTATTGGGTGAACAAGGGAAAGAAGGAGTCGAGCTTCAGGAAGGCCAGGGGGCCAGAAAAAATGGGGGAGCTCGACAAAGACTTATGCAACTTCTGGAAAGGAGTTGCCTCTTCCAACGTGACTCTGCCCACTTCCCGAAGGCCAACTAGATGTTCACATAGGTTTGTCCTTAAGTCTTTGAGTTCCCCTAGTTCAAACTTGCATCACCTTGTCCTTAATTTGATGTTGCTGTTCTGATTTGTGTATGGTTTTAACTTTTTCCACGCATTGACTTACACTGCTTATCTTCATGTGCATTATTAACTGTCGAATCTTTGTGCTGGTTGGTAACTGTTGGCCCCTTCATGAAGATATGATGCTGGGGAAGGATAGGATGGCTGAGTTATGCTCCATAGCCAAGCTCCACAATCTTGCGGCGGGCTCCCAAACTGTCCCAAACTCAGTCGCGGGATCGCCGCTGCCCAAGGTCAGTCTCCGCCAGTTGGCCCGTCCAACGATGTTGCTCTTCCCGCCCCTGAGCGGAAAAAACTACCACCCAAAAGGGCTAAGAGGAAAGCCCCCAGGGTTGTATCAGACGAGGAAGCGGACGAGAGCACCGAGGACGGGCTGATTTGCAAAAGGAGAAGGGGAGTTGCAACTGAGCCACCAGCAGCTGAGGTCGCCCCTCCTGACTACGCCGAGAATCCCCCCAGTGCCTCCACACCCTTTGAGTCCGTTGGGGACGTTCTCGCCTCCAACACTTCGGTTGCTGAAGTTGCGCCTGAACAGCTTGCTGATACACAAGCTTCCTCCTAGGCTGCAACGGAACTACCAGCCTCACCACCATGCCTCGAGGCTCCCTTCGTCATCCAACTTTGCGAGGGTGGTGGTGAGCACTAACCCCTACCTCCTCCTCCAACACCGGGCCTTCCAACTCCCCTCCAAGAAGCCTTGAAATCTTTCAACGTGCGCCTACACGCCATGGCCGACGAATGCCTTCCTCAAATCGTCGGCGAAGGGCTAAAAGGCTCCTTGGACAAACTTGAGCTCGATTGCCGCATCCACCAGGAGGTGGCAAGCACCGCGAGAGCCGAAGCCGAGAAGGTCAAATGCGAATGATGATGCAAGTCTTAGAGTTCTCGCGGATTGAAAACGCTCTCAACGAAGAGCTCCGGAGCTTGCGTGAGGACAAGAAAGAACTGCACAAGAAACTGCATGACAAACTTCAGGACGCCGTTGAGTTGGAGAGCAAAATCGTTCCTATGAGGAAGCGGATCGCAGAGCTGGAGGAGGCCCGAAGGACCGACGCAGATCAAATGTCCAAACTGGAGAAAAGGTCGACCGAACGGGAAACTCTTCTGGGCAAAGTTGAACAAGATCAGGATAAGGCAAACAAAGAATTGAGTGAAATGGCTACCGAACTTGCCCGAGTTCGTGAAGAGAACAACGGGTTCAAGCAGAAAGTCGACGAGCTTGAGCTTGAAATCACCCGGGTTCGCGGAGAGAACAACGAGCTTCAACTTGAAATCACCCAGGTTCGTGAAGCGAACAACGGGTTCAAGGCGAAGATCGACGAGCTTCAGCTTGAGGCTGCCCAAGTTCTTACTTCCGGCTTCGGAGCAGCTTTGGAGCAGTTCGCCTGTAAATTTCCCGATCTTGACCTTTCCGAGTTTTCGGTGTACAATGAAGTGGTAGATGGCAAAATCATGGCTCCGACTTAACTGTTGCTCCCATCTGCCGCTTCAACTTTACTTCTTTTGAAACTCTTGTATTTAATTTTGACTTATATGTAATAATTTTCATTCCGCTCAAACTGCTTGGATACACATAAATACGCACATGGTTTCGCCTTTATCTGTTGTGTAATCATCTGATATAACTGACTAACTTTTGTCTTGAAGAAATCAACTTAGCACCAACTGGTGCTTAATTCTGTGAAAATCAACTGAACTGAACAAACTATTAGCTCGTAACAATAACACTTAATGCAAGATCACTTACTGGGCAGTAGGCTTGGGTCAATCTTAATATCTGAAACATCGTTCGCCCGAACTGCCAAGTGTCATGCACATTTCTGTGTCATCACCTAGAACTCTGCTAGCTTAGTTCTCGCCATGTACCTCTTCTTTCAAGCTTCAACCACAAAGCCATAGGCTTCCACGGAATTTATTTTCCTTTTAACTGCCAAGGCATCCTCTGCGGAGCTGCCTCATATCTTGAGCTATCAAGTTTGCTCATTCTGGGGGGGAGGGCTACCTTCAACGGATTCCCCTCTACCTTCCCTGAGCCTTTGCTCTGAAACAACTTGACCTTGATCATTGTTCCCACATCTGGGGGCAGAGCTGCCTTTCAGATCCCTCTCTGCCTCCCTGAGTTTTAGAACGATGATCCAGGTAGCGAGGTGTCCTTTACGATCCTACCTCAGCCAGCCTGTAACCTCTTCCACCCTCTGCGCCACACCTGAACTCGTTCAAGACTAGAAGGATTTTAACTACCTTCACAACGCCCGCAAGCGTGGAGGCTTTAACTGGCCTTACTAGGTCAATATTGATGTTTCACTCAAGGGAAAAGGCGTCTTCTACCCCTTCCTTTCCTGCACTTAAGGTCATTAACACCCCTGACCTTTCAGTTTCATCTTGCCTGAACTCACTCGAGGGTGAGAAGGACTTTTCCTGATGCCTCAACTTGCCCAGGGGTTACATCTCCTCACCCCCTAGATGCACTGAGGACTTTCAACTTGCCTTAATTTGCTTACGCAAAGAGGTCTTATGATCTGCTCTTGCCTGTACTCGCTTAGGGCGAGAAGGACTTTAATCTTTTCTCGCCTACACTCGCTCGAGGCGAGGAGGTCTTTTTAATCTCTTTCTCGCCAGATAGCGGTCAGAAAGTTTTATACTTGTGCCTCCGATCGCCGGGTGGCGGTGAGGGCTTAAAAACTTTATTCTTGTGCCTCCGATCGCCATGTGGCGATGAGGGCTTAAAACTTTTAACTTGCACCTCCGATCGCTAGGTGGCGATGAGGGTTTAAAACTTCATACTTTGAAAACTTTGTACTGGATGCATGCGATTTGGATTCACCATTGTTTAAAACTACACAAGGGCGATAAAGTCTCTTTCTGAAAGCTTAAAAAACGATGAGCATGCAAACTTAATAACTGGGAAACTTTGATAAACTTTGAAAACTTCTTTATTTGGTGGCCTCGTTAAAAACCCTCCTTAGGGAAAAAGAGTGCCCCCTTGAAAAACTGTTCAAACTGAAACATTCTTAACTGTTCAAAGTAATCGCTACTTACAATGCTTTCAACTGTAATAAAACTTGAGATGGGTGGCGTTCCAAGTGCGAGGAATCGCCCCTCCTTCCAACGTCTCCAAGCGGTAGGCGTCGTTCCCGAGTGCTTCGGTTATTCTGAACGGTCCTGTCCACTTGGGCGATAATTTGTTCTGCATCTCATACTGGTGGGCCTTCCTCATTACCAGGTCGCCACCTCTGAATTGCCTCGGCCTTATTCTGGAGTTGTACTTACGCTCAACTCTTCTCTTTACTGCCTCAGCCTTCACCCGTGCTTCTTCCCCGACCTCATCCAGCAAATCCAAGTTCATTCTTCTTTCTTCGTTCGAGTCTTCCGCCACGAAGTTCTGGAACCTCGGCGAGCTTTCCTGGGTTTCGATTCGACTGGAATCATCGCATCGCATCCATACACTAAGCTAAACGGGGTTTCATGGGTTCCCGATTACTCAGTGGTGTGATATGCCCACACTATGCGGGGAACTTCTTCAGCCCAAGACCCCTTGGCCTTTTCCAACCTTCTCTTCAGACCTCTCAACAGAACCCGATTGGCCGACTCCACTTGCCCATTCGTTTGTGGGTGCTCCACAGAAGCAAACACCTGTTGTGTTCCGATGTCCTCGCACAACTTCTTCAACAGGTGACTTGCAAACTGAGTCCCATTATCTGATACCAAACGCTTGGGCACACCAAAACGACACACAATATTCTTCCACACGAAACTCTGGATTTTGTGCGCGGTGATCTAGGCTACTGGTTCTGCTTCAATCCACTTCGTGAAGTACTCGATCGCCACAACCAAATACTTCATTTTCCTGATCGCTAACGAGAAGGGTCCCAGAATATCAATTCCCTACGTGTGGAAAGGCCAGGGGCTGTAGATTGACTTTAACTCTTCTGGGGGCGCCTTGTGCCAATCGGCGTGCTGCTGGCACTGCTTGCAACGCTGGGCATATCTCTTGCAATCTTCCCTCATCGTGAGCCAGTAATAACCTGCTCGGGCAGTCCTTGTTGCCAGAGCTCGACCCCCGATGTGGCTCCCGCAAATCCCTTCATGGAGCTCGGCCATAATTCTCGTGCACTTCTCTCCGTGTACGCATACAAGAAGAGGGTGTGTAAACCCAAACCTGTACAACTCACCATCGATGAGGGTAAACTTGCTGGAGCTCTTCTTTATCTTTCTGGCCTCTGTTGAGTCCATTGGGAGCATGCCATCTGCCAAGTAGCGCTGGTATGGCGTTATCCACGTATCTGGTTCGTGGATAGCGCAAACTTGCATCGTTTTTACCTCTTCCGCTGGGCGCGCTCTGACCCTCGGCGTCCTCAAAGTCTCCTGTGTTAGAGATCTATGGCTCCTCGTCGTCCTTTCCATCGATCTGCAAACGTGAAGGACCTGGTGATCTGCGACAAAAGCCCGAGGTGTCTTCAAAGTTTCTTGTATAACGGTCCTCTGTCTGCCCCCCTTGCCCGAACTGGCGAGCTTGGCTAGCAGGTCAGCTCGGGCATTCTGCTCTCTTGGCACGTGCACCACTTCAAACAAAACAAAGGACCTCCTCAACTCTTGCACATACTCCAAGTAAGCTGCCATCTGCGGATCTTTGGCCTGAAACTCGCCGGTTACTTGCCCAGTGACCAACAATGAATCACTCTTGGCCATCAGCACCTTTGCCCCAATTTCCTTTGCCAACAGAATGTCGGTGATCAAAGCTTCATATTCTGCCTGATTGTTGCTGGCTTTGAAAGCGAACCTCAAAGACTGCTCTATCAACACACCGTTGGGTCCCTCCAAGATAACCCCAGCTCCGCTACCCAACTGGTTAGACGACCCATCCACCGAGAGTACCCAACGAAAATCATCCCCGGCATTCTGTACTGTTTCGGAGGATAGCTCGACCACAAAGTCAGCGAAGACTTGGCCCTTGATCGGTCCTCGGGGCTCATACTTGATATCGCATTCCGACAACTCCACTACCCATTTCACCATCCTCCCAGCCACATCCGGTTTCTTCAAAACCTTCTGGATGGGTAAGTCAGCCATCACCAACACTGTAAAACTCTGGAAGTAATGGCGTAGCCTCCTCGCTGAGAACACAACCGCCAGCGCTGCTTTCTCCAAAGCTTGGTATCTTACTTCTGGGCCCTGCAACACCTTGCTAACAAAATAGATGGGTCTCTGGACTTGATCTTGATCCTGGATAAGCACCGCACTTATCGCCTTCTCAGTTATGGCAAAATATAACGTGAGGGGCGTTGCCACTTGAGGTTTACACAAAACCGACGGGCTCGCCAAGTACTCTTTAAGCTTGACAAAAGCTTCTTCGCACTCCTTCGTCCAGACGAACCTGTTGTTCCGCTTCAAACATTGGAAGTACGGGTGGCCTTTCTCTCCACTGGCGGACACGAATCGAGATAGGGTGCCATCCGACCCGTGAGCTGTTGCACCTCCTTTACAGTGGCAGGACTCCTCATCGCCAGAATGGCGGCACATTTGTCGGGGTTTGCCTCGATTCCCCTCTCCGACAAGGGGAAACCCAGAAATTTCCCGGCCTCCACGTCAAAAATACACTTATCAGGGTTTAGTTTCAGCTTGTACCTGGCTATTGTGGTGAACAACTCTTCTAGGTCAGTGACGTGCCTGCTCTTTTCCAGGGATGTTACAACCATGTCGGCAACGTACGCTTGCACATTCCTTCTGAGCATTGGGGCGAGTACCTTGTCCATTAGCCTCTGGTACGTGGCCCCCGCATTCTTCAGCCCAAAGGGCATTACTTTGTAGCAGTAGCACGACCTTTCTGTCATGAAAGCGGTCTTTTCCTCGTCCATGGGATGCATCTTAATCTGGTTGTACCCTGAGAAGGCATCCAAGAAGCTGAGCAACTTACACCCTGACGCACTGTCTACCAGGGCATCTATACTTGGCAGAGGATAAGAATCCTTTGGGCAGGCTTTATTCAAATCCGTGAAGTCAACACACATCCGCCATTTCCCGCTCCTCTTCTTGACTAGAACGACGTTAGTGAGCCATTCTAGGTATTGGATCTCCCTGATATGGCCTGCTACCAGGAGTTTCTGCATCTCTTCCTTGATCGCCTGCCTCTTCTCTTCATTGAACTTTCTCCTTCTCTGGCGGATTGGCTTGACTTGGGGATCCATAGCTAAACGATGGCACAAGAAATCGGGGTCAATTCCCGGCATGTCAGAGGCAGACCATGCAAAGGCATCCAGATGTCTACTTATAACCCGGGCGATTTGGTCTTGTGTCTCACTGTCTAAGGTTTTCCCCAGTTTGAACGTCTTGCCGTTGATTTTCTTCTCAAGCCATTCCTCCACCGGCTGAGGCCTCTTCTCGCTGGCGATCAGCGCCTTCGCGATACCTGACTCCCTGGCGGTCTCCGGGCAACTTCTCTCTTCCTCCGCCCGAGTAGCGCCCTCGGACCTCGCCTCAATATTCTCCATTGGCACATCGGGCACATCGCCCTCGATGACCACCTCCAACGCCATATCCACATATCGCCAGCTTTCTCGCTCAGATTCCACGCCAGGGGGCGGCGTTGTGGATACGTGGCATACAGATCTCTTGTTCTTGAGGCTATTTTCATAGCACTTCTTCGCCTCCTTTTGGTCAGACCGGATGGTGATGATCATCCCTTCCATTGATGGTAGCTTGACCTTCATGTGCCTTGTTGAAGGCATAGCTCCTGTCCTGTTGAGTGTTGGCCTTCCCAACAGGATGTTGTATGCCGACAGAGCGTTCACGACAAGGTACCTGATCTTCTCTAATGACGGCGCGACTGAACTGGACCGCATTGTCCTCATCCTTCCTCAGCAAACTCAGCAACTCAAAGAAACTCCAAACGAACAGTGAGAACTTCGAAAACCGACTGCGATAGCAAGCAGTCGGACAGAAAACACCAAAACATCAACAAACTCGAACTGTGGTTCAGAATCACCTTTTATACGGCCCCACGGTGGGCGCCAGATGTTCCTGCCGGTTGACCTAGCGCAAAAGCGTTGCCTCGTCACGTTCTTCCTCACCAGCTTGACACCACGTGCCCTTCAAGTCCACTCCACAGATGGCCTCTCTCAGAACCTGAAAAACACAAGGTGGCGCCTCTGCGGCCGGTGGCGCTCCGACGCTCAAGTCAGTCACAAGAACACCCAAAAACTCAGAGAAATATACTCTGCAGAACCGTACTAAAGTGCACTCAACCCAAAGCAATGAGCCGCAATGAAAAACGTACCTCTGCAAATTCTGTTAAGTTTACCTTTATAGCTAGGTTTTTTCTCTCTCCAGGCAGTTACGCTTTGGACGTGTGGCTCGCATCCAACCCTGCACGTGTCACCATCTGGGCTGGGGTAGCAGGTAGTACCCAGCCCTACACGTGTCATCATCTGAGCTAGGATAACTCGAGCATCATTTCTATATTGCATCCAACCCTACACGTGTCATCATTTGGATTGGGGTACCAGGTAGCATCCAACCCTACACGTGTCGTCATTTGGGTTGGGGTAACTTGAGCGTTATTTGTGTGTAATAACCAGTCGCGCGACTAAGTCTCCTACTCAAGGAGTAATCTAGCACGTGATATGCTCTAGAGCACCACCTGACAAGGCGAGTCTCGGATGCAGCAAAGTGCACCATCTCTGTGATATCGCTTGTCGCAAGTGGCACCTTCCTTATTGCTACGCCATGCATGTTCTAGCTTAGGAAACCTTGCCACCAACGAATGTCCACTCTGGGAATCCTGTCGCTGGTGGGCAAGTTGTTCCCTTCAACCCACACGACCTTCACGCCCTATGCTGGCGCAACAATCATCTTACTGAACTTATACGCTTGAACTTACTCTTCTGAGCCTCCACCAGCTCCAACTAAGCTACTACGTCGATCACACAGAAATCGGCGACTATGCTCACTTCTGAACTATTCATCTTTCTCTTGTCCACGTGTTCTGCTGAGCACGCCCCACATAGTCACGTGCTAGACACGTCATCATACCCGATGACCTGGTCGGTACACTTATTTTAGAAATGGAACCACAAAATGTTTTTATTTTTTCACATAATACATAATTGTTTTAAGACATGCATCTTTGCCTCTACTAATACAGCCGTATATTTTATACATCACTACAAGAAAAAAAGGTTTTAGTGGAGGTTATTTAGCGGAGGTTAACATAACCTTAGGAATTGATTTAATTAATGGAGGTTTTTTTCTAAAACCTCAACAAAATAACGGAGGTTTTTTAACCTTATTTAAATTCCAAAGGTTTATTCTAAAACCTTGGCAAAATGACGGAGGTTTTTTTAACCTTCATTAATTTCCGAAGGTTTATTTTAAAATCTCCGCAAAATAATTGAGGTTTTTTTAACCTTCATTAATTTCCATAGGTTTATTTCAAAACCTCCGCAAAATAACGGAGGTTTTTTAACCTTAGTTAATTTTCAAAGGTTTACTTTAAAACCTCTGCAAAATAGTTGAGGCTTTTTAACCTTTGTTAAGTTTCATTAATTTATTCTAAAATCTCATCAAAAAAATAATTTTAATATATTTGATAACTAAATTCTTAAAGTTTTTGAAAATGTAACTTTAAACATATAAATTTTTTAAAAAATATTATTGATTTTAAATATTTATTTAATTAAAATTAATTAATTTTTATTTATTTTATATAAATATTTTTAATAAAAAAGAAAAATTATCTTTTTTTTAACTTTTCCAAAGATGTATTTTCAAACCTCAGGAAAATACTCACACTTTTTACAACTTTGGACTAAAATGTTCATTCTCCTCTTCCACTTCCACAGTACTTCTCATCCTCTACCATAGCTTCTCATCCACCGGACCTGTTTCTCCTCCACCGGATCTGTTTCTCCTCCTCCACCGGATCTGTTTCTCCTCCTCCACCACGGACTTGCTTCTGCTGCTTCACCACGGACTTGCTTCTGCTGCTTCACCACGGTAATTTGTTTCTTCTTCGTGCAGGGTTATGGTTCAGGGTGTTTCTGCTTCTAGGGTTATGGTTCATAGTTAAATCTGCTCCAGCTCAAAAAAGAAAAGAAAAAAGGATCCCAACCATTTGTTTTCATTCACTGTTTCTGATCCAGTTTTTCCAGTTATTATGTTTTCACATTTGTTTTCAATTCTGCTTTCGGTAGGTTGCTTGGGCATATCTATGCTTGCGGTCCATGGATGCATAGATTCCAAGATAAAGACAAAGGCTTATTAGAGAAAGGACTAGTTCAAATCAAACTGGTCCTTGAATCTTGTTTTTGTTGTTTGGTGATCCTGACGCTGATTGGGACCTATCTTCCTTTGTGTTTTGATAATGCACATGGTTGTCCTGATTCTTGCAGATTATGCACTTTCATTAAAATTGAAAATGTCATGCTTAAATTGTGATACAAATTCCTAAGAGGAGATATTTTGTTGAGTTTAATGAACATGCACTAGTATTATTCGTGTGTAATCGTAAATAGTTTTATGCTCTGTCAACTAATCAGAAATAACCATGTACTCTTCTATGAAACACCAACTCCAGCATGGGACACCAACTCCAGCATGGGACACCAGGACACGACTAGTGTCCTAAATAGGACATACTATGTGTCTGTTTAAGGATAGATTAAGCTGCTCAAAGCGTATTCTTCCAAAGCTCTTAATGTTTCAATCACTTGAATTTCTCAATCCATGGAAAATCAAGGTCCATGGACAAATGGACAAGTCACCTCCATTGTCTTATCTATGCTTTTGTTGTTTTGCTGTTGTTATTCTTGTCAAATCCTTGTTGTATATTTGCTGAAAGATATGTTTTGTTTAAAAAAATTGAACTGCTGGCATTATGGAGTATTCTTGTCAAAATTAGTTTAATTTATTTTCAAGCTGTAGATTTAATATTCTTCTGTGTAAGATCTGATTTTATGTCTTGGCTTTCAGGTGCATCACACTTTTGCTACTGCCGGATCTGACGGTGCTTTTAATTTCTGGGACAAGGACAGTAAACAGAGGCTCAAGGTTCCTGCTTTGTTTAATACTCTATTCTTACTTGTCCTCTCATTCTTACAGTAAATTCATCTTTACTAATTTGATTAGAAACCTTATCACGGTTTTTAGATTGCTTACTGTTTCACTCCTTATATGCATTAAATAGAATGGCAGTGAGATAACTGTTATTTGGTTTGCATATCAGCCTTCCCCTAACTGTCTATCAACATGTTGCTGGCTTAAGCGGTTACTTGGCTGTTAAATATTTGAGCTTCTTTAGAGACATTAAAATGCATTTCTTATGAGTTTTTTTTACTAGATTTGGATATTTGCACCACTTCTACTGGCCTAATTTTAATGTGATATAACTATCATTCGTGATTGGCCTCTTCAACTATCTAGACATAAAAAAGGCCTTCTAGCACAGTTAGTTGCAATAAGAGGTTTTACTAGGTCTGGTGACACATGCCTTGTCTACATCTTTCATTTCTCTTTGTATGAGCAGAAACAGTTTCCCTGTGCTTTGAGATTAATCATTTTATCCTCTCCCTCCATTCTCCATTTGGCCTATGCATTTATCTTGTTTATGCTAATGACATTGTCATTGCTGGAGATGACTCTGTGGTATCCACCACTAGCTCAAATCCCTCTGAAATATTTCTTAAGCATTGAGGTCGCTCAATCATGCTCTACCATTGCCATTTCTAACACTAGCGCAGAAATGCTAATCAAATGCGGCTATTTTACATTTACAAATGCGGTTATAGAGCCGCATTTGATCAGCACGCAGTTGTAAATCAGAGAAATACAAATGCGGCTATAGAGCCGCATTTGTAAATGCGATTTACGAATGCGGTTATTTGAAATAACCGCATTTGTATATTCTTTTGAATGAGCTCGCATTTGTATATTCTTCTGAATGAGCTGGGGTTTTAGGGGCACGTTGTTGGTGAAGAGTGGAAGGGGAAAAGATGAAACACGGCAGCTGCGGCAAGTGCGGCGAGTGCGGCGGCGGAAGCGGCGAGAGCGAAATGCGACAGCGGCGAAAGCAATGGAAGAGTACACCTTCAAAATGCAGAGCGAAACCCATTAAAAACGAAAGCAATATGGAAAGCGAAAGCCATTGAAGTTCAATGCAGTTGTTAGGAGCAATGGAAACAAGAGAATAAAGGGCAATGCAGTTACGTACCTTCGAAAATGAAGAACTTCGCAACCAGAGAAAACGAAGAACAAATATGAGCGCAAACGAAGAATGAACGAAACTGTTCAGCGCCTAAAATTTTTAGGGTAAAAACCATTTACAAATGCGGTTATTTAAATAACCGCATTTGTAAATCAAAATAATTTCAAAAATGCCACCGCGTTTTTTACGAATGCGTTTAAGCGCTGAACTGCATTAAATAAGGAGCATTCTTTTCTTATTTTTGTACTAGTGTAAGTAGTCTATGAATATTTGTGGCCCTACATTCTTAAGAGAGTGTCCTTTTCCTGAAATTTCTTACTGTTCTCTCTCTAAACCTTATCTCTTTCTATTAAACCCTTTTACCATTATTTAATTTTTAAAATGTTACTCAGTTTTAATTCTGGTAAGGGAAAGCTATTACAACAAACCAAAATAACAGGGATAAAAACAAAAAGAAAATGCAATAGTATAGAATAATACTACAATTAGAAGATACGTGACCCCAAATGCACCCAGTCTAAGCAACCTTAAACATCTTCAGACATTTTTAAATTTCAAAACCATCAAGTCAAGCATGCTCTAAAGGCACATAAAATAAAAGAAAAGGCTAGTGTCTGTTTGGTTGAGATTATTATTGAACAAATAATCACATTTGTCCTAGGAAGGTGGCCAAAAAGAACTCTAGATATACTTACCATGTAAGCCTCAAATATCCGATCAGAGTGATGGGGCTATATAAAATCATCCTCAATGGCATCTCCAAGTAGCGCTGGAACAAAACAAGATTTTGCCACCTGCAACACAAACAAATAATTAATATGATGGAGACGATAAAATTGTGCAAAACACCTAGTCCATGTTTGGTTTCCCTTTCAGGGGTTTCCAACAGAAACTCAAACACATTCTAATGTTGCCAGTGGCCCCACAGAGTAAGGGACACAAATTAGTAGTGCTTAGCCAATATTCAATCAACTATACTGTGTGCTCCACCAGTTCAGTCATTAGCACTAAAAATTTTTGAGATCATACTTTAAATTGCTTACGATTAGAATTCTACATATCTTGGGTTTAGCAATTAAAAAGTAAGAAGAACAAGAAGATGCAAGACCGCTCCACTTGTTACCAAAATAAATCCTTTAAATAACATTTTCTTAACTAGTTGGAACTACGTAAAATTATGAATAGTACAATACGATACCGTTTTAGAAATAAAAAATATGTAACATTTAAAAATCGTTATATAATAATCTAAAAATTGCAATAGAAAAGAAACAGAGAGGTTTGAGATGATTTTTGAATCTTTTATACTGGAGAATCTAGTATTCTTATGCATGAAAATAATGAATTCAATAGTTGTGGTCGGACTCTATTATAGATTTATGACCACATTTTCCACTTATTTTGTTATTTTCTTAATGTATCTGAAAAGTATAGTGATTAATTACTCTATCTTATTCACTCTTGTTGCATTTCACTTTATACACTTATTTCACTTCTATTCTTTTACGCATTCTAATACTCTTGTTGACACATGTGTTTTTTTTTAACTTTCATGCTAGGCTTGCTTTATTTTTATCAAACAATTCCATTTAGATATGGATAAGTCTTGGATTAACATGCCTCGAAATACATGTCAGTACATGGATGGATTGAATAAATTTTTGGACTTTGCATTTGCTAATAAGAGCGTTGAGGGTAAGATAATTTGCCCATGTCCGAAATGCAATCTTAAAAAATGGAAAACTCGAGAAGCAACACATGAGCACTTGATTCTTCATCCTTTTCCAAAAGGTTATACATTCTGGCTTCTACATGGCGAGACAAGTTTTGTACAAAATACGACTGAAACACCTCCAGTTTTCCAATCAAATGAGCATAAAGTTTCTGGTAATGATCCCATACGTGTCATGGTTAATGACGCATTCGGAAATTTTTTCTATGATGATAACGTGGAGGATGATGAGGATATGCGTCCTAGATCAAGAGAAATGATGCCTGATGAAATTGCTGAGTATCTGAAGTTTATGCATGATGGGCAACAAAGTTTGTATGAAGGATGTGGCAAGTATTCTAAACTTTCTTTCTTGCTCAAATTGTACCACATCAAATGTCTATGTAGAATGACTGACAAGGCAATGTCAATGATATTGGAGTTGTTAGCAGATGCCTTTGATTATGCTAAAATTCCATGTTCCTTCTATGAAGCTAAGAAAATCATTAATAAGCTTGGCCTTCATTACACCAAAATTGATGCTTGCCCAAATGATTGCATGTTGTACTATGGAGAAGACAAAGACAAAGAAGTTTGTAAGAAATGTAATGAATCTAGATGGAAAAGAAGAAAGAAGAACAAGACTATTGATGGTACTCTGAAAAAGCAAAAGAAAGTTCCTGCTAAAATTTTAAGATATTTTCCATTATAGCCACGCTTACAACGAATGTTTATGTCTTCTAAAATAGCCGAGCATATGCAATGGCATGCATCAGAAAATACAAATGAAGGCATATTAAGGCATTCGAGGGATTCTGAAGCATGGAAGAACTTTGATCTAATGAATCCTCAATTTGCTTCAGATGCTCGAAATGTTAGACTTGGTTTGGCAGCTGATGGATTCAATCCATTCGGTGATTTGAGTACAAGTCATAGTACTTGGCCTATTGTACTCATACCCTACAATCTTCCTCCTTGGATGTGTATGAAGCAAAGTTCATTCATTCTTTCCATGATCATTCCCGGTAAAAGAGCACCAGGAAATGATATTGATGTATATTTAAGGCCATTAATTGAAGAATTAAAAGAGCTATGGAACAATGGACTTAAAACTTTTGATTCATATAGCAATGAAGTGTTTAATATGCATGCAGCTATATTGTGGACCGTTAGTGATTTTCCTGGTCTTGGAACCTTATCTGGGTGGAATACACATACTGGGTTGGCTTGCCCTAGGTGTAATTTTGACACTACTCCTAAGAAGATTCTGGGTAAATTTTGTTTCATGAATCATCGACGTTGGTTAAATGCAAGACACAAATTCATATTAGCCCGCATTCATTTTGATGGAAGTGTGGAAAATAGAAATCCTCCTTTGACAATATCAGGAACAGATGTCTTAAGACAAGTTGAGAATGTCAATATCATATTTGGGAAAGAACCAGAAGTTGAGGAACTGGGGAAACGACAACGCAGAGATCACCAAGCTATTGATGGCCCTCTACAATGGCGAAAAAAAAGTATATTTTTTTAACTTCCTTATTGGGTAAACAATTTATTGCAGATTTAAAACAATTTAAATAACTTGTTTTATTTTTCAGATTTACATTTCTATTTGTGATATATGTTTATATTGTAGGTGTCTGATCAAGGAAGTGTGCCCAAAAATTAGGAAGGCAAAACCAAAACCATAACACAAGTACAAAATACCTCATTAACGACAGCCTTTAAAGTCGGTTTAGAAAGAACCATCGTAATAAACGAGGCGGTGGCAGCATCGTAATTTTTTTGAAATTTTTTTACACTTTTAACGACGGTTCCCGCCTTAACCGTCGTTAAAAGTGAGTGTTGTAGAGAACCGTCGTTAAAGGTGGACATTCCACGACGGTTCACTCTGAACCGTCGTTAAAAGTGGGTCGCCTTTTTGAATTCACTTCTGAACGTTACTTTTCACTCTCTTCTTTCAACCAGCTATTCCTCTTCTTCTCTCTGCCGCGACTCACCCTGTTCCGCGACCATCACCGCGACTCCACCGTGCACCGCGACCACCACCGTTCGACCACCACCGTTCGACCACCACCGACGCCGCACCTCGACCGACGCTTGCACCACCGCGCGACCAACGTCGCACCTCCACCACCGCGCGACCCACGTCAAGCCTTTTCCTTGCCAAAAACTATCCCCCAATATCTTCACACAAGACTTTCTCTTAGTGAAACACTTAGAACACAAATAAGTTGAGAAATAAATGCAAGAAAACAATGCAAGCTAACTATGCAATCAAAGCTAGTCGGTATAGCACAAAATTAAACAATACTAAGCATGCAAAACGTTTCTACCGAAACAAAAGAAAAACAAGTTCAAACAAGCAACAAATTACTAAGCAAAATTACTATGCTATTCGGCCCTAGGTGAGGCTTCTTGGACACTTTGAGCCCTTGAAGACACACTCACCGTCTAAAACGTAATTTAAAAGAGGTAATTAACAATAAACCAAGTTGTAAAGGAGATAAGAAAACCCCCTTTGTTGTTCCTCTTTTTGGTTAGTGCACTTTCTTTGTTGTCTTGATTGTTGATCTTCTAGGTGTTTGTAGTGTTTGTTTCAAGGAAGCTTGTTTCGGCCTTAGCTTTGACTCCTCCTTAGAAAGTTGGCTTTAATTCTCCAATTTCCAGCACCTATTCACAAGGGTTTAACCTTAAACCAAGTCAATTTCCATGCACATAAGCACCAAGAGAGAATTAAATTCCAGCACCCAAAATGAGAGGTCAAGAAACAAAAGCAAGAAACAAATTTAATTGAAAGAAAACAGTACCACCAAAAGGATTTATAATATGACAACTTAGAAAGAGATTCAAGAAATTAAAGCAAACAATTAAAGGTACTCAATAAAAGTTGGCACACAAAAGGAATTCCTAAAGAAAAGCACTAGATTAGATGACCAAATAAAAAAACAGCACCACTGGAAAATGTTGTGGGCCAGAAAACGTGTTTGTTCCCCGATTTATGCTGAGCTGTAATTGTAAAATTTGTTTCTGAAATTTGGATGCAAGAAAATTCAGGATCTTATCTAAATTTTGGCTTTGGAATCACCTAAAACGCATGCACCATTTTTTTTTAATAATTTTTGCAAATTTGGTGTGCAGTTAGGCCAGCTGGAGCGCTCAAGATTTGCACTCTGATTTTGTAAGATTTATCATTTTTTTTCTGTTGCTTCTTTTGACCTCATTCTTTTTTTGTCTTTTCTATAACACCTTAAACTTGCATTTTCCAGAAAATCAGAATTTTCCTATGGGTGGAAATTTTGTTTTTAAACAAAACAGCCCAGAACAGAGAGATGATACAGGGGAAATCTGGAAAACTGGAAGAAAACAGCAAGATAACCAAAATTAACACAATGGAAAAACGTAAGAATGGAAATTGTGTAAGAACTACGACACAATTATGAACTCAAACTAAAAATAAAAAGCACCAAAGGATCAAAATAACAGCAGATTAAAGCAATATAAAGAGACCCAAAAGCAAGAAACAATCAAGCCAATAATAGGACTACTAAGAATTGTTGACAAATATGGATTCACATGACTTGACACAACATTTATAGATTCAGAAAATAAAGACTCAAAGCATAAAATGAAGCAATTATAAGAAAGCAATAAGGACTCAATTTCCTAAAAGAAAAACAGCCACACAATGGTGTAAGGAATCCTATCATAAGCTGCACAGAATTTGTTCAAGATCAATTGAACAATTGTGCTTTGGTTGGATCTTCCATAAGCACACCAAGAACAATTTAAAATATAAAAACAGCAAGACAAGTAAGGAATTGAAATGACAAAGATGAAATAAAGAAGAACTGAAATTAAAAGACCAAGCTACTCATCTTGAAGAACCAAAAGCTCATGATACCAAATGATGCCATTTCATGTGTTCTTCTTGAATCAAAGTAGTGAAAGTGATGCGGAAGCAATGGGTGAGTGAAACAAAGCCCTCCTAGGAGTTGTGTTGGCTTTGAAGGTGCATGATGAGTATGGGTTTGAGAGGTTCGACCAGCTCAAGGGAGAAAGGTGAAAGGATTGAAGTTTATAGCCTAGATTTCTAGGAGAAGTAAAGCTAGTGCACAAAATTGGCAGCATAACAATACTCAATTAAACTTGTCAAATACAATGAGTTAGCCTTCCTATTTATAGGCTAGTTTGGGACGTAAATGATAAGCTACATTACAAGGAAAAGAAAACCAAAATTAAATCTAAATTCTAGGGTGCAATGACCGGCCATACACAACCCTAGTTTCTAGAAGGTTTCCATCCAAAATGCTTCCTACACTATCCTATCTACTAAGTACCCCCAATGGGCCTTTATGCAAACATATACAAAGCCTTCTCTCTTCCATCCGTGGCCTCATTTGCTTGTGTTTGAATATGTTTGGCCATTGATCTTGTAAGGGGACCTAGACGGTCTAGCTCCAAGGGTAGCCTCCCTCCTTCACGTCCTAGACGCTCACCTTCACGTCCTAGACGCTCACCTTCACGTCCTAGACGCTCACCTTGGTCTTGGTCTTGGTCTAGACGCTCTCCTTGGCTTGCTTGGGTAGGTGTGCTTGGCCCTCCTCCATCATCCCCTCCCCCTTGGAAAGGATTTGTCCTCAAATCCAGCTCGTCATCGTCATTGGTACCTACAAATGGAGAAAGATCAATTACATTAAAAGTGTCATGTACTCCATATTCAAGAGGTAGGTCCAACTTATATGCATTGTTGTTGACTCGCTTGAGAACTTGGAAAGGTCCATCACCTCGGGGACTTAGTTTGGACTTCCTTTGATTTGGAAATCTATCTTTTCGAAGATGAAGCCAAACTAAGTCTCCTTCCTCAAAAATTATTTCTCTCTTCCCTTTGTTGTTGTATTTTGTGTACTTCTCATTTTGTCGTTGTATTTGGATTTTAATCTTCTCATGCATTTTCTTGACAAAATCAGCTTTGATTACTCCTTCCTTATGCACAAAATCTTGTGGATTAGGAAGGGGTATTAAATCCATAGGCGTGAGAGGATTAAAACCATATACGACCTCAAAAGGAGAAGCATTAGTAGTTTTGTGAACTACTCTATTGTAAGCAAATTCAATGTGGGGAAGGTACTCATCCCAAGATTTGTGGCTTCCCTTCATGATAGCCTTAAGCATAGTTCCAAGAGATCTATTGACTACTTCGGTTTGACCATCCGTTTGAGGATGACAAGAAGTTGAAAATTGTAGTCTTGTTCCAAGTTTACCCCAAAGAGTTTTCCAAAAGTGGCTTATAAACTTGGGATCTCTATCGGACACTATACTTCTAGGGATACCATGGAGTCTCACCACTTTTCTAAAGAAGAGTTCAGAAATATTTTGAGCATCATCCACTTTGTGGCATGGAATAAAGTGGGACATTTTGCTAAAACGGTCCACTACCACAAAGATAGAGTCATGGCCTCTTGCAGTCCTAGGAAGTCCTAAAATGAAATCCATGCTAATGTCTTCCCAAGGAGCATTTGCAATCGGCAAAGGGGTGTAGAGTCCATGCGGCATTGTTCTAGACTTTGCTTTTAAACATGAGATACATTTAGAACAATGTCGTTGGACATCTTTCCTCATGTGTGGCCAACAAAATTTTGCTTTTAAAAGATCTAGAGTCTTATCAACTCCAAAATGGCCCATGAGTCCCCCTTCATGTGATTCTTTAACAAGGAGTTTTCTATGTGTTCCTTGGGGAATGCAAAGTTTTCCTTCTTTAAAAAGATATCCCTCGGACACATAGTAACCTCCTTGTGCTCTATGTAGACATTGAGCATAGATGGATGAGAGTTCTTGGTCTTCTTGGTAAAGCTCTCTTATGTGGTCAAATCCAAGAATTTGGGCACCTAGTTTTGAAAAGAGTGTGTGCCGTCTTGAAAGAGCATCGGCCACTATATTGGTGCTCCCTTTCTTGTATTTGATTACATAAGGAAATTGTTCAAGAAATTCCATCCATTTAGCATGTCTCTTGTTGAGCTTGTGTTGGCCCTTTAAATATTTTAAAGACTCATGATCACTATGGATAACAAATTCTTTGGACACAAGGTAGTGTTCCCAAGTCTTTAGGGCTCGCACAAGAGCATAGAGCTCTTTGTCATAGGTGGGGTAGTTGAGGGTGGCACCATGGAGTTTTTCACTAAAATAAGCAATGGGGTGTCCACCTTGCAACAAAACCGCACCTATGCCTACCCCCGATGCATCACACTCTATCTCAAAAGTTTTGGAAAAATTTGGAAGAGATAGAATGGGTGCATTGGTGAGTTGAGCTTTGAGCCTTTGAAAGGCTTGCTCATGCTTTTCATTCCAACAAAATGCAACATCTTTTTTCACAAGTTCATTCAAAGGAGAAGCTAGGCTAGAAAAATTAGGTACAAACCTTCTATAGAAGCTAGCTAACCTTCCAAAAGATTAATACACCACGGATAAGTGAAACTTACGAAAAAGGGGTGGAAGAATTCATACAATTCGCAGAACATAATGCCGTTAGTTGTAATAATGGAGTAAGGATAAGGTGTCCTTGTGTCAATTGTTTGAATGGAAGGATATTGAGTGTTTCCGAAATTAAAGAACATCTTTTGTGTGATGGATTTTTGAAAAGTTATACAACATGGACGTGGCATGGTGAATTGTTAGACTTTCCAAGTGTGCGCGGTGCTTCGGAGGAAGTTCATTTCTCAATGGATGATAGATTAGAAGACATGATTCGTGATGTGGGAGCAGAATCTTTTGCTAATGCAGTTTTCGAAAATATGTCTAATGATGCAGAGACTCCTTTGTATCCTGGTTCAACCAACTTCACACGATTATCAGCAGTGTTAAGGTTGATGAATTTGAAGGCAATGAATGGATGGACCGACAAAAGTTTTACAGAATTGCTTCAATTGCTTAAGGACATGCTTCCAGAAGGAAATACCTTGCCCATTCGAAATTATGAGGCAAAAAAAATACTTTGTCCAATGGGTAAGGAGTATAGAAAAATACATTCATGTCCTAACGATTGTTTTTTATACAGAAATGAGTATGAAGATTTAAGAAGATGTCCCAAGTGTGGTTTGTCACGTTATAAGGTTAAAGTTGGTCGGAATGATGAAATTGATGAATTCACAAAGGAAGGTCCTCCTACTAAGGTTGTTTGGTATCTTCCAATAATTCCAAGGCTTAAGCGTTTGTTTGCAAATGCAGATGACGCTAAAAACCTTAGGTGGCATGCAGATAATAGAAAATGTGATGGACTACTTCGTCATCCTGCTGATTCTTTGCAGTGGAAGAATTTTGATAAAGAATTTCCTGAATTTGGAAAAGAATCAAGAAACTTAAGACTTGGATTGGCAACTGATGGAATGAATCCCTTTGGAAATTTAAGTAGTAATCATAGTTCATGGCCCGTTTTGTTAGTGATTTACAACTTACCTCCTGCTTTGTGTATGAAGCGCAAATACATGATGTTATCTATGATGATCTCTGGTCTAAAACAACCTGGAAATGACATAGATGTTTATCTTAATCCATTGATTGAAGATTTGAAGTTATTGTGGAATGAAGGGGTTGATATGTTTGACGCGTTTAAGAATGAATCTTTCCGATTGCATGCGATGTTGTTTTGTACTATCAATGACTTCCCTGCATATGGGAACTTGTCAGGTTATAGTGTGAAAGGCCATAGAGCATGTCCAATATGTGAAGAGAAGACATCTTATGAGCAGTTGAAACACGGAAGAAAAACCGTGTATCTTGGGCATCGTAGATTTCTAAAGAAATATCATCCGTATCGTAGATTGAAAAAAGCTTTTAACGGATACCAAGAACATGACATTTGTCCCACTCCCTTAAGTGGTGTTGAAATTTATGAAAAAATAAAAAATGTTAATGTGACTTTTGGAAAAATGAAGAAGAAAACTGTGAGTGAAATATGGAAGAAGAGATCAATCTTTTTTGATCTTCCGTATTGGTGTAAGTTAGATGTCAGACACTGTCTAGATGTAATGCACGTAGAAAAGAATGTGTGTGACAGTCTAATAGGAACACTTCTGAACATTAAAGGCAAAACAAAGGATGGTGTGAATGCACGTCTGGATTTGATTGAGATGAATATACGAGAGGAATTGGCACCGAGAGAAGTTGGTAAACGTACATACTTGCCTGCAGCGTGTTACACTTTGTCAAAGAAAGAGAAAACAAGTTTTTGTGAATGTCTTAAAGGTGTTAAGGTACCACAAGGCTACTCTTCAAATGTGAAGAGTCTTGTATCTATGAATGATTTGAAACTAATTGGCTTAAAGTCACATGATTGTCACGTTCTAATGCAACAATTACTACCGGTGGCTATTCGTGGAATCTTGCCCAAAAATGTTAGGCATACAATCACTCGACTATGTTCATTTTTCAATTCCATATGTAGTAAAGAGATTGACTCTCAGAAGTTGGATGAACTTGAAGAAGAAATAATTGTTATCTTGTGTCAACTCGAGATGTTTTTTCCTCCATCTTTTTTTGATATTATGGTACACTTGGTTGTTCATCTTGTAAGAGAAATCAGATTGTGTGGGCCAGTTTATATGCGATGGATGTATCCAGTTGAACGATACATGAAGATTTTGAAGGGATATGTGAAGAATCAATGTCGTCCAGAAGCTTCCATTATTGAAAGATACATTTCAGAAGAATCTATTGAGTTTTGTTCCGAGTACATGTCAAAAGCCAAATGTATAGGAGTTCCTGAAAAAGGTTGGCACTCTCGTAGATTCATAAGTAAATCTTCAAGAGGTGTACATGTCATAAGCAAATCTAGAGAAGAGGTTCTGCAAGCACACTTGTATATCTTGAATAACACTGATGAGGTGTTACCATACTTAGATACACACAAAGACATTGTCAAATATAAAAATCCAAGGCAATCAGAAAAATGGGTGTTAATTGAGCATAACAAAACTTTCATGTCATGGTTTAAGCAACAAATAATGAATGATCCATCAGCATCTGAAACATTAACATGGCTTGCAAACGGTCTCAAATTTGATGTTTTATGTTGTTCTGGCTATGAAGTAAATGGTTGTTTGTTTTACACAAAGTCTTGAGATGATAGGAGTACAGTGCAAAATAGCGGAGTCACCTTGGAGGCAGAGTCTATGCAGTTTTCAACTGCAAAGGATCAAAATCCTGTTGTGGGATCAATGCCTTATTATGGTGTCATAGTAGAGATTTGGGAAGTTAATTATACCAAGTTTACTGTACCTGTTTTCAAATGCAAGTGGGTTGACAATAAGACTGGTGTCAAAGTTGATGAATTAGGAATGACTTTGGTTGACTTTCGAAAGATAGGTTATCATGACGAACCATTTATAATGGCACATCAAGCTTCCCAAGTTTTCTATATCCAAGATACTACGTCTGACCACTAGTCAGTTGTGCTACATGGAAAAAAACAACATAATGACCCAGAAGATACAAACAATGACATTTGTGAGATTGAATCACTTACAAGAACGACCATCAATAAAGAGTACGAGGATGTTGCTGATGTTGTACATGCAACTCGAAATGATCATGATGAAGGAATATATATTTGTATGTACATGTGATTCATGTTTAGTTTTACAATATATTTCATTTTCATTATATTTCATATTCTTGATGCTTATTATATTTTTTTGATAACAGGAACATGGCAGATGATAAAGTTTCCCATTCAAAAACTGGTAGAGGACCTACAAGATTGAAGAATATGTTTAAGAAGATAACTAAAGATGACAAAATACCTTTGTCTATTGATATCCACACTGGTGTGCCCACTGGGCAACATGCAAAGAAATATAGGAGTTATCTCGGAGTACTTTCTCGTGAAAGGATCTCTATCTTAACTCAGTCCTGGGATCACGTGACTGACCACGAGAAAAACATGATTTGGCAAGATATTCTGGTATGTAACTGTTTTTACTTTGCTAAATCTAAAGTTCTTTTATACTTTGTTTTTGTTTATGAACTAATTCTTTCAAACAATGTAAACACATTACAACATCCCGAATGTGGACACCTTGAAAGCGAAGATTCTTTCAGATGTGGGTGTCAAGTTTCGTCAGTTTAAATCAAAATTGACAACAGATTATATATATGGGAAAAGGAAAGAAGAAAATCCTTGTGCAAAATATGCATCCATTGATGAAGAAACTTGGCAGCAGTTTGTCAATATTCGACAAACTGAAAAATGGCAGGTTAGTATCACTTTTATATTTGAATATAGTTTATATTAACGTATTACTAAATTTTGAGTGTTATGATAGGAGGTTCGAAACAAAGCAAAAGCCAATCAGGCACATAATGATACCCCACACTTATTGTCTCGTGGTGGTTATAAGTTGCTAGAGCAGAGGATGCTTGAAGAAAAGATTAAAGCACGTTCTACTTCCATTGAGGAAATGAATAGTGTAGATTCTTTAAGACCTCCATCCCCACCACTCCGACATGAGATGTGGAAGGGTGCCCGTATAAACACATTAGGGATATGGAGTTCTAAGTCTACAGAACAAACAGTTGAACGCATTGTAAGTTTGACAATTTCTTTTCAATGTGTTATTTTAAATTCTATGTGTTATTTTAAATTCAATGTGTTGAAGTTTGTCAATTTCTTTTCATTTGTTTTAGGATTCTCTTAATGAGCAATCAACACAGGGGACTTTTAAACCATGTGGTCGCAATGATATTCTTAATGTTGCTCTCGGACGACCTGAACACCCTGGACGTGTTCGTGTAGCTGGATATGGGGTTGGGATTCGGTCATACTTTGGACCTCCATCACACAGCAAGGAACAATTGTCCAATGAACCTAGCCAAGAGTATTTACTACAACTACGTGAGCAGTTAAAGGCTGAGGTAACTCAAGAGCTTAAAGAAAGCTTCATGGAGGAGTTTAGTGCGCGAATGGAAATGGAGTTCAAAAAGCGGTTGGAGGGTTTAGGACACTCACAGCAACCACCTACTATGGTAGAAGATGAACCACCTCCGCCTCCTATTAAGAAAGTCAGCACTAAAGGGAGTTGTTCGGCAGTTGATCTATCAGGGGATGACTTTGGCTCAACTAGCCAATGCGAATTATATGTTGAGTGTAATTCTTTGACCCGATTCGTTGCCTTGGGTAAGTGTTATGAAGGGGTCACAATGTTACACAATGTGCCTCTTCCTTCTAATTTCATGAAGGTCACGGTGGAGAAGGTCCTTTATGGTGATCTTGCAGTTCCTGTGCCGACATCAGAGGTGACAATTGTGGCAGAGGCATTACATACTTTTGTTGCCTGGCCTAGACATCTCGTCAGACCTATAGACTCTATGGTATATATTTGCACTAATATTAATAGAATTATATATCAGATATATTACATTCTAACTAATTTAAGTATTTTTTTGTTTTGATGAGTAGCAGGAACCTAAGACAAATCTGTCTCTGGGAAAGAAGAAAATAGTCTCCATTGATGATCCTCTGGCGGCATTGGTAGAAGTTGCTACAGCTTTAGATACAACCGTGTTAGAGGTTCCATGGGATGCCAATATTTTTGGAAGGCATAGTAATCTACCGTTGTACGTTCACATGTCTGATTTGTTGGACCTTGCATCCGGAGATCAAGAGATTAACATAACAGTTCTGCAATTATGGATGATGTAAGTTCAAATTTTAAATTCTTTATACTTTTGATTTATTAAATATATTAGTACTAACTTATTGAAATTTAGGTATCTTTCTGGATTATGCTTTGATGAGGGGAAACATAATATATATGGGTTTTTAGACCCTCAAATCACTCAATCAATTGGAAACAAGAAGTCGGAAACACAAACATACATCACCACTGCCTTAAAGAATGGTGGAAAACACATTTATTTTGCTCCGTACATCCATGAGTAAGTTCTTATTTATTAAATAAGTTTTAATAAATTATTGAAATAAGAGAAACTAATTAACTGATTTGTTATACAGGCGTCATTGGCAACTATTGATCATATCTGTTGAAGATCATACCGCTGCATGGTTTTGCTCCTTGCATAAAAAACCTCCTGCCTATTTTAAAAACATTATAGATAGGTACGACAGTTTCATTTAACATTTATTATTACTTATATATTATATAATATTATGTATTCTAACATGAAATCTTATTATTTTAGTGCTTACTCTGGATATAATATGTTGTGTGGGAGGAGAACTTCAAACGCACAAAAACTCACTTGGATGTACCTTAAGGTATTTAAAGTATATTTGTTCACTTAATTTAATGTGTTTCACTCATTCATTTAATACATTTATTTTCACATGCAGTCCAACAGGCAACCTCAAAATTATGAGTGCGGTTATTATGTTATGCAGTGGATGTTGACTATTTTGCAAGCTGAAATTAAGAAAGGTTGGGATAAGGTAATACCTCAATACAATAAACACTTTAAAATTTGAGATTTATTATTCATGCACTAATTCAAAATATTTCAAATGTCACAGTTGTTCAACGACCAACACCCGCTAGATTTAGAAGCATTGGAGTATGTGAGAACAACATGGTCAAAGTATTTTGTAACCATGTATAACACTCTAATATAGATAAATCATTACAATGACAAATTTTTTCATATATTACCAAACTTTTTTGTATTATGTTATAATTTGTTGTATGTAATCTTTATATTTAAATTATGATTTGAAATGTTTTTATTTTCTGGAATTGAAAACTTTATGCAGGTTATTTGAGATTTTTTTAAAAATAAAATTTTTTATTTTTTTTAATCAAATACTTATAACGACGGTTCTGGAACCGTCTTTAAAAAAGGCATACTTATAACGACGGTTCCTAGAGGAACCGTCTTTGAAAGTCGCGTAATTTTTTTAAAAAAAAAACAGCAACCACCTTTAACGACGGTTGAGTCCATATCCCTTTAACGACGCATGTAATAACGACGGTTCTGGAACCGTCTTTAAATGTCGATTTTAACCGTCGTTAATTTACCTTTTTGTACTAGTGTAATAATAATGCACCAAACACACTCATTCAACAAATAAAGAATTCATGTGGGATTAGAACGTGATCAAAATCGATCATGCAGTCATATACTGGTTTTATCTTGTTCATTAATGAGTTTAAACTGGTATTAATGAGTTTAAATTTTGTGGAAAATTTTGCTGGATTACTTCTTATTTTGCTTTAACTTGTTTTTTTTAATTGGTGTCTTGATCCGTTGATGTGTTTGATGTTGATTTATAGTCTTTTTTAGTTTTTTTTGTTGGATTTGAAAGCTTGGTAGTGTTATGTTTAGGTGTTTTCCTTGTTTTTGTGTTGGCTAGTTTTGACAAGGTTGTTGGATCTTTCTTTTGAGTAGTGTATGAAAATGATTAAGACAAATTCCTCCACATGCTCCATCACTCATAGCATATTTGCATGGCTAACCTAGTCATGTGTAGTTCAAGCCTTCATTTGAACATCTTGAAATAGCATTTTTTACACATGTGCTATTTGTTTCTGATCTGTAATGGCATTTGGATTTGTCCACTCATTTTCTTTGTCACCTACAATTACTTTATTTAATGTAAAAAGTGATTTGCCTCGGTCTCCATCAATTGAATTGTGGTTTCTTGGTCATGGTTTTGATGAGCACTTGTAAGATGGTAGTAAAATACCATTAGAAAGAGTTGAATGATGGAAAAAGATTGATTCTTAGCTTTGTGCCTTGTTGTGCCATTATGTGGAACACAATATATTAGGCACTCTTAGAGCTTGTGTCACTCGTTTCAGAAGAAGGCTAAGAGCTTTATGACTCTGCTCATAAATTGACATCTCTTAAACAAACAAATCATGACATGACTTGTTTTATTATTGAAGTCCAATCAACTAGTAAGGAATTGAAAATGGTTTTAGATGTTGATTCTTCAAAAGAGATTAAGATGAAGTTGGATGAGTTCTATATGGTTAAGATTCTTCATGCCGTGCACCTTGATTTTGATTAAGTTTGAGTCCAAATCCTAACCGGTCAAGAAATTTCATCAATTTCAAATGGTTATAGATTTATGACCACATTTTCCATAGGTACTGTCAGATGTGTTGGTTATGTACATGATATGTCATGGTTATAAGTCATTAAATTGATACAAAGTTGAGATTTATTTACTTTGGATGTGCATAAAAGGCTAAGATCTATTGTGCTGAGCCAGCTAGCTAATTTGGGTAGTCCCACCATATGTGTAACCTCTTTTTTCTTTTCTTTTTTTTCAGCAAAGCTAGTTTAAATTGTTAAAGATTCTTTGTCCAGGTAAATGAATAAAAAAAAACAAATTTCATAATTTTGAAACCTATGGTATTTTTTAAGGAGGTTCTAAAACATTTTATGGACGTTTTGAAACCCATGGTATTTTACGGGGATTTTAAAACCCATGGTATTCTACGGAGGTTTTGAAACCCATGGTATTCTACGGAGGTTTTGAAACCCATGGTATTTTGAAAGGCTTTTCCTGAGGTTTAAAAAAACCCTGGGGAACACATTCCCCAGAGATGGTTTAGCGGGGAAAACTACAACCCTGGGTAAATGACTTAATGGAGGTTTTAACCCTAGATAATGTAAAAATAAACCCTTGTTAAAACCATTTTTTCTTGTAGTGCATGGATGAAAAAAATATATAGACATAATGAAATAGAATAAAGAGAAAATTAAGAAATGGGATAAAAGAAAAGTTTTTATTTGTAATTCAAGATTATGATGTGTTCATAATCTAGATAATTTTATGAGCATTCACAATTTTAAATTTATTAATAATAATAATAATAATAATAATAATAATATTAAATGACACAGTATGTAAAAAAAATAGTGTAAATGGTGATGTTGACTAGAGATGAGGGGTTAATTTGTGATGCATCCTAAAGTTAACCAGGCTAATGATAATTCTGGAAAACAGTGTGTACGGGTTTTTTGGTTATGGATAAGTGATGAGATAAACGAATTTATACTTGTTAAATAGCAAATTGGCAAAACCGAATCGTTGAAACGACAAAGCAGAACTGACTACTCCCTACCTTCTCACTCCAATACATATGGACTAGATTCTCTCTTTCCCATAGTGAAACCAAATCCACAAGCTCCTTTTCCTCATTCCTCTCATATTAGAGGGTCACACCCAGTCTCACACATTACACACCAAAACCAGATCAAATCCTTTCATTAAACAACAATCAATCTTTTCTCCCCTCTCTCATAATCTTTTCTTTCCCATGATATTAAACAACGCAAACAAGCACCAAAAACACACTTCCTCCATCTTCAATTCTTCCCCAAAAATGAGCCAGTGTGTTCCCAGCTGGGATCTCGACGACAACCCACCATCCCCAAGACTCTCTCTTCGCTCCAACTCCAACTCCAACTCCAATTCCACTGCCCCTGATGTCCCCATGTTAGTTCTCTTCCTTTCTTTATATCTCTCAAACAAATATTATTCTTCAAAACTATGTCACACACTCAATCATCTATTATTCAACCCACTCTTTCTTTCTTCCGATGCACCCAGAAAAGGAGTACGTCTTGTTTATAAACGGAGTCAACTTAACTGTGTCCAACATGCTATATTCTCTCATACAAACATTTGTTAATTAAAATAACCAAATAGAAGAGATTCACTGTGACAACCTTTTTTATACTAGTTTAGAAGTGCTAAGGATGTAGTTGTTTGTGTTATTTGATAAGTTCAGGTTAGACTACGAGGTTGCGGAGCTGACATGGGAAAATGGGCAACTTTCTATGCATGGCTTAGGGCTACCGCGTGTGCCGGTGAAGCCCCCCACAAGCGCCGCCAATAAGTACACATGGGAGAAGCCACGCGCCAGTGGCACCTTGGAGTCCATAGTGAACCAAGCCACGAGCTTGCCGCACAGTGGAAAGCCAACGCTGAACGGCGACGGCGGCGTGTACGGGAACTACCTGGTCCCGTGGTTAGACCCTCACGGGAGCGCCGGGACGGCGAACACGGTGACGATGGACGCATTGGTGCCGTGTTCGAAGCGGGAGCAGAGCAAGCAGGGCATGAAGTCCGTCCCCAGCACATGCATGGTAGGGTGCTCCACACGTGTGGGGTCGTGCTGCGGCAACCACGGGGCGAAGGGACAGGAGATGAGTGGGAGGGATCAGAGCGTGAGTGGCAGTGCCACCTTCGGAAGGGATAGCAAGCACGTGACCCTTGACACGTGCGACAGGGAGTTTGGTGTCGCTTTCACTTCCTCCTCTATCAACTCCCTCGATAACACCAGCTCGGCTAAGCACTGCACCAACACCACCACCGTCGACGACCACGATTCTGTTTCCCACAGTAAACCAGTGGTAACCAACCACCCTCTCCCATTTCATCTTATTTCTATTCTACTTGTTTCTTTTCATGTGTTTTATTCTTATTATTAATAGGATAATTATATTCGTAATCTACATTTTTTTATACAATAACATTACAACTAACCATATTATTATTTTTATTATTATTTATATTATTTAAATTTATTTTTTATTATATATTTATTTTTAAAATCATTACATAAAGATTGTATACAAAACTCGACAACTGAGTTATCAAACTCAAACTAACATTTTGCTTATTATTATAATAAAATCTTTAGTAAATTTCTAATGATTTTTCTAAGAAAGAACTGTACAAACTCTAATTTTTATTAGTCATATGCCCACTTATATTTGTCTATTTATCTTTTATATATATATATATATATATATATTATATATATATATATATTGCGTATTACACTCTGTATTTTTTTCTCTATACGTATCCATAAGTTTGTTCATACGATATTTTTTTATTTATAGGTGATTTTTTGTCACTCTTATATCTTTATTTTATTTTAAAATCTCCTCTTCTTGAACAGTATTTCTCTTTGGTTTAAATATATATATATATATATATATATAAATACAAATTTTCTTCGATTTAATTTTTGCCGAAAAATTTATCTTTGATAATATTTTACATTTCAGCCCTTTTGTAGAAATATTACGCTCACAATTCCGATGATTTCAAACTTGTTGCAAGACTATATGATTTTTATTCATTTACTTTTACCAAGTTATGTATTATTGATCTATCCTAAGTATAAGAAAAATGTGTCTATTTTTAACACCGACGAAAAAAAAAAGCAAAACTTACTAGTTCCTTATGAAAATAAATATGATAAAATTAAAATATTTGCAGAGATTAATTTAATGAATTTTTTAGAATATTATCATAACGATATTTTAGGTCTGGAAAGATTTATTTAGTGACTAAAATTATAAAATACCAATATATGCTGCACATATAATTAATTTCAAGCTCTATATTAGTTTTATGACATGTGGTTGTGAATGTGTAAAGGGTGAAAACGGGGACGAGGAGAAGAAACAGAGAGCAAAAGGAAAATCGTCGGTGTCTACTAAAAGGAGTAGAGCTGCGGCTATACACAACCAATCTGAAAGGGTAAACGTTGAATTAAGTTTGCAAATTGCTATAATGTTATTGTAATAACAAAATCAAGAATTTGTTGTTCATTGGTTCATTTTTGCATTGGCTTTTTCAGAAAAGGAGGGATAAGATTAACCAAAGAATGAAGACATTGCAAAAGTTGGTCCCAAATTCCAGCAAGGTATATAGCATATAGTTGCAACTAGTAGGTGGGGTTTGGCTGAGCTAATCATGATATAGTTTGTTTTTTTTTCACATATTATCATCGAAATCATGATATTGTGTATGTGGTATCCGAGCCAATTATATAGTATCTACTGGTCCCAAATCTGTGAGAGAAACAGTTGCTATATACTGACGTAGCATATTTCTTTTCCATTTTCACTTTCGTAGAGTTCAAGTACCTATATATTCTATAGCCAGCATAAATACTATTTCACACTGGATCTCCCTCACGTTTGTTCTTCGATTCTTCCAAGAAATTAAATAAATTATTTTTTGAAAGGAAAATGAATTTCAATATGTTTATTTTCTAAAAGTAGTATATATAAAAGTGTGATGAACTATACTATTATTAATTATTGTTGTTATTAATACTAATTTTTTATTATTTAAACTTGATTTGAGCATTTATTATTATTTGGACTTTTCTGCACGAACTTACATTTTAATATGATATGTTTTTTGTTTGTTCATTCTTGACTTTTCTTATTTATGGTACCGTCCTTGTAGATAAGGTATCTACTTTCATGCCATTTATCATACATTTCATGTAAAATTTAAATGTTGAAGTTCTTTACAAAAGATTCTACCACCTCTGTCCCTTTACAAATGGTCCAGCCATTATTGGTAAATAAACAACTAAAAATGTCTTAATATATTGTCATCAATTTAATTAGTTTTAAATTTATATATAACTACACTTAATACATCTCAAAAATATAATTAATGTAATAGTATTGGATGATTTTTTTTTGTGACAAATAATCATGAAAGCATAAAGATTCTAAGTGGGGATAATTGTGGTCTTGAACTTTTTTCAATCATATATGGCTGAGAGTGGGAATATTAGGGTAGTATGTGCAGTTATAAAGTCCACGAGAAGTCCAATTACTTTTTGTCATGCTCTGACAGGAGGCTGTTTGGTGAAGAGGCACCCAACTGCTCCCACAGGAAATCCTTTCCGGTGGTAGACCCTCATGTCAATTATACAATAAACACTAAAACATAACATTTTCCACCAAAAACGTACCAATCAAAGCCAAAGAAAAAGAACCCACACTTAACCATATCATACATTAATAAAAATAAATGATACATTAACGATTCACATTTTTTTTATAGAATCAAATTATAATTTTTAATATTATTATTTTAATACTATTTCATATTATTTAACTCTAAATTTATTTTTTATTATATATATTTATTTTTAAATTTATCAGATAAAAAATTGTATATACAACTCTAAACTCTAAGAGTTGTGAAGTAGGATTTCATCATATACTTAACTACTTTTGTGTGGTCTTACTTTATGGAATTTCATAAATGTTGGACATTAATTATGTATTATGCTAACCTATGCAGACTGATAAAGCTTCAATGTTGGATGAGGTGATAGAATATTTGAAGCAGTTGCAAGCACAGGTGCAGATGATGAATAGAATCAATATGTCATCGATGATGCTGCCATTGACCATGCAACAGCAGCTTCAGATGTCTATGATGTCTCCAATGGGCATGGGATTGGGGATGGGAATGGGGATGGGGATGGGAATGGGGTTGGACATGAACTCCATGAATCGTGCTAACATCCCTGCCATCCCTCCAGTCCTTCACCCTTCTGCCTTCATGCCGATGGCAGCGTCGTGGGATGCCGCGGCGGCCGGAGCTGCTGACCGATTTCAAGGGAATCCGGCCACCGTGATGCCTGACCCTCTGTCCACACTTTTCGGATGCCAATCACAGGTAACAAATATTTATAAGAATTCTTACTCTTCATTGTTTGATATTGAATGACACCACTCTCATGTTATGAACCTAAAATTATCCAAACCCATCTTGTTTATTTGGTTATTTTTCCTACTATTAGAATGGTATTCTACTTTGATTTTTGTATTTCATGATGAAGTATAATCCAGTCCTGTGCATTTTTGTACTGGTCGTATTTATTGAGGATAAGGTAAAGAATTTAAAATTTCTTATAATGATTGATAGCAACCTGGTTTTGCTGATTTGGCTGGCTACTCAACTTGTGAGGCACGAATGATAAGGTTGTAGAAATCAGTCAAATCGAATTCATTGCAGCATTAATATTGGGCACTGCTTTGCTAGCACTGTGACAAATTAATTAATTTATTTATCTACTCACAAAAAAGTTAATTTATTTATCTAGCTTGGACCTCATATACACATTTTCATTGCCTGCTCTGTATCAATTGATGAGTCGATGCTTGGCATTTGGAAGTTTTCTTTTCCTCAACTTAGATACATATGGTTATAAATTTGTTGGTTCAAGGTGCTTTAAATGTCTGTAGTTATTTTTTTTAATTGATATGTTCTGATAAAAAATGATTGTTTAATTAAGAAAATTGAATAACTATTTGCAGCCCATGACCATGGATGCCTACAGTAGACTTGTTGCGATGTATCAGCAGCTGCACCAACCTCCAGTTTCTGGTTCCAAGAACTGAGCTAGCTTCTGGGTATTATTCTTCTAGTGTGATAGTGTTGAGCTACTAAAGAGAATGTCCATACTTATTCTTTGTGAGAAATATGTATATTAGCTCCAAAGCAAGTGAAGAAAAACAATAGTACAATAGATATACACAATCTTTTCTTATTTGGGGTTAGTAACTTGTTAAGATTAGGTGGCTTTCTTGGTTATTTTACCTTCATATGATGTACCTTCATAGAATTTGCAATGTATAACGTATTTTGCTATTTTATTGAATAATGACTTTTGGTCTGATTCACATCTTATTATTTTCCTTTTCCACACATTTCATTTTTCATTTTTTTTCTCTACAAGAACACTATATAAATTAACTGATTTTTTAGTCAGCAAATATAATGTGTTGACGAAGGATAACATTAGTATTCTAATAAAAGGTTTAATAAAATTGTTAGAGTAAACCCCAACAATCCTAATTTTGAATAAGCGTTTTTCACAAAAAAAAATATTAAAACACTAACATTTGTAAGATGTGTGTTTTACAAAAAAATATCACATAATGTAAGATATAAAGGTTGACAATACAACACCTCATCTTGTAACTCATCTTGTAAATGAGTTTTTCATCCGATGATAAACATATAATCTTAAGTTTTATATTGTACTTAACAAAAATATTCTTTAAGCTTATTTCGTGTCATAGGAAATATTTCCATCTTTTTCCTACCACACGAATTTGCTAGAGTACATGTCTACTTCAAGATCTCATGGGATACGAGCTAAAACTATTTTCCACCAAGCTTATCTCAACTCTGGTCCAACTATCTTCAAGATCTCTACTTTTACTCCAATTCGAGTAAAAAAACTATTTTACCTAGGATTGATAAGTATTATCAACTATCTGGATGTTGCTTAAAGAGGAGATTAACAATTAATGTTGCATAAAGTGCATTTAATGAACATCTACATCCTAGCTCGATCATACACATGAGGATGACCATCTAAGTTTTGATGCTCTCAACGGACCAAAAAGGATTTGCAGTAACTCTTTCTTCTACGCTCTATATAAAGCCACTATTTGAAGAATAAGACAAGAAAACAAATTGCTAAGTGTCGAAACACTACTGAAATCGAAGCTAAAATCCTCCTGTACTTCAAAAAGTTTTGCAAGAACACTTTTGTGTTCATTTAGTAATCTAAAAGAGTGTTTATCCTTTGTATACGTTGAAAGAGCTTGATCCTTTCTTTAGTGAGAAAACCATGTGATCATTTAAATCACACATTTTCTCAAACCTTTTTTGTATAGTTAGACATGGTTGGTGTCATTGGTGCAAAAAAGGTCAAAGACAACGATTTTTTTTAGCAATTAGACAGCAGTTTCGAAACCGCTTACTATGAACACGTAGTCTATTCTATGGAGGCATAAACGATGACTCTAGAACCGTCGTTTATAACTCACATAAATAGTCGTTATGACTATAACCGCCCTTTATACCATTCCTTGACACCAGTTATGGTCATAACCACCTTTTATACCCTTCCCTAAATAGTGCACATGGTCGAGGTATAGACCGCGATTATGGTGATAGCCGTCGTTTATTATGGACATTTTTTTTAGTTCATTTTGTTTTATGCGTTTTCCCATCTTACTAAACCTATTCATTTAAACTCAGTCAGATACATAAATTCAGACACATTCATTCAAAAGAAGCAAATTATATATATATATATATATATATATATATTGATAAAAATGTATTACAAACACTAATATATGTTCCTATCTAATTCCTATACTATTGATTAGCTATCCTAAAGTTATAGAAATTAAGGAAATATGTGGCCCTAGCATGTCTCACATAAGCGGCCAAAGACAGTGGTTGCTCATCTGTAAAAAACTACATTACAAAATAAAGTTCACATTAGTGTTAAGATACATATACTTTAAAGAATTATAAAGAATAATTTAAATATTATTATCTGCTCCCAATCTCTTTGAATGCCTAGTCTTACGATGGTAATAATCCATTGCATAACGTAATAGCCGCACTCATAGCCTCTCGGCTGTCTATTACATTATAATTCAATATAAATTAAAATTTAATATTGATAAACAATGAAAAGAGGAAGACAAAAATTACAAACCTTTAGGTTCAACCATGTCAGCTTCTGATAATTTGCACTTAATCAACCTCTTAGTATGTTATATCCACGACATGCCCTGATTAATACAAAAAACCGTGTTAGTAGATGATAAGTGACAGATTTGAGTAATATTTCATATTAAAATACCGACACTTATGGATATTAATTGATAAAATAACCCCTAATTTACGAATTTATACCTTTTTACATATTTTGTGATTTTAATTTAAATAAGAACGATTTATTTCCAAATTTGTGTTAATTCCAGCATTCTAGGGTAGAATGAAGATGATTGGGCAAAAAGAGAATATACAAAGCTAAAAAGGGAAAGTTGGAATGCACCAACACTCACCAAAGCTCGCCCAAACTCACCTAAGCCAGATGCCCTCAAAGGATCTCGCCCAAGCGAGATTGCTCTAGTGACGTTGGGCCTTTTTATCTTGTATATTCTCCTTTAGCCCTTTCATCTCCATTTTATCCCAGAATCCTGAAATTAACTCAAAATTGGGAATAATTCATTCTTATTCATATTATAATCTCAAAATATATAAAAAGGTTTAAATTCATAAATTATGGGTTAAATTATAGTTATTTAATCAATAAATATTCATAAGTGTCTGTATTTTAATATGAAATATTACAAAAATATGACACTTATCATGTACCTAGAGAGATGGATAATAATTGTGTATATGGAGAGGTGGAAAATACTTGTTTGCTAGACAAGTGAGTAATACTTAAGGCTCGTGAGCGGGGAGCTTAAGGGGATTGGACATAAACTTAGTGTTTGGGGTAAACCAGTATAAGTCTTTGTACATACTATTCTCTATCCCCCATCTTTTATGATTTGTGTTTTATATTTGAGTTGATAAAAAAAATTAATTCAGTTCAGGCTCTATTCAACCCCCCCTTTTGGAGCAAATTGTACCTACAAATTTGTTATTGGATGTTCAACTTAAATGAAGTGTGATTTTTACTTTTTTTTTATCATATATGGCCATAACAAAGATTACAACAAAAATAAGAGAGAATGTGCAAACTTCTAAAAATCAATGTCCCTCTCTATTTATCTGGAAGTGGTGTTGGTTGAGATAATGATGAACATCCAAGAACTTTATACTACTCAAAACACCATGAGGCTTAGTACACTCATATAAAGAAAAGAAAATTCATTCCCGAGTGAAGGATTGATCTATAATAGAACGAGTTTGAAACCTTCTCCTTTAGGTTAAAGGTGAAATGATGGAAGAAATTCTTTGAGCTTGACACACATTTCAATGAGAACATAAAAGAGACTTCTATGTTAACACTTACCATGAAAGGGTCATAAAAGAGGATAGAGAGTTTGATCACTACTTTGGACGAGCTTTGTCTATGGAGTCTTCATGCCCTATGATGCATTCACTATCAATGCATACTTGGAGACTAACGAGTACCACAATTTACATATCAAAGTATGATAGATGGATGTGTTATTGTTTTCTGATCCCAGATCTAAAACACACTCTGTATGAGTGGACACAACTTTCAATATAGAGGCTAGGAGACAACAACGACATTGCATATTGAAAGGCCACATCTAATATGCTTTCAAATATTTGGATGAGCTTTGTACTTACCAACATACCTTCTAGCCTCCACACCCCCAACATCATTAACAACTTTGCAAAGTTCATCTTTACAACACAAGGCTTGATGATAATCAATGTTAAAGACTTCATCTCTCACTGAATAGAAGAGTTTATGTGGGCCTTGTGAGGACTCTTAGGATTTTATCATTGGTTTGTATAAGTCCTTTGGGATTGATGTGGATTCACCAAATGTAGAACCATATGCTTCTCTGCATTTTTTGATCACACACTCTTTATAAGGCATTATTGTCTACCACCTAAGGATGTACATGAACCTTAACCACAACCAGCAAGACACTACCAAAAGAAACATTTCATCCACTACCATAAGTTAGGAAGCTCTAAGAGATAGAGCACCCACTAAGCTAGCCCAACTTTCCAGAAGGATGACAAGGAGCATGACACAAGACCCAAGGCTAGGTCAGAATCACTCCATAGCCAGTGCCTCAGAGCCTAGCATTCCTCAGAGGATCACCAGGAGCAAAGCCCACATGATAGGAGCTGAGCACCAACTACTTTCTTTACTTTTAATTTCAGTAGATTAGGGTGTATGTAGCATAATTTAGGGTGTACTTAGCATAAATTGGGATTGTTCCAAACCCACATTTCATGTCAAGTGTACCTAGTACCTAGGATTAAGGTTTTTAACCTAACTTCTAGAAACTAGGCTTAAGGGGGTGGCATTGACCTAGAGTCAACCTTAGGTCGCTCCTCCCCTCTCCCTTTTCCTCTCATCTTGCCCACCAAGGCATCCCTCTCCTATATATAGGGTTCCTTGCCGCATGTAATTCACAATTGAATTTGAATATAAAAGAGAAACTATGCTTGAGTGATTAGTGAGCTTTGTTTCTTAAATTGTTCTAGGGTCTTATCTTGAGAGTAATGCATCTTAAGTGGCGGCTCCTCATAACTCATCTTGGAATTCCCTCACCTTCCAAGTGGCATGATCATGCCCTTCATTTCACCTAAGCTCTCTTATCTTTTCTCTCTTTTCCTTTTCTTCATTGCGCCATCATCCTTCATCTTTATATCTTGTTATCTTCTTTTTCCTTTCGATCTATATTGTTCTTTATCTTTTGCTTCTTAAATTCCACACCTCATCATCATCATCACCACCATATAATTATGTTTTCTCTTTTTCTCTATAGAAGAAAACCTATACACTTACTTAACCACTTGGTTAAGTTTGTGTCCAGTGGCATTCGTTGTTCCCAACAACCGCTATCTATTTCTTCTTTGATTTAAATATACAATGGTTCCTCTTACAACGGCTATCTATACCTTTATTATTACCCTAATTCGAAGCCCCGTGCCACTTATGCTTTCGTTCTCTATGTTTTCTTTCTTCTTCTTCGCGCTCTCTCTTCAACTCTTTTGAACATTCTTTTCACTCATTGCCTTTGTAAGTTCTTCCTACCCTCATTGCTTATTCTTCCTCCATTCTTCCTATTGGTTCATTGTTCATTCTTCCATTGGTTCATTGTTTAAGGTTCTTGTTCATTGCTCCACCACCGCGCTCTGCTTTCCCTTCACCGCTGTCGTTGCTGCATTTGTAAGTTCTTCCTACCCTTATTGCTTATTCTTCCACTTTTGTTCTCATCTTATTTTTCCTTCATTCTTCCATTGGTTCATTGCTCATTCTTCCATTGGTTCATTGTTTAAGGTTCTTGTTCATTGCTCCACCACTGCACTCCATTTTCCCTCCATCGTTGTCGCTACTGTCATTGCTACCCTCCACAGTCGTTGCTGCCATCACCTTGAGGTTAGTGTTGTTGTTTTTTTTTAATATTTTTTTGTCTATATATGACTTATAGATGGCGGTTCTAGAACCGTTGTCTATACCTCAGTAGAAAAACTATGAGCTGATAGACAACAATTTCGAAATTGATGTCTAATTACTAAAAAAATCGTTGTCTTTGACCTTTTCTACACTAGTGATATTTTCAATAGATCCAATGTGATCTCTAACACTTTTCATAAAATAATTTAAATGCTCCTAAAATTGGCTTACACAACAACACTCAATGAAAAACATCAAAAGAATGTTAACTCTATTGTATTCATAAATATTCGTTTAAGCAACAATATTCAACTAGTAATGTTTAAAGAATTTTAACTTTATTGTGGATAATTTCTTAAATATATGCTTTAAGCAACTTCTTTAACATGAAGCGAAAATATATATTTACTTAAATAAGAATAATTTAATTAGAATTTTTTTATCCAATGTACTCTTGCTTATAGCGCCTTTAATCTCATGCTTATAGCGCTTTTAATCTCACTAAAGTGATTTAGACAACATCTTTACCTTAAGCAAATAATTCTTACTTAGTCAATTGAAGTAGAAATGGACATGTTTAAGCAATTATTGCTTTTTTTTTATGACTTTTATGAATTTTTCATTGTGATGCTTGTTTATGTGATTACGAAAATTATCACTTATTCTATACATTTTTAGTAATGCACATTTAGTTCATTTTGTATACAATTTTGCGATGTGACAAAACTGTTTAAAAACAACATTGTCATAAAATTCATTAGAAAAATATTTACAAAACAAACTCCGCTATAAAAGTTAAATACTGGTCACAAAATTTATCAATATCTATCATAAATAAATATTTTTTAGTTTATAATACTAAAATTAAAAGAACTATTGTAGATATAGGATAGATATGATATGTTGATTCACCCTAAAGTTGTGGGATTTGAGACTGTTAGTGTGGAATTTTGGTATATCCATTGCATCTGTAACAGTGGTCTGGTTAAAATGCTGTAGTTTGGGATAAGACCCAAAGTTGAAGTCCCGTGTAGAATCATGTGTGTTACAAATGAGTAACAGGATGAAGTATGGAACTATGGAGGGTTCCAAATAACATCTATATTTATGGTATTGCGTTGAAGAGACACCTAACATGCGTTGTCTGGTTAAAGATCAACATATAGATGATTGAACACTCATGTGCACACTTGGAAATAAGGTTTGCCACACACATTTGCACTGCTGCTTCTGCATGCTATAATAACATCCAAGTTCCCGTCCCATCCCAATAATTCAATTTCATAATTTTAATATTTCAAAAAGTCACAAATAATTATGTACTGGTACGATTTTTTTAAATGCTTTCATTTTATATATTACTATACAATTTTATAGGCTAACACCTCAAACAATCACAATCATCTTACATAAAAAAAAGTATTATTAAAAAAATATAAAATATGAGAGGACTAGACCAAAACTCATATGTTAACAAAAATGATACATAGATGGACTACACATATTTATAAAGAATTATAAGAACAAACTAGATGAAAATCTATTATACCAATGAAATGATTCTCTATGAATAAATCATAAATTAGCCAACTTATCAGCACACGCATTCCCTTCACGAAAAGTATGAGTAACCATAAACTTGATTTTCCCACAGTAATTAAGTCAAATATTTCATCGATTACAAAACATCTACGAAACATTAGTCTTAGCAATAAACGCAACACAAACCAAGGTAGAATCACATTCAAGCCATACATTAGTCAACCCCATCTTTTGAGCTTCCTCCATAGCATGTATAACTCCATCAAACTCAATAACAATAGTAGTCTAAACTTCAAGAAACGCAGAGAAAGTACGACTTCAATTTTAATGTATTTTTAATGAAATAATTTATGATATATGTTAATATAAAACAAACTATTTATAAATGTTTTTAAAATTAGGGTTAAATATATTTTTTGTTATTATACTTTTATGTAAAATTGGTTTTTGTCTTTAGTCCAAACTTCAGACCTTCTAGATACTTGTATTAAGAAAAGTATTGAAATGAATTCTTGTCAGTTCCTTTTTACATGCCAAACAAATTTCCAGTGTAGATTAGGATGTTAAAAAATTTCATAGTGACTCATCGTCGACGTGAATGTTATAATATAATAATACAGTCTACACTGAAAATTCGTTTATTAGTACAATAAAAAAACGTTGTTAAAGATCAATTCCAATAATTTTCTTACTACAAGTATCCAGGAAGTTTAAAGTTTGAAGACAAAACAAATCTCACGTTATAGTACAAACATGAAAAACATATTTAACCCTTAAAATCATTGCATAGTAATTCATAATTACATAGTAATTTCAAGTGTAAGTTTGATCCCAGATTTATTGAAAATGAGTCTGAATATATACAAGAAATAAGATTTATATACCTATTGTTTTGATGTTTTGGCTATTGTCTTGATTTTTTTTAAAAATTATTGTGTCGTTTAGAGTTTAGGATTTAAGATTTGATCCCAGATTTATTGGAAATGAGTCTAATATGAGTATATAAGAAATAAGATCCACATACTTATTGTCTTGATGTTTTGGTTATTTTCTTGATTTTTTTTAAAAAATTGTTGTCTTGAATTTTTTATATAAAATATTTATAACTTATTGATATCACTATAAAGTTTTCTTACAACAACTAACAAAAATATTGTTATATAAATATGAATTTCAATTAAATATAAAATCCCGTATCTTTTTGGTATATTAAATTAGTAAATTGAAACTAAAAGAGTTGGTGGAGTAAAACAAAACCAGTTTCACATTCACAAGTCAGTTTTACTCCCCATTCATATTGTTTAGATAAATGTAACTCGCCAGGGGGATTCCTTCATCAATTTTCGCCCAAAATAAAAATGTAGAGAGGCTATTTTAGAATGAAAAGATGTGTCGGGTAGGACATGTAACAGTTTAAACTCGTGAATTACTTTAATTTTATCACAATAATTTATTTTACACACACACACACATCATATTGGTTAATTATTTTTAAAAAACAAGATACGTATTCTGTAAGGAAAACTTAAAAAGAGTGATTAACAATTCCTTTTATTATTATTGTTTTTAAAACAAATTTTACAAGCTAATTTTAGCAATGACAAGTTAGGAAAAACATGTTTGTATCGTTTTAAAAAGAAAGGTGTTTGACAAATCTGCATGCTCCTTTCAGTGTTTTCTAATTCTTTCTTTCTAACTCTAACCCTTTTAGCTTTCAAAGGGCCTAAAACACTTTCTCCGACAACTCATCAGCAGCAAGAAGCGTCAGAATCTTCCATCGGTAGCTAACAGTGAGTAAGGTCCCACACTGCAAAGGGAAACATGAGCTTGAACCTAATGAGTCATGAAACATATATGGCACAAAGGACAACTGAATGACGCATAATGTCAAAAGTCTTTGTTGAACTGCTGCCTTCACCAACATAAAAAATTGAGCTTGTTCAAGATAAAATATAACAACAGCACTAGTTTTGGGATTCAAAACTCTATGATCAAAGTGTAGTGTTTGATGGAAGAGGGCCAAACACATCTAACCATGAAAGTCAAAGCCCAACACTAGACCATGAAGAGCGTCTAGACCATGATGAGCGTCTAGCTAGAAGGATGGAGCGTCTAGGACGTGAAGGGGAAAGGCTACCCATGGAGCGTCTAGGACCTATCACAAGGTCAATGGCTAAGCATATTCAAGCCCAATTGAATGAAGCCACGGATGGAAGAGAGAAGACTTTGTACATGTTGCATAAAGGCCCATTAGGGGTGCTTAGTAATTAGAGAAGTGTAGAAAGCATATTTGAGTGAAACATTCTAGAAACTCTTTAGGTGTGGCCGGTCATGAGCACATGGCACTTGGCTTTGTGAATTGCATTTAATTTGGTTTGCATTTCATTAGGTATTAGCTTAAAACTTACGGCCAAGTAGCTTATAAATAGGAAGGCCTACACCTTGTATTTCCAAGTTTATTATGAGTAAAGTTATGCTGCCATTTTGTGCCAAGCTTTGCTTCTCCCTAGAATTCCAGGCTCTAAACTTCATCTCCTTCACCTCTCCTTGGGTTGGCCGAACCTCCCTAGCTTCATACACATCATGCACCTTCAAGATCAACACCACTCTTAGGAGGATCTTGCTCACACACCTTCATAGCTTCCGCACCCCTTTTCCTTACATGATTCAAGAAGACCTTCATGAAATGCCATCAGTGTTGACCGTGAGTTTATATGTGGGTTGCTTTTGATTTGTACCTGTATTAAAATAGTTTCTAAAATAAAATCTTTTTTTCTTAGTTTAGCAAAATATAATTTCTATACATATATTAATTTAGTTTGTAATATATAGTGTTAAAAGGTTAGGAATTTCTGCCTGACATTTTAACTATTTGGGCTAACACTACTATAAAAATTATTTAGAAAACAGGTTTTTAAAGTCGTTAGCAATAATTTTAGAAATCATAGTTTGTGCAAACATCGTTTATAATTTTAAAGTATAGATGACGACTTAACTCATTTTCTATACTTTTGCGTATAGACGAAGGTTTCATAAACAATCAGAGTCTATTTGGCCACTATAGACAACAATTCTGTCCATAACCTTCGTTTATAACGCTCGTCAACTCATTCAAAACTATTTATGTATGTATGTTAAATTTCTATTGTCGTAAAAGTTGAACGGAAGAGGAAAATGCAAATACACAAACACAACAATGCCTGTGTTTTCACTAGTATAATAATAATAAATATAAATTGTTCCTGCTATGAAGATGAGACCTAGAGAACTATTGAATAACTGTCTTCTTTCTTCCTTCGGGCAGGTTGCTGGAGCGTCCATCTAGGCCTTTCGCCTGCTATGTGACATCCTATGTCTTCACCCTTCTCCTTCTTCTTTTCTCTCCTACTATACCACCCAACCAATCCTGTTTCATGGCACTAGTTGATCGGTCGGTCAGGGAGCGTTCTTTTCTGTTCTTTTGCCACCTTCTATAAGAGATTCAAAGAGAGGTTTGTTAAAGTTTGTATTCGGTCGGAGGTGACGACCTATTTTTTTTACGAGACCGGTCGGTCGAGGTTTCCCCTCTACTGGACCAGTCAACCTTGTCACTTTAAGGGGTGGCCGAGGCCGACTGGGGGTGCCGATGAGTTGGAGATTCTCTCACTCTTCGATGCGCTCCTGAGGAAGCTTCCCACGAGGAAGTTGATCGATGCATATATCGAGTCGACGCGTTGGACGGTCGTTAAGGGTATGAGAATTTACTTTTGCTATCGGTCGGTCTTGTAATCACCTTCTAACATTTGTTCTTTTTTGCAGAAATTATGGATCATGAGTCTCCCGTGGGTGCTGGTGTGCTGGACGCCTTCAGGAAACGGGCTACCGAGAGAAAGGGGCGCCCCAGCATTGATGCACTGGACAACGCGAAGGGTTCGGGTGCCTGTTCTGGTAAGGGCTTGGCCGACCCTTCTAGTAATTTGAAGAAGAGGCCCAAGGGAGGGGAGCAACATTGCCACTACCACCCGCTCCCTAGGTCGCTACCAACACCTCCTCCTCGTCGGGAAGCGATCGAAGTGGATTCCCCTTCGCCCGACCGAGCTGGGAAGGCGATCGCTCCTCCCGAGGTCGGTCGGTATATGGAGGTTCCAATGTCACCCCTGGCTTGTTCTGGCGACTTACACTTCCCGAGGCCACCCGAGAGGTCATTCGAGTCGTCCCCACATCAGACTTGCTCAAAGGGGTCGGTCGTTGGTCATGATCTAGCTGGGATCTCAGAACCGAGATCGACACGCCGAGGAGATATCTCGGCTGGAACATGAACTGGTAGAGGCGTCGAGCAGTTTGAAGCAGTCTCTTGCTGCTAACTCCGAATTCTCGAAGAGACTTGCTCGGGAGGTGGTCGAGAAGGAAAAGGTTCAGCAAGGGGCTGCCGAGGCTGAGCGATCATTGAAGTTCCACTGTTAGACAAGTGAAAAGGTTTCAACAGAGATCGGTATGATGGATCTACTGACCTTGGTTTGAGCATTAATTGATTAGGTGTGTCGGTCGACCTGCACAACCGTGCAGGTCTCGGTCAGCTCGGTCAAGAAACCCGAATCGTGGTAATGGTCGGTCGGTCCATGCAGTACATAAATGAATATATAAAAAAACTAAAACAAAATTTTATTATATTAGTAAAAAAACTGTTAAGGATTGTATTTTGCAAAGGAAGTATAAAAATATATTTTCCTATTTTTATAAGCATATATTAAGTCTTGTATATGAACTCAAATGATATATCCTAATTTAATTATACAAAGATATATGGAGTATAATATGAGAAAAAAATATTACTGGTTATAAAATTATTGAGCTAAAAAATTAAAAAAAAATATCAAATGAGAGTTATAAGAAAATACAAATTTTATAATTCATTACAGTTTTATGTATGCAATACGTAGTATTTTATTTTATTAGAATTGTGGGCCTTTTGCAGCTGGACCAAGAAAAGCAGCGATATAGACATGTGAATCTGGATTGGAATTGACATGCAATTATGATGAATACCATGCAGGCTCTGTAGTTGTCCACTGATAAGATTTTGGAATGGGAAAATATTATCACAGAAAATGGGAGAGAAAAGGGTAAATGATTGGAGAAGAAACAAACACTTGGATTATGAATCCATCACATGCGTTACGAAGAAATCCCATGGATGAAATATTCTTCTTCAATCTCTTTCTATTATTGAAGCATATAGAAAAGGATTCACTTATTTAGTGTCACCTATCTTTATTTCTTTGTTTTCCTTTTATGATACTCTATTCCCTCTCTTTCTGGCACTTTCATTCCCCATTTTCTCACTGATTCTTTTATGCTATTACTTACTTATTTGTGCATGTATATATCAATTTTGTTATGAGAATAATTATTAGAAGTGGAAGTTGGTAATAGTATCACATAACGCGTGTTCAAAATATTCTTATGTTTATCTTGTGATGGTGTATAATAAAGAATGCTGAAAACATTTTTCATCTTTTTGGGTGTTTTTAAGATTTTTTTACAATCCAATCAAATCAAAAAATTAACTGAAAAATGATAAAAGTTATACAAATCAAAAGTAATTTTTTTTGGATCAATTTATATTTTTTTTCAAAAATCAATTTTGCTTCAGTTTACAATTTAACATTCTGAAACTGATCCAAATCATACTGAAACAAAAATCAATTATTTAGATATTGTTATAGCACTTGTTATTTCACTTATATATAACAAATTTGTAAAGAGAAAATCTAATATGTCTTGGTTCATGTCTATAAATTTGTGTCCTTTAAATTTGTGTCAAAGGAGTAATACAATATCTTTAACATATGAATAAGGTAAGAGTTATCCTGATAGTGCAAGTTAGATTATTAGCCTTGAAATAAAAACATTAATGAAATAAAACAATAAAGAAGGATTTTTTTTTAATTTTCTAATTTTAAATTTCAGGATTTATAGATGTGTGCAAGGGATTTGTTAGAGTTATGAGAAACGTGTAATATTTATAGCACGATGTATAAATATAATAACCATATTATTCTTTATTTTTCTTTTGTTGTAAACCATACATACTCTTTGTCTTTATACTTTATTCTAATTTCTTTTACAAAAACAAACTTGATTTTTTAACCTGTAAGCACATTGTTTAATATTTTAAACAATATTAAAAAAAGAATAAATATTTAATTATAATTAAATTAGAAAAGGAAAGTATTTATCATAATATATAATATTATACAATAAATATAAAACCAATAAATTTATAATAAAACCACAAAACTGATTTGGTTTGGTTTAACTTATATTTTAAAAATTAAAAAAAAATTATTAATATTTTAAATTATTTTTTATTATTTAATAAATAAATTTTTTTATCAAGATTTTAGCTATTAGTTATTTAAATTCTAAAATTTGATAACTAAAATTTTAGAATAGAGAATTAGATATCAATTTAAAAACTATTTATTAATAATAAAACATAATTTAAATATAAATATTTTTTAATTTATAAAATAATATTTAATTTAATTAATATAATAATTAATTATTATTTTTTTCTTTAAAATTGATTTTTTTAATGATTTTCTTGTAAGTTAAATTACATTAAAAACACCCTAGGTTTTTGGTTATAATATATAGTATTCCTATTTTACATGTAGAATTGTTGGCGATTCTTTATGGAGTTGGGATGATTATGTAACGTGAATATTTTCGTGGATGTTGTTAACATCGTCGTAACTTAATTGTTATTATATTGTTTGACTAAATTTTGAGTGTATTGGCAGAGACGTGGATTTACAGAGGTGTAATGTTTATCCCTATTGTTTTACTAAATGTCTAATATAATCACAAGAAAAAAAGCGATAGAATTTATAGAGTATTTTTTATTTTTTGATTTGTAAATGACATGATATATATTTTTAATTAACTCTTACCAAAGGGAGAAATATTATTAAAAGTTGATTTTCTAATACAGAATTTGTTTATTTTATTATAATGTTATTCACTTTAAATCACATATCACATTATAAGTTGAATTGATCATATTTCTTATATATAATTAGTATTTATCAACAAAATATTACTTTAAGAAAGAATAAATAAAGAGTATTGAAAAAAAAGATAAACAATGTGCATAGGATAAATATTCTTGCTACAACATTTGCTACGGTGATAGGGTGGTGAGAGAGTCTTATAACATGTACAAAGGACACATGAATACATTATGTTGTTGTGAAGATTGTTGACATGATCAAATAGTCTTTTAAATATGAATTTATTTGGATATTGGAATGAAATACTTACATCAACAGAAATAAAAATTATTATTTAGATATTTTTATAAAATAAAACAAAATATCAATTTCATTTTATTGTAGTGAAGCTTTCACAATAGATGAAGTAAGATATTTTGTTCTTGCGACAAGTGACATGTACTGAAATTGTAATGTGACAAATGACATGTACTGATTTTAATGTATTTTTGTAGATGTTTGGTATGCAAAATGACAAATTTGAATGGTTTGTGGAGTAACATTTAAGTTTGAATTTGTCACTACCATAACGAGGTTAGATACAACAAATTTTTTAATAAGGAAGGAAGTCATATATATTGTTAGGTTGTGAAAGATTTGGCAAATTCATGTATTACAAAAAAGATTTATAGTCAATTAGTTAGAACGAGAAAATATGATTGTGTGTTTAAATTGCATAGTAAATTCATGAGGTGTCAAATACATTAGTAAGTAATTTATATGATGCTACACTAAAAAATAATAGGCAATCCATGCTTGTTGACATGACCAAGAGTTTAGTGAGATTTATAAAAATTTTATTGACTTTGAACAAGAACAACCAAAAGAATATCAAGCAAATGTACAATTTGAGGTATACATAATGAAGATTAAAAAGAGGATCAAGAACTTAAATTCAACAATTAATGACATTGCTAGAGTGTGACATGTATATTCATTAAAATAGGTTTGACAATACTTTAGAAGTTGTGACAAATTTTTCTTTAAGAAACCCTAATTCATTGAAAATAATGAATGCATTTTGCATTGTCATATTGATTGTACCGCCCTGGTAGTCGGGAGTGATGACGTGGCATCCCGCTACAGTATAGGTGTGTTGGCAAGGCGCCAGGTTGGCAGAAGGGAAGGAAGTCGGGGGGCTCGTGAAGTCGCCAGTTATTAAGTTGGCGTGTTCCGATCTCCAGCATACCAGAATAGGCGATCACTGGGTTAAAGATGAAGTCGCCAGATGTAAACTCAGGCGACCAAGCGATTGGAGATCGCCAGAGAAAGCACATCGCCGAAGATGAAGGAGAAGCAGATTATGAAGGCGGCCGGCGAGACCACAGGGAAGGTGTATGAGGGCACCCTAACTCGCCAGTTCCAGTAGAGATCGCACTCCCAAGTTGCCTATGTACTGGGTAGTACCACGCATGGGTAACTTAGTAAAACAAGAGTAGAAGCAGCGCCTAAGTCAAGGAGGCTCCAGATGATGGCACGTGTACAGTTGGATACGAGCCACGTGTCCAAGTCTCTAACTGCCAGGAGAGAGAAAGTAACCAGGTATATAAGAGTTCTCAACGAACTTTCTAAGGTACGCACGTTCAGATTATACTCTTTACGCTTGCGAGTATAGAGATGACTGTGAGAGAGGATTTGCACGGTTCTTGTTCTCTTAGTATTTGGTGATTCGGTCACTGACTTGGGCGTTGGAGTGCGATCGGCCGCAGCGGCGCCGCTCTGTTTCTTTTGCAGGTTCTTGAGGTGGATCTCGTAGAGGAACGGAGGTTTGAAGCGGTGCACACGTCGATCCTTTGACGAGGCAGTTTCCAGCGTTCTGGTCAACAGGCAGGATCATCAGGCGCCCACCGTGGGGCCGTGTAAAACTTGCTCCCATCCACAGCGTGAGTTCTTGGAGGTTTTCGAAGTTTTCTGCGTGGTTGTGTGCTGGTGCAACCATCGTTCGCTGTTTGCTTGAAATTTGTTCGGTGAATTCGCGTTTTACACCGTTCGCTTGGGTTTTCGATCGGTGAAGTGAGGTTTTCCTGCTGTTTTCGCGCGATTTGTTCGGTGGAGTTGAGTTCTTTCATCCGTTCGGTTGTCCGCGGGAAGAGCAGTGGTTGCTGGTGAAGTTACAAGTTTCTTTGCAGGTTTACGGTGTTCTTGAGTTTTCTCCCGGAGTTTCGCACAGTTTTTCCGATTGATCGCTGACTCAATCGTCGCTGAAGTAAGTGTTGTCCGCTGCATTCTGTGATTCGCTGAGTTTCATGAGAAAAATAAGAAGCAATCGCTCAAGTCCAGTTGCGCCCGTCGCTGCCGAAGGCGCCGCTGCCATGACCATGGCGCAGATGGCAGAGATGATGCGTTCGTTGCAGGCAACTGTGGAAGCCTCACGCATAGAGCAGGCGAGAATGCATGAGGACCTGGTCGCCTCTCGTGCCAGGAATGAGGAGCTCAGCAAGGTGACTGAGGAGCTGCGTCAAGCTCTTCAGGAGCAGCAAGGGCGTTCTTCTGCTGAAGAGGTGGCGCCGTCATCGCCACCTCGCGTTTTCCCTGTGCCTTTTGTTCAGGCGATTACCGACACGCCCATTCCTACGAGCGTGGTCCCTGTCAAGGCTGCCTTTACCGGCGTGGAGGATCCAGAGGCCCATCTGACCACGTTCCATACGCAGATGATGCTGTCGGGAGGGTCAGACGCCGTGTATTGCAAGATGTTCGTAAGCACGCTCCAGGGAACGGCGTTGGAGTGGTTTGTGAGCCTACCTAACGGTCACATAACTAGTTTTCAGCAGTTCTCTAAGGTTTTCGTCGAGCAATACATCGTGAACAAGGCACCGCCCAGGGTGTCTTATGATCTGTTTGATATAAGGCAGTACCAGGGAGAGTCCCTCAGAGACTACCTGAATCGCTTTGGAGCGCAGATGGTCAGATTGCCGGCCAAAGATGAAGAAATGCTGGTCTATGCATTCAAGAAGGGCGTGCTGCCGGGACCATTCTGCGAGGCCTTGATCAGGGCTCACCCTGCAACGTTTGCTGAAGTCAGGCGACTTGCGGTGGCTCACATCGCCGACGAAAGTGAGGTCGCTGAGAAGAGAGGGAGCGTGGCTCCCGCTAGGCCACGCGCCCAGACCAGAATCCAGCCGCAAAGGGTGCTGGAAACAGCGGCGGCGGCTAGGAAGGACCAGAGGACTCGCCATCCTTACGATAGGAGGAACAAGGGGAGGAGCCAGGGGCGCCAGCAACCAGCACGCCGGGAATACAACCGCCCGCCTAAGCACAAGTTTGTCATGCGATTGGCGGACCTGATCGCCATTCCCAATATATCTGCTAGGTTGAAAGCGCCTGAGAAGGTAGGCGACAAGGTGCTGGGACCAAAGCCAGACGCCTGGTGTGAGTTTCACCAGGGCTTTGGCCACACTTTGGACTCGTGTTTGTCCTTAGGGTATCAGCTCGATGATCTGGTTAAGAGCGGGTTCCTAAATGACTATCTGCTGGACAGAAGAACGGGGGGAGCGTCGAGTTCCCAGTCGGCAGGTGGAGAAGCCCAGCAACACGAGATGCCTATCCACGGGGAAATCCACACCATCGCAGGAGGCTTCTCAGGTGGTGGATGCACCGCATCGCAGAGGAAGAAGTACGCGCGGTCGGTGATGACAGTGGATATGTTTGAAGATCACTCGCCGGAGGTAGACATTACGTTCACCAAGCAGGATCTTCGGGACGTTGTGCCCCATGACAACGATCCCATAGTCATTTCGTTGGTTACGGCGGGAAGGAAGGTCCACCGAGTTCTAGTGGACCAGGGAAGTTCGGCAGACGTGATGTTCTGGCCGACTTTCACGCAGCTGGAGTTACCCCTTGACCAGCTAAGGCCCTATGGAGGGTGCCTATATGGGTTCGCTGGTGACCAGGTGGAGGTCAGGGGATATATTGAGCTGAGAACCACGTTTACAGATGAGGCTGGTTCGAGGACGGAGAAAATCAAGTACCTCATCGTAAACGCTCCTTCGGCATACAACATCCTGTTAGGAAGGCCCACGCTTAACAGGATAGGCGCCATTCCGTCGACTCGGCACATGAAGGTAAAGTTGCCGTCTATGGGGGGGTGGTGATCACGATCAAGTCTGATAAGAAAGAAGCGAAAAAGTGCTATGAGAATAGCCTGAAAAACAAGAGATCAGTGAGTTATGTAACAACCACCCCACCTCCCGGTGTGAAGCCCAGATCGACGGTAGCGGACGAGACCGCCGGAAGGGACGTGGAGATGGTGGACGCTGAGCTAGTGGAGGGAAACGCTGGTCTGGAGGAGGAAGAGGCGCGGAATCGCCCTGAGGAAGCGAGAGAACAGGGAATCGCCAGGGCGGTGATCGCCCGAGAATCCAGGCCAAAACCTGTCGAGCAGTGGCTCGAGAAAGAGATCGGGGGAAAAATCTTCAAGCTGGAAAGATCTCTGGAGGTTGAGCTCCAGGACCAGATCGCCAAGGTGATTGAGCGGCATCTAGACGCGTTTGCATGGTCCGCTTCGGACATGCCCGGAATTGATCCCGACTTCCTGTGCCATCATCTGGCGATGGACAGCTTGGTGAGGCCAGTGCGACAAAGAAGAAGAAAGTTCAACGAAGAAAGGAGGCAGGCGATTAGAGAAGAAACACAGAAGCTCCTTGCTGCAGGCCACATCAGGGAAGTCCAGTACCCTGAATGGCTGGCGAATGTCGTGCTGGTGAAGAAGAGTAACGGGAAATGGCGCATGTGCGTCGATTTCACTGACCTGAACAAAGCTTGCCCAAAGGATTCGTATCCTTTACCGAGCATAGACGCCCTGGTGGATAGTGCTGCGGGGTGTAAGCTGTTGAGTTTCCTGGATGCCTTCTCGGGGTATAATCAAATCAAGATGCATCCCATGGATGAAGAGAAGACAGCCTTTATGACGGAGAGGTCGTGCTATTGCTACAAGGTGATGCCGTTTGGGCTGAAGAACGCGGGGGCCACGTACCAGAGGCTGATGGATCGAGTACTTGCACCGATGCTGGGAAGGAACGTGCAAGCGTACGTCGATGACATGGTCGTGACCTCGCCGGAAAAGAGCAAGCACGTTGCCGACTTGGAAGAATTGTTCACGACGATCGCCAAGTTCAGATTGAAACTGAATCCAGAGAAATGTATTTTCGGCATGGAGGCTGGGAAGTTTTTGGGTTTCCTCTTGACTGAAAGAGGCATAGAGGCCAACCCCGATAAGTGTGCCGCCATCTTGGCGATGAGGAGCCCAGCTACGGTGAAGGAGGTTCAGCAGCTAACAGGTCGGATGACAGCCCTGTCCCGTTTCGTGTCCGCTAGTGGGGAAAAGGGCCATCCCTATTTTCAGTGCCTGAGGCGCAACAATAAGTTTGTTTGGACGAAAGAGTGCGAGGAAGCTTTCGTCAAGCTGAAGGAGTATCTGGCGAGCCCGCCGGTTCTGTGCAAACCGCTGGCGGGAACCCCTCTCAGGTTGTATTTTGCTGTAACTGAGAGGGCGGTGAGTGCGGTGCTCGCCCAGGATCAAGATCAGGCTCAGAAGCCTATCTATTTCGTGAGCAAGGTGTTGCAGGGCCCCGAAACGAGATATCAGGCCCTGGAGAAGGCTGCGTTGGCTGTGGTATTTTCGGCGAGGAGGTTGCGCCACTACTTCCATAGCTTCACAATACTGGTGATGACTGACTTGCCCATCCAGAAGGTCTTGAAGAAGCCTGACGTTGCAGGAAGGATGGTGAAGTGGGCAGTAGAATTGTCAGAGTTTGATATCAAATATGAGCCCCGAGGCCCGATTAAGGGGCAAATCTTTGCAGATTTCGTGGTCGAGCTCTCATATGAGGCAGCGCGAGTTGAAGGGGACGATTTCTGTTGGGTACTTTCGGTGGATGGATCGTCGAACCAGCAGGGCAGCGGTGCTGGAGTCATATTGGAAGGACCCAACGGCGTGCTGATCGAACAATCTCTGAGGTTTGCCTTCAAAGCCAGTAACAATCAAGCGGAGTATGAGGCGCTGATCGCCGGAATTTTGCTGGCCAAAGAGATGGGAGCTAGGGTGCTGATGGCTAAGAGTGACTCGCTGCTAGTCACAGGGCAAGTAACAGGCGAGTTCCAGGCTAAAGATCCACAAATGGCGGCCTATCTGGAATATGTGCAGGAGTTGAAGAGTTCTTTTGCCTCCTTTGAAGTAGTGCATGTGCCCAGAGAGCAGAATGCCCGAGCTGACTTGCTAGCTAAGCTCGCCAGTTCAGGCAAGGGGGGTAGGCAGAGGACGGTGATTCAAGAAACTCTGAAGACGCCGAGAGCATTTGTGGCAGATCACCTGGTCCTTCAGATCAGCAAGTCGACGGAGAAAGCCGCGAGAAGCCATAAGTCCCTGACGCAAGAAACTCTGAGATCGCCGAGAATTAGAGCTTGCCGGGGAGAGAAGGTGAACGTGATGCAGGTCTGCGCTACCCATGAGCCAGACACTTGGATAACCCAGTACAAGCGGTGCCTGGCGGATGGCCTTCTCCCGCTGGATCCGACTGAGGCTAGGAAGGTAAAGAAGAATTCTAGCAAGTACACCCTGATTGATGGCGATTTGTACAGGTTTGGGTTCACTCACCCGCTCCTAGAATGTATACATGGCGAGAAGTGCACGAGAATCATGGCGGAGCTCCACGAAGGTATATGCGGAAGCCACGTCGGGGGTCGAGCTCTGGCCGCGAGGACTCTCCGTGCAGGATACTACTGGCCATCCATAAGAGAAGATTGCAAGAAGTATGCCCAATGTTGCAAACAATGCCAGCAACACGCCGATTGGCATAAGGCGCCTCCCGAGGAGTTGAAGTCGATCTATAGCCCTTGGCCGTTTCATACCTGGGGAATCGACATCCTAGGACCTTTCCCGCTGGCGATCAGGCAGATGAAGTACTTGGTGGTGACGATTGAATATTTCACCAAGTGGATCGAAGCAGAACCAGTGGCCCAGATCACCTCACACAAGATCGAAGGTTTCGTGTGGAAGAACATCGTGTGCCGGTTTGGAGTGCCTAAACGCCTGGTGTCGGATAATGGGACTCAGTTTGCAAGCCACCTGTTGAAGAAGCTGTGCGAAGGGGTGGGAATTCAACAAGTGTTTGCATCCGTCGAGCACCCTCAGACGAATGGCCAGGTGGAGTCAGCCAATCGGGTGTTGCTGAGAGGTTTGAAGAGGAGGCTCGAGAAAGCCAAGGGAAGTTGGGCTGAGGAGGTGCCCCGTATAGTTTGGGCGTACCACACCACCGAGCAGTCAGGAACCCATGAGACCCCGTTCAGTTTGGTCTATGGGTGTGATGCGATGATTCCAGTAGAGATCCAGGAGAGCTCGCCGAGATTCCAGAACTTTGTAGAGGAAGACTCGAATGAAGAGAGAAGGCTGAACCTGGATCTACTGGACGAGGTCAGGGAAGAGGCGAGACTAAAAGCTGAAGCGGTGAAGAGAAGGATTGAACGAAGGTACAACTCGAAGGTGATGCCAAGGGAATTTAGAGAAGGCGACCTGGTGATGAGAAAAGCCCACCAGTACGAGATAGAGAATAAGCTGTCGCCTAAGTGGACGGGACCGTTCAGAATAACCGAGGCGCTCGGGAACGGCGCCTACCGCTTAGAGACACTGGAAGGAGGGGCGATCCCTCGCACTTGGAACGCCACGCACCTGAAGTTGTATTATAGTTAAGAGCTTGTAAGTAAAGACAAACACAAAAGTTACATTACAATGTCTCTGATAAAACAGTTTGAAGGGGGCGCTCTTTTTTCCCTAAGGAGGGTTTTTAATGAGGCCACCCAATAAAAGAAGAGTTTACGAAGTATAAGGCGTTTTCAGATTGCATGCTTGCTGTTTTCCAGAAAAGTTTTGAAGAAGACCTTGTCACTTATACGTGATTTAAGGCGAGTTAAAGATATTTTGCATGCTTTCTAAAAGGTTTTTAAGTCCTCATCGTTTTTCGGCGATTGGAGGCATCAGTTAAAGTTTTTAAGTCCTCATCGTTTTTCGGCGATTGGAGGCGTCAGTCAAAGTTTTTAAGTCCTCATCGTCTTTCGGCGATCGGAGGCACCAGTTAAAAGACCTCAACGCCCTCGCGCGTCCTGAGGCAAGTTAAAGACCTCCTCGCCGTCGAGCGAGTGCAGGCGAGAAAGAGTAAAAGTCCTCAGTGTTCCTGGGGGCGAGAAGATGTAACCCCTGGGGCAATGTAGAGGCAAGTAAAAGACCTCCTCGCCGTCGAGCGAGCGCAGGCGAGAAAGAGTGAAAGTCCTCAGTGTTTCTGGGGGCGAGAAGATGTAACCCCTGGGGCAATGTAGAGGCAAGTGAAAGTCCTCAGTGTTTCTGGGGGCGAGAAGATGTAACCCCTGGGGCAATGTAGAGGCAAGTGAAAGTCCTCAGTGTTTCTGGGGGCGAGAAGATGTAACCCCTGGGGCAATGTAGAGGCACCAGTAAAAGTCCTCAGTGTTTCTGGGGGCGAGAAGATGTAACCCCTGGGGCAATGTAGAGGCAAGTGAAAGTCCTCAGTGTTTCTGGGGGCGAGAAGATGTAACCCCTGGGGCAATGTAGAGGCACCAGTAAAAGTCCTCAGTGTTTCTAGGGGGGAGGAGATGTAACCCCTGGGGCAATGTAGAGGCACGATTTAAAGACCTTCTCGCCTATGAGCGAGTTCAGGCGAGTTAAAGACCTTCTCGCCTATGAGCGAGTTCAGGCGAGTTAAAGACCTTCTCGCCTATGAGCGAGTTCAGGCAAGATAAATCCTTCTCGTCTCGAACGAGTTCAGGTACGGTGTAGAGGGTGGAAGAAGTTCTGAGGGTGGCTAAGGTAGGTTCGAAGAGAACGCCTAGCCACCCGGTCTATTGCTCTGAAGCACAAGGAGGCAGAGAAGGATCCGAAAGGCATCTCTACCCCCAGATCAAAGAGCAATGGCCAAGGCATGAAGCCAGAAAGAAACTGATCGCCAAGAGTTTCTGGTGACCAGGAAAAGTTCAAACAGTGGCGAAAAAGTTAAAAGACCCGTTTTGATGGAGCAGATTGGGTGAAGCAGTGTCTAAGCCGGTAGCTGAGTCAAAGTTTGTTGCTTAAGGTATCATTTTACGCTAAGGGTTATTGCCTTAAGTTCGGGTTGATAAATGTGGTTATTATTCGAAGTTGAGATGGTTCGAAACAGCCAAGTACAAGATCGTGCCTACGAGATTACTGAGTTATTTCGTTGAAAGTAAAACAAGCCAGGAAAGTTGAAGCGATTAAGGAAATCATAAGAGGAAAAACGTAGACTTTGTCATTAACAGTGAATAACAGTTCGAAACATATATACGAAAGGACATAAAGTCTATTACAAGTTATAATGCAAGGGAGAGTATGAAAGCGATGGATGAATTAAATTAATCAGTCTTCGGCGGGCACCACCTTTCCATCCACCACTTCATTATTCAGCGACACCATGCTGAGATCCAGGTCGGGGAACAAGCAGGCAAATTGTTCCCGTGCAGCTTCGAATCCAGCGGCCAGAATTTGAGTAGAGTTTAGTTTGAGTTCTTCAATCTGTGTCTGAAGTTCCTCAATCCGCTTCTTGAGATCTTCAGTTTGCTCTTTCAGCTCCTTATTCTGTTGCTCCAGCTCTTCAACCTGCTTCTTGAGTTGTTCGTTGGTCTCTCGAGCCTGGAGAAGGTCTTCAGCAACCTTCTTGGATTCCGCTTGCACTTGGGACAATTCAGCAGCTACCTTTCCCTTCTCTTCGTTGGCTTTGGCGAGATCAGCTATGGCGTCGTCCCTTGCCTTTTCCACCTGCCCAAGGAGGGTCTCTCGGTCGGCTGACCTTTTCTCTAGTTTTTGCACCTTGACGGCGTCGGCCTTCATGAGAGCCTCCAGGTCAGCCACCTTGACGCGGTAAGGCACAATCTTGCTCTCTAGTTCGATCTTTTCTTGAGCAAGCTGTTGCACTTTGTGGCGGAGATCAGTGGCCTCTTTGCGCGCCAACCTGAGCTCGGTGCTCATTGCGTCCTCCACTCGGGAGTGTTCGATCTCCGCCAGCGTCAAGTTGAAAGACAACTTCTCCACCTCAACCCTCATGGTGCTGTTCTCGGTCTTGAGGTTGAAGAGGTCGTCTTGGAGCCTCCTAGTAGAGCTTTCCACAGCTCTGGTGATGATGGCTGGGATGTCTTCTACTATCGTCTTTAGCTTAGCAGATAGAGGCTCCCACATCCTCGTGACCTCAAGGGGGAGGTTTGCTGCTTGTAAAGGCACCAGAGGCGCTGTGGGGGCCTGTTGTGGGTTTTCGTCGCCACCTTCCTTAGCAGGTTCTTCAGTGGGCGCTTGTTGGCGTGGTGACGGAATCGGGGATTCGGTGATCAGAATCGGTGAGGTATGAGCGACCTCATCCCCGATTGGAGCAACCTCTGCGGCTGAGGCATTTGAAGGGGGACCCCCTCCCGCTGATACATGTGGCGTGGAGGCGCTCGGGGGGTCCTCCATGAAGTTTGGCTCTTGGGCCTCAACCGCAGGCAGCGCAGTGGCTAGCGGGATAGCTTGGACTTGTGAAACAGGAGCTTGTGGGGGTGGCGATGATGGAGGAGGAGCAGGTGTGGATGGTGGCGTTGACGAGGGAAGAGGGGGTGGTGCAGGTGGTGAAGAAGGTGCCACCCTCTTCCTCTTTGTAACGAGGCCATCCTCAGTGACCTCGTCATCTTCTTCCTCTTCCTCTTGGACTATCTGGGGAGCCTTCCTCTTGGGCCTCTTGAGGACCAGTTTCTTGCGTTGGGCAGGTTCCTTAGGTGGCGATCGCCCATGGACGATGGCTGTCTCCACCACCGAGTTGGGCACCGTTTGAGAACCCGTCGCCAACCCGTGGGTTCGGGCGAGCGCCCTCAGTTCAGCAAGCATACCTTTGCCCAACATGTTATCTACATGAAACGAAAATGCATGGGTTAACTCAAGGAGAAAATAAGTGCACAAGGCAGTATGCAGCATAGCAGATAATCGGTGCAGGAAAAATAAAACCAAAGTCTTGCGCATAACGCACAAGACGCCCAGAAACAGTCAAATAGAAGCAGTATTAAAACAACAGTTTAAATGTTCTAACCTATTCGAATTTCGAGTTGGTCCTCGTAGAATTCGAAGCAGATCAGGGTGGTGGTAAGGAAGGTGATGTTGGCATCCGCGACCCTTTTCCAGAAAAGGCAGAGATCTCGGTCCAACGCTCCCATGCTGTCAGGACTTCTGGGTCTCCTGAAGTAGCTCTTGGACTCTTTCTTCCCCTTGTCCACCCAGTACAAAGGGAAGCCGTCGAGTAGGGAGGCGTCCTTGTCGTTAGGGCGCACTTGGACGAATTTCCCTTTCCAATCTTTATAGGATTGCTGGAAGATAGCAAAGATGGACCTCCCAGCAATCGCGTTCAAGCTAACCCACAGGCAGTCTCCTGGGTGCTTGGCTTCGAAGAGAAATAAAAATACGTCCACGGATGCGGGCAACCCCAGATGGTCGCACATCACTTGGAAAGCTCGAACAAACGCCCAGCTGTTGGGGTGAAGCTGGGCGGCGGCGATGTTGAGCTCGGTAAGGAGTTCCCTCTCGAATCGGGTGAAAGGGAACTTGAGCTTCACCTTCTTGAATAAGGTCGTGTAGACGAAGCAGAAGGGCCCGTCGGCACTCACCTTGTCATCAGCACAAACAGGCAGATCGGGGGGGCAAGGCAGCACTATCATCTTTTCGTCGTGCTCCTTATGAAATGATTGATGAAGCTCATCCCCCTTAGTCAGCCGCAAAACTGCTCCCGCAGTGTTCACAGAAGATGTCTCCCTCAGAAGGGTCGAGTTGGCCCAGGGATACAAGGTTTTGAAGTCTGGCAAGGGAACGGGGGCTCCTCCGGCGATAGGTGGAGTCGCCTGGGCCAGGTTAGGGCGGGAAGACGCAGGCCTTTCAGCCTGGGAAGATGAAGCGCCACGAACTCGTGGTGGGTCGTGTGCTTGAGAAGGGGGGTTTCTTGATGAAGGAGGAGGATTCGGGGTGATCTTTGTGCGAGTCATTGTTGCAGCTGCAAAGGAAGAAGAAAAGGAAAAATGATCAGGGGTTATAAAGGCTGACTCAATCATGGAAGGAAGGTGAAAAACGAACGAACGTAGGTTCGTTGCGATGATTGACGGAGCCCTAAGTTACGTAGAAGGAGAAATGAAAAAAGCAACCCACAGCGTATGCACCAGGCAGTTACAGGATGATGCGAATCGGTTAAAATGCAAGAAAGACCAGCAGAAGAAGGAAAGTAGGTACCTTTTGATGATCAGGAAGACGATGAAGGTTGATGGGGATTCAGAATGTTGGAGAGCGCTGGGAGTTTTTTGCAGAAGAAGGTTAGAGCGTTCGTGAATGCGAGGGAAAGTGATGGAACAGTGTTGAGTGAAAATGGGTTTAAGAGTTTTTTCGAAAATGGGTTTGGGAAGCGCAAACGATAACTGAAGGTAACCGTTGATGAAGCCACGTGTCGAGTGATGAACGAGGGGTTTGGTGGAGCGTCAGAGCAGCAGAAAGTACATCCGCTTGGAATTCTGCGTCAGTGCCACGTAGATCGGTGTTGACGTGACTCTTTCAGTCTTTTCGCTGGACAAGTCTTCGCTTAAGACTGGGGGGCTTGTGTACCGCCCTGGTAGTCGGGAGTGATGACGTGGCATCCCGCTACAGTATAGGCGTGTTGGCAAGGCGCCAGGTTGGCAGAAGGGAAGGAAGTCGGGGGGCTCGTGAAGTCGCCAGTTATTAAGTTGGCGTGTTCCGATCTCCAGCATACCAGAATAGGCGATCACCGGGTTAAAGATGAAGTCGCCAGATGTAAACTCAGGCGACCAAGCGATTGGAGATCGCCAGAGAAAGCACATCGCCGAAGATGAAGGAGAAGCAGATTATGAAGGCGGCCGGCGAGACCACAGGGAAGGTGTATGAGGGCACCCTAACTCGCCAGTTCCAGTAGAGATCGCACTCCCAAGTTGCCTATGTACTGGGTAGTACCACGCATGGGTAACTTAGTAAAACAAGAGTAGAAGCAGCGCCCAAGTCAAGGAGGCTCCAGATGATGGCACGTGTACAGTTGGATACGAGCCACGTGTCCAAGTCTGTAACTGCCAGGAGAGAGAAAGTAACCAGGTATATAAGAGTTCTCAACGAACTTTCTAAGGTACGCACGTTCAGATTATACTCTTTACGCTTGCGAGTATAGAGCTGACTGTGAGAGAGGATTTGCACGGTTCTTGTTCTCTTAGTATTTGGTGATTCGGTCACTGACTTGGGCGTTGGAGTGCGATCAGCCGCAGCGGCGCCGCTCTGTTTCTTTTGCAGGTTCTTGAGGTGGATCTCGTAGAGGAACGGAGGTTTGAAGCGGTGCATACGTCGATCCTTTGACGAGGCAGTTTCCAGCGTTCTGGTCAACAGGCAGGATCATTGATGAATGCATGAATAGAATTTAATTTAATTTGAATGTAACTTTTAAAAATTAACAATTTCATTTCATTTTATTACACTTTTCAAATAGGTGAAAATAAAAATTTTGTATTTCAATATATTAAGCCTAATAAGGTTGGGTGTTAATTGTTACTTTCTATCTATGAGTGAATCGAGTCAATTGTAGTACAGTTGGGAATGAGTTTGTCAAATACTAAAGTTCTAGGAAATATATTGATACTTTTTACGAAGTTCTATAGATGTAAGAATAATAAACTTGTAGAGAATATTAAAGATTTTACAACTTTTTTTTGCAAACTAAATCTAATTTATTGTAATTATCAACTATGATCAAGTGTTGGAACTAAATGATACTTGAAAACCATTATGCACATCTTTTCTCACACATAAAATTATATCACAATTTTCCCTATTTTATGCGACCAAACCAAGTTAATTCCTTAATCATGGTTATTTAAGAATCCAATAACAATTAATCAAACTTTTCATTAAAGTCACTCAATCCCTGCTTTAAGATACTCAACAATGACAACAAAAAATACAATTTTGTTCTCTACAACTGTATCTTTGGTTTATTTAGTTTAATTCATAAAATGAAAGTATTTTTCAATAACATTCAATTTCCAAAATCAAGCATAGAGATTCCTCTATAGTCTACCATTGAGCATGAAACTAAACCAAAGTATAAAACTAAACATAAATGCATATATGAATCAAGAAGTACAATGAAGTTACAATGCCATTTAATTTCAACACGTTGAAGCTTAAGTACTCAAAATGAGTAGGATATTTCAATAAGTACAATTGAAAAGTACAGTGTGTTGGCACAAATTTCTAAGATATTTCTCCCTTCCAAAAATTTCCTGTGCCAGTTAGTCTTCTTTATATTTATAAGGCCAAGAGAAATATTCCAAAAGGAGATGTGGAGGTTAAATTGAGCCTAAACCCAATTCGTGGAATATTAGTGTTCTAGCCAAGAAAAAATAACCCTTGACCTAGAACATCAAGATTGTTCAACACTTTAGTTCTTATGTTATTCTCCTTCTTTCCTTTTTTTCCCCTTGTTGATCGGTCTCCCCTCCTCTATATAGTTGTTTGCCTCGCGCCTTCTCCCCTTTCCCTCCTTCTTGTAACTCCCTTGATTACTTAACAACACATTACACAGATTTTGTTCCCGCCGGTTGACTCCCTTCGTCGGTTAGCTCTAACAACAACTTTGGCCCTTCAATCTTGCTGGAGAATCGTGCCTGCCTTCTTGATCAAGAAACCTTTCACCTGCAAAGACAAAGGGGCGCCCTAGCGGCCGTTTGCACTCCGACGCTCAAGTCAGTATTAGGGCAAAGAAACACCAAGAGTGTATATTAGCTTCAGTCTTAAAAACTGCGTACCTTACTAGGGTTCTTGGCACCCATTATATAGGCTGAAACTAGGGTTTACCTTTGCCTTGTTGCCCTTCACTAGGGTTCCTTGGAGAATGTCCTCGCGCCGCTATTCATAGAATCTTAGCGTATCTGGCACATGGACTTCCTGATGGAGGAGGGCCAAGCACATCTAGCCATGGGAGCCAAAGCCCACACCATGAAGAGCGTCTAGACCAAGGAGAGCGTCTAGCTCCAAGGAATGAGCGTCTAGACCGTGAAGAAGGAAAGCGTCTACCCATGGAGCGTCTAGGTGTGCCATTAGACCGTCTAGGTCCTCTCACAAGATCAATGGCCATGCATGTACAAGCACAAGTGGAAGAGGCCATGGATGGAAGAGAGAAAGCCTTGTATATGTTGCATCAAGGCCCAATAGGGGTATTTAGTAGATAGGGTAGTGTAGAAAGTATTTTGAAATGAAACCTTCTAGAACTTTGCTAGGTGTGACCGGTCATGGCACATGGCATAGCTTTGCATTTCATTTGGTTTACATTTCATTAAGCATTAGCTTATGATTTACGTCCCAAATAGCCTATAAATAGGGAGGCTATCTCATGTATTTGGCAAGTTTATTGTGAGTAAAGTTATGCTGCCCATTTGTGCTCAACTTTGCTTCTCCCTAGAATCCTAGGCTCTAAACTTCAATTCCTTCATCTTTTCCCTTGAGTTGGCCGAACCACTCAATACCCATACCTATCATGCACCTACAAGATCAACACCACTCTTAGGAGGATCTTGCTCACTCTCCTACATTGCTTCCGCCCCATACTCTACATTGATTCAAGAAGAACTTCATGAAAATGCCATCATTTGGTATCAGAGCTTTGGTTCTTCAAGATGAGTAGCTCCTTGTCTTTTAAATTTTAGTTCTTCTTTATTTCATATTGTCATTTACTTTCCTTACTTGTCTTGCTGTTTTTTTTACATTTTAATTTGTTGTTGGTGTGCTTTGTGGAAGATCCAACCGAAGCACTCTTGTTCATTTGATCTTGAACAAGTTCTTGTGCAATTTGTGATAGGATTCCATACACCTTTGTGTTGCTATTTTTTTTTAGGCTTTTGAGTCTTTATTGCTTTCCTTATTTTGGTTCATATTATGCTTTGAGTCTTTAATTTTCTGAATCTATACATGTTTTGTCAAGTCATGTTCATCCATATTGTCAACAATTCATAGTAGTCCTTTTATTTGGCTTAATTGTTTCTTGATTTTGGGTCTTTTTATTTGCTTGAATCTGCTGTTCTTTGCTCCTTTGGTGCCTTTTTAATTTTTAGTTTGAGTTCATATTGTGTTTAGATCATACACAATTCTATTTCACAAATTTCCATTGTGTCTAAACTTTGGTATCTTGCTGTTTTTGTTTCCAGTTTTCAGATTCCCCTGTTTACACCTTCTCTGTTTTGGCTGTTTTAACCCAGAAAAATATTTCCACCCATAGGAAAATTCTGATTTTCTGGAAAATGCAAGTTTAAAGTGTTATAGAAAAGACAAAAAAAGAATTAGGTCAAAAGAAGCAACAGAAAAAAAATGATAAATCTTTTAAGATCAGAGTGCAAATCTGAAGCGCTCCAGCTGGCCTAACCGAACACCAATTTTGCAAAATTTATTAAAATAAAATGGTGCATCCGTTTTGAGTGAATCCAAAGCCAGATTTTAGATAAGATCCTGAATATCTTGCATAACAAATTTCAGAGCCAAATTCCAAAAATACAGATCAGCATAAATCGGGGAACAAACACGTTTTCTGGCCCACAACATTTTTCCAGTGGTGCTGTTTTTTTTTATTTGGTCATCTAATCTAGTGCTTTTCTTTAGGAATTCTTTTTGTGTGCCAACCTTTAATTGAGTACCTTTATTTGTTTGCTTTAATTACTTGACTCTCTTTCTAGTTGTCACAATCTAAATCCTTTTGGTGGTACTGTTTTATTCAATTAAATTTGTTTCTTGCTTTTGTTCTTTGACCTCTAAATTGGGTGCTTGAATTTAATTCTTCTTTGGTGCTTATGTGAATGGGAACTTGATTTGGTTAAGGTTTAGCCCTTTGCTAGGTGCTGGAAATTGGAGGATTAAAGGCCATCATTCTAAGGAGAAGATAAGGTCAAAGCCGAAACAAACATTCTTGAAATAAACACTACAAACACTTGGAAGAGCAACAATCAAAGACAACAAGGAAGTGCACTAATCAAAAGAGGATCAACAAAGGGAGTTCTCTTATTTCCTTTGCAACTTGATTTATTGTTAATTACCTTGTTAATTACGCTTTAGACGGTGAGTGTGTCTTCAAGGGCTCAAAGTGTCCAAGAAGCCTCACCTAGGGCCGAATAGTATAGCATTCTTGATTAGTAATTGTTACTTGTTTGTAATTGCTTTTCTTTTGCTTTCATAGCTACGCTTTGCATGTTTGATTTTGTTTAATTTGTGTGCTAAACCGACTAGCTTTGTTGCATAGTTAGCTTACATTGTTCTCTTGCATTTATTTCTCAACTTATTTGTGTTCTAAGTGTTTCACTAAGAGAAAGTCTTGTGTGAAGATATTGGGGGATAGTTTTTGGCAAGGAAAAGGCTTGGTACTTAAGTAGTCCTTTGTGTCTCACCTCCCTTACCTGGAAAACTACCTTCTCTAACTTTCCTAAACTTTCTCAAAGTAAAACACCTATATACACAAAGTTTTAGCCATGTCTTCTTCTTCTCACTCTCCAAAGTCTATAGAAAGTGAAGTAAAATCTTTGAAAACTCTTTTAAAAGAAGTATCCCAAGCGGTACAATTGATATCTTTTAGACAATTGGAGAATGAGAACAAAATCAATGAGTTGGCTAAAGCTCAAGAAGAGAAATCACAAAAATAAAAAAAAAACTCATGCATCCCATTCTCAAAGTATTGAGTCTCTAGGGGAGGGAAGCCGTAGAATCAATGATTATTACCAACCACCCCCTAGAAGAACTAGGCAAAGGGAACAAGAGGTGCCAAGGGAAACAAGAGTAGACCTACCTCATTTTCATGGAAAGGAAAATGTAGAAGTATATCTAGATTGGGAGATGAAGGTAGAGCAACTCTTTGCTTGCCATAGGGTAAGTGAGGAACGAAAAGTACCCTTAGCCACCCTTAGTTTCCAAGGGAACGCCATGTATTGGTGGACCTCTCTCGAAAGAGATAGACGTCTTCATAGGGAACCTTCCATTACATATTGGAATGACCTTAGGGGAGCCCTAAGACGTCGACATATACCTTCCTACTACCATAGGGAGTTGATGGACAAGCTCCAAAGACTCCAACAAAAGAACATGAGTGTGGAAGAGTATAGGCAAAAAATGGAGCTCTACATGATGAGAGCATCCATTAGAGAAGAGGAGGAAACCACCATAGCTAGGTTCCTTAGTGGCCTATCACTTGAGATAAGAGATAGAGTAGAGCTCTTACCTTATCAAGACTTGAATGATTTGGTTCAACTTTGCATTAAAGTTGAGCAACAAAACTTGCGCAAAACCTCAAGTCAAAAGGTGAGCCCCTATTCTAGCTTTTATCCCAAGAAAGAGTTTAGAAGGGAGGGTAGTACATCCAAGGAAAAACCAAAAGAGCCTACCAAGCCCTTCACCAAAGAAACCTCAACCCCACCCATCCGAGCTAGAGATGTTAAATGTTTTAAGTGCTATGGTAGGGGGCATGTGCAAGCACAATGTCCAAACCAAAGGACTTTGTTTCTTAAAGGTGTAGATGAGTACACTAGTGGCGAGGATGAGCCTAGTGAGAGAGAGGAAGGGGGAGAGGATGAGAGGGTAGCTCCACTAGAGGGAGAATTGCTTATGATTAGGAGAACCCTCAACAATCACCCTAGCACATCCATTGAAACATAAAGAGAGAACATATTTCATACAAGATGCAATGTTTTAGAAAACATATGCTCTCTCATTATGGATAGTGGTTCTAGTTGTAATTGTTGTAGTGCTAGGATGGTTGAAAAGCTTAAGCTACAAGTGGTTCCCCACCCAAAACCTTACAAACTTCAATGGCTTAATGAAAATGGGGAACTACATGTAGACAAGCAAGTGGAAATCAAGTTTTCCATAGGGAACTACAAAGACAAAGTTTTATGTGATGTAGTGCCTATGGAAGCTTGTCATATTTTATTAGGGAGACCATGGCAATTTGATAAGAAAACCTTGCATGATGGTCTCACTAACGAAATTTCCTTCACCCATAAGTATAAAAAGTTTGTACTTAGTCCTTTACCACATTCTCAAGTGGTAAAAGACCAAATACAAATGAAGCAAAAGAGGGATGAGGAAAACAAAAAAAAAAGAGCGCTAGAAAAAGAGAAAATCCTTAGGGATAGGAAGGCGTGGGAGAAGAGTGTTCCTTCCCACAAGGATGGTCAACAAGCAAAGCCTCTTGAAAACGTCTTTGAAAACTTGCTTCTTGTTGAACAACCAAGCCTTATCTTGTGTAAAGGAGCACTTACATGCACTGCCACAAGTAGTGAACTTATGAATTTACCTCCTCAAATCGAAAATCTTTTGAGTGAATTTGAAGATCTATTCTCACAAGAAGGACCCATTGGGCTTCCTCCTCTAAGGGGAATAGAACATCAAATTGACTTTATCCCGGGGGCAAGCCTACCAAATAGGCCTGCTTATAGAACCAACCCCGAGGAAACTAAGGAGATAGAATCACAAGTTCAAGACTTGTTGGAGAAGGGTTGGGTTCAAAAGAGCCTAAGCCCTTGTGCTGTACCTGTCTTGTTGGTGCCAAAAAAAGATGGAAAATGGCGCATGTGTTGTGATTGTCGAGCAATCAACAACATCACCATCAAGTATAGGCATCCCATTCCAAGGCTTGATGATATGCTTGATGAATTGCATGGGTCAACTCTATTCTCCAAAATTGACCTTAAAAGTGGATATCACCAAATTCGAATCAAGGAGGGTGATGAGTGGAAAACCGCTTTTAAGACCAAATTTGGCTTATACGAGTGGTTGGTCCTTTGGGCTTACTAATGCCCCAAGTACATTCATGAGGCTTATGAATCACACCTTGAGGGATTGTATAGGTAAATATGTAGTAGTTTACTTTGATGATATTTTAGTATATAGTAAAACCCTAGAAGACCATCTAAGTCACCTTAGGGAAGTTCTTCTAGTTCTTAGGAAAAATAGTCTTTTTGCAAATAGGGATAAGTGTACCTTTTGTGTAGATAGTGTAGTCTTTTTAGGCTTCATAGTAAACAATAAGGGGGTGCATGTAGATCCCGAGAAAATCAAAGCCATCCGAGAGTGGCCAATTCCACAAAATGTAAGTGATGTAAGAAGTTTTCATGGGTTAGCTAGCTTCTATAGAAGGTTTGTGCCTAATTTTTCTAGCCTAGCATCTCCTTTGAATGAACTTGTTAAAAAAGATGTTGCATTTTGTTGGAATGAAAAGCATGAGCAAGCCTTTCAAAGGCTAAAAGCTCAACTCACCAATGCACCCATCCTATCTCTTCCAAATTTTTCCAAAACCTTTGAGATAGAATGTGATGCATCGGGGGTAGGCATAGGTGCGGTTTTGTTGCAAGGTGGACACCCCATTGCTTATTTTAGTGAAAAACTCCATGGTGCCACCCTCAACTACCCCACCTATGACAAAGAGCTCTATGCTCTTGTGCGAGCCCTAAAGACGGCATACACTCCTTTCAAAATTGGGTGCCCAAATTCTTGGATTTGACCACATAAGAGAGCTTTACCAAGATGACCAAGAACTCTCATCCATCTATGCCCAATGTCTGCATAGAGCGCAAGGAGGTTATTATGTGTCCGAGGGATATCTTTTTAAAGAGGGAAAACTTTGCATTCCCCAAGGAACACATAGGAAACTCCTTGTCAAAGAATCACATGAAGGGGGACTCATGGGCCATTTTGGAGTTGATAAAACTCTAGATCTTTTAAAAGAAAAATTTTGTTGGCCACACATGAGGAAAGATGTTCAACGACATTGTTCTAGATGCATCTCATGTTTAAAAGCAAAGTCTAGAACAATGCCGCATGGACTCTATACCCCCTTGCCGATTGCAAATGCTCCTTGGGAAGACATTAGCATGGATTTCATTTTAGGACTTCCTAGGACTGCAAGAGGCCATGACTCTATCTTTGTGGTAGTGGACCGTTTTAGCAAAATGTCCCATTTTATTCCATGCCACAAAGTAGATGATGCTCAAAATATTTCTAAACTCTTCTTTAGAGAAGTGGTGAGACTCCATGGTCTCCCTAGAAGTATAGTTTCCGATAGAGATCCCTATGCTTAGGGCTATCATGAAGGGCAGCCACATATCTTGGGATGAGTACCTTCCCCATATTGAGTTTGCTTACAATAGAGTAGTTCACAAGACTACTAATGCTTCTCCTTTGGAAGTAGTATATGGCTTTAATCCTCTCACACCCATGGATTTGATACCCCTTCCTAATCCACAAGATTTTGTGCATAAGGAAGGCGTAATCAAAGCTGATTTTGTAAAGAAAATGCATGAGAAGATTAAACTCCAAATACAACAACAAAATGAAAAGTACACAAAATACAACAATAAAGGTAAGAGAGAAATAATTTTTGAGGAAGGAGACTTAGTTTGGCTTCACCTTCGCAAAGATAGATTTCCAACTCAAAGGAAGTCCAAACTAAGTCCCCGAGGAGATGGACCTTTCCAAGTTCTCAAGCGAGTCAACAACAATGCATATAAATTGGACCTACCTCTTGAATATGGAGTACATGACACTTTTAATGTAATTGATCTTTCTCCATTTGTAGGTACCAATGACGATGACGAGCTGGACTTGAGGACAAATCCTTTCCAAGGGGGAGGGGATGATGGAGGAGGGCCAAGCACATCTAGCCATGGGAGCCAAAGCCCACACCATGAAGAGCGTCTAGACCAAGGAGAGCGTCTAGCTCCAAGGAATGAGCGTCTAGACCGTGAAGAAGGAAAGCGTCTACTCATGGAGCGTCTAGGTGTGCCATTAGACCGTCTAGGTCCTCTCACAAGATCAATGGCCAAGCATGTACAAGCACAAGTGGAAGAGGCCACGGATGGAAGAGAGAAAGCCTTGTATATGTTGCATCAAGGCCCAATAGGGGTATTTAGTAGATAGGGTAGTGTAGAAAGTATTTTGAAATGAAACCTTCTAGAACTTTGCTAGGTGTGACCGGTCATGGCACATGGCATAGCTTTGCATTTCATTTGGTTTACATTTCATTAAGCATTAGCTTATGATTTACGTCCCAAATAGCCTATAAATAGAGAGGCTATCTCATGTATTTGGCAAGTTTATTGTGAGTAAAGTTATGCTGCCCATTTGTGCTCAACTTTGCTTCTCCCTAGAATCCTAGGCTCTAAACTTCAATTCCTTCATCTTTTCCCTTGAGTTGGCCGAACCACTCAATACCCATACCTATCATGCACCTACAAGATCAACACCACTCTTAGGAGGATCTTGCTCACTCTCCTACATTGCTTCCGCCCCATACTCTACATTGATTCAAGAAGAACTTCATGAAAATGCCATCACTTCCCTTAACTGGAGTGCAACGAATGACAGAGTGGCCGCTTGGGTACCAACTTGTGCACTTATTCTCTAGCGCCATCTTCTTCGTGGGTGCCCTAAGTATTCACGTGCCATGCATGCAACTTCCTTGGAAACCCTAACCCTAATGGGCCTTAACGCCCCCTAGGATTATCCACACGTGTTGCGCCTTCATGCGTCATACACACCACGTGCATGGATCCCTCGTGACTTAGGCTTCCCACATATCTCTTGTCTTTAACTGTTATCTTAACAAAACTCTAGGGCCCACCTTACGTGGCCCTCTACAACGTCTTGACGACCGATGTCCAATCTTCTCCCTCCACTTGTGAGGTTCGATATCGATCTCCAACATCGGACTTAGGATAACAATCTCAAAGACTAACCATACCCCTAGTAGGTGCGTCTAGGGCCCACCTCACGTGGCCCCTTTCCTTTACCAAGCATCAGTGCGTGATGTTTGAGGTCAGCCTCTAAGTTGATGACGAGGACTGGTCGAGACACAAGCCCCCAGTCTCGAGTTGTAACTTGTTTCAGTGAAGAGACTAGGTGGTCACGCTAGGCGACTTACGTGGCATTGGGTAACGGGCGTGAACAGTACACCGAAGTGACATCTGATCATTCTTCGTTAACCAACGTACACGTGTTAAGATCGATGGTTGGGACTTGTTGGCGCTCGAACTTCTTCGTGCACTGTTCAAACACTTTAACCTTTACACTTTCATCACTATTTCATCACTGGCTTTTGCGGGAAAACGCTTTCTTCTCTTTCTTCCAAAACTCGAACCCTCGAACCTTACACTTCCTGGGACTGTTTTTGATTTCTGCATTTCTCTGTGCGTTCATTTCTATTGTTCATGCTTCGAGTCTCTGTTTTCTTGGTTTCTTCTGGTTCTGTCGAGTCGCGCCACCCTCTCTGGACTCTCTGCCCCTTTCAGCACTTTGGAGCTACTTAAGTGTGAGTTTAGCCCAAAGAACCTTAATACATATATTGGTACTTCCTCGTTCCATGCCTCTTGTCTTACTTCATTTTTGCTTGCATACTCACCTTGTTTATGCCTTAACTTGTTGTCTTGTGTGCAGATATGGGCTTCAATAATGATAAGAAGAAAAAGTTGGCCGACTTGCTGGCCAAATTAAAGGCGGCTATTGCCGGGAAGGGCACGTCAACGCCCATCGCCCCCTCGACCTCAGCTACTCCTGCCCCTCATCCAACCGAACCAGCCCCCGCTGTGGATAGGCCAGAGGGGTGGTGGTCGTCGAATCTGACTATGAAGAGACATGCACCGGCCTTGTCTTTAAAAGGCAAAGAGTTGGTGAGACCGTGGCACCCTCGACTTCTGCATCGGGTGGGACCTCGACCTTTATGGACCATCCTCCTAGCGCCTCCTCTCCACTCCCGCTTGTTGTTTATGAGGGTGGAGGAGAGAGTGCCTCCGAGGCCCAAGAGATGCCTTCCACCTCACCGCTCCCCATGTTGCTCCAACGAATATTCAGTCGTTTCCAAGACAAGGAGGTGGTAGAGGGCTTAAGCGGCAATTTCCTTCAGGACCGCATGGTTGATGGCCTTGGGGACTTCTTGATTGCCTCCAACCTCGCGCTTAACAGACCTAAGAGGCCGAGGACTTCCAGGTTAGGGTGGCAAAGCTCGAGGAAGAACTGTCCACCAAGACCAAGATCTTCGCCAACCGCGAGACTGCCATGTACTTGGAGTTGGCAAGCCTTCGCCAATCTGAGGAGGACGCCAAGAAGGCCCTTCATGACAAGGGCCAAGAGATGATTCAACTAGAAGCGAAAATCTTGCCTCTTCGTACCCATGCGGTCGAGCTCGAAGAGCTGGTGGCGGAACTGAAGGGCAAAATGGCTAAGCTCGAGTCAGTGCGAGGTCCTTCGGGGGCAGATTGAGGGTGAGCTGGCTGAGAAGATTGAGACCTTCAAAAAAGACAGAGGAGGAGCTCACCAACGATGCCGCTGATGCTTATGGTGAGGGGTTCCAAGATGCCATTGCTCAGTTTGCATGCGTGCATCCTGAGGTGGATCTTACCCCTTTCGATGAGTCCAAGTGCGTTGTTGACGGGCAACTTGTGCCACGGGAATGACTTCATTTTGTAACTCTGTCTTTTTTGACGAACAATCTCTCTTTGTATGTATATCTTTATAAGTATTTATCTTCTATTTAACTGTTGCCTTACTCGGTTTGCTCTCCATTCTTCTGCCCTTACTTGTGTTGATTGCGACCAACAGCGTCTTCGACCTAGGTTCACCATTTAGGTAGTACGTTTAACTCAGTATGTTGTGCGTGCGAATCCTTTGACTGGTTCGACCTTGCTCGAGGATAAACCCTCTTTGTTGTTCTCGATCTTCCTCTTGCGTAGTAGGGAAATTTGTTCATCTCACCCCTGCCCTCCTTGGATCGTCGGGAATAACCTGCTAGTAATACCAGTGGACCTTTGACTTACTAACATGGGATGGTTGTGTCCTCCCTATCTCGATTCTGCATCACAAGGCCAAGAGTGAGCTTAACTGATGAGCCATATTGTTCGAACCTAGAGTAATTACGCAAGAGGAGGGGGGGGGGGGGGGGGGGGGGGGGGGGGGGCTCTAAGGAGCCACACTTCTCTCATCTTGGTGTTTCTAACTCGGGTGAACGACCCTTTATCGACCTTGTCCTTGCTGTACAAAGTCAAGGAACAGGTCTGAACAACTGACCGCGACTTTGCTTATAAAAGTCAAGGGGCAAGCCTTCAACATTTGAACCATACTTCTCTCTGCCTCGGTGAACTTACACGAGAGGGGCTTATTGGGAAGGCCAAACTACCTCTGCTCTCCGTGTATCACTTCAAGGGAGAGGTTTGTTTAATTAGCGAACCACACTACTCTTCTCCTTGGTGAACTTACACGAGAGGGGCTTATTGGGGATACCAAACTACCTCTACTCTTCGTGTATCACTTCAAGGAAGAGGCTCGTTTAATTAACAAACCATACTATTCTTCGCCTTGGTGAACTTACACGAGAGGGGCTTATTGGGAAGACTAAACTACCTCTACTCTCCGTGTATCACTTCAAGGGAGAGGTTCGCTTAATTAGCGAACCATAATATTCTTCGCATTGGTGAACTTACACGAGAGGGGCTTATTGGGAAGACCAAACTACCTCTACTCTTCGTGTATCACTTCAAGGGAGACGTTCGTTTAATTGTTGAACCATACTATTCTTGGGCTTGGTGAACTTACGCAAGAGGGAGGTCCACTTGGGGAACCATACTACTTCCGCTCTTGGCTTATCACTACAAGAGAGAGGTTCATTTAATTAGCGAACCATACTATTCTCGGGCTTGGTGAACTTACGCAAGAGGGAGGTCCACTTGGGGGACCATCCTACTTCCGCTCTTGGCTTATCACTACAAGAGAGAGGTTCATTTAGTTGCAATGTACATTTCTTAACTGAATAAATTTTATTCGGGTGACCTCGTTAAAAAACCCTCATAAGGGAAGAAGAGTGCCCCCTTAAACATGTACAATGCAAAATTAACTAAAATAAAACTTCAGGTTGGTCGCGTTCCAAGTACGAGGGATCGCACCACCCTCTAATGTTTCGAGCCTATATGCTCCATTCCCAAGGGCATCCGTTACTCTGAAAGGGCCAGTCCACTTGGGAGAGAACTTGTTTTCCAGCTGGTACGGGTGGACCTTCCGCATTACCAGGTCAGCAACCTGGAACTGCTGAGGTCTCAGCTTTGAGCTGTACTTGTACTCCACCCTCCTTTTCAAGGCTTCAACATTAATCCTTGCTTCCTCTCTCACCTCATCCAGTAGGTCCAAGTTCACCTTTCTCTCTTCGTTCGAATCCTCGACCACGAAGTTCTGGAAGCGTGGTGAGTTCTCCTAGATCTCTACCGGGACCATAGCGTCCGAACCATATACCAAGCTGAATGGTGTTTTCCTGGTTGTGGACTGAGGGGTAGTGTGGTAGGCCCACATGATTCTAGGAACTTCTTCCGCCCAGGCCCCCTTGGCTTTGTCTAGCCTTCTCTTCAGACCTCTGAGCAGAATTCGGTTGACCGACTCCACCTGTCCGTTCGTCTGGGGGTGTTCTACTGATGCGAACACCTGTTTCACTCCCAGCTCTGTACATAGTTTGCCCAATTGTTCGCTTGCAAAATGGGTACCATTATCAGATACCAACCGCGCCTTGTGCCAATCAGCATGTTGTTGGCACTACTTGCACCGTTGGGCGTATCTCGTGCAATCTTCCCTCATAGTTGGCTAGTAATACCCTGCACGAATGACCTTTGATGAGAGAGATCGACCGTCGATGTGGCTACCGCATATCCCTTCGTGTAGCTCTGGCATGATGCGTGTGCATTGTTCACCGTCTACGCATACCAGTATAAGATGGGTGAATCCGTGCCTGAATAGTTTCCCATCGATCAGGGTGTACTTGCTCGAATTTTTCTTGATTTTTTGAGCTTCTGCGGGTTCTAACAGGAGTACTTCTTCGGCTAAGTAGCGCTAGTAGGCCGTCATCCAGGTTTATCCTGATTCAACCTGGTAAACTTGCGGCGCTATTTCCCCAACAACTGGGTACCTGCTTATTCTAGGTGTTTTCACTGTGTCTTGCGTTAGCGATCGATGACTCCTCCTCGTTCCTTCCGATGTGCTAACATGTTGAATTTCTGCCACATTGTCCGTGGTGGTTCGAGGTGTCTTCAGGGTCTCTTGAATCACTGTCCTCTGTCCTCCCCCCTTGCCCGAACTGGACGCTAGTACTCTTGGACATTCCGCCCCTACATGGGCGCTAGTACTCTGTCCATCAGTCGTTGGTAGATGGCCCCTGTGTTTTTTAGCCCAAAGGGCATGGCCTTATAGCAATAGCAAGACAGTTCTGTCATAAACACAGTCTTGCATTCGTCCCTGGGGTGCATCATGATCTGGTTGTACCCAGAAAAGGCATCCAGGAAGCTGAGTAACCTGCATCCGGAGGCGTTGTCCACCAAAGCGTCAATGCTAGGCAGCGGGTAAGAATCCTTTGGACAGGCCTTGTTGAGGTCTGTGAAATTAACACACATCCTACATTTTCCGTTGGCCTTCTTTACCAATACCACGTTGGCTAGCCATTCGAGGTACTGGATTTCCCTAATGTGGCCAGCCTTCAGTAGCTTCTCCGTCTTTTCTCGTATGACCTGACGCTTTTCTTCGTTGAATTTTCGCCTTTTCTAGCGGACAGGTCGGACCTTGGGGTCCATGGTGAGACGATGGCACAGGAAATCAGGGTCTATACCAGGCATGTCAGTAGCGGCCCACGCGAACGCATCAAGGTTTCGTGCTATGACCTCAACAACCCGATCCTGTGACTCCTTGCTCAAGGATCGCCCTAGTTTGAACGTCTTCCCACCAATCTCCCTTTCCACCACACCTCCTGCGGGCTCGAGTCGGTTTTCTCGGGCGATATCCACGCGGGTCACTCTGTCTTCCCTTGATGGTCTGGTAGTAACAGAGAACACCCCTCTCTTCATCTTAAGGTTGTTTTCATAGCACCTCTTCGCCTCCTTCTGGTCAGATTTGATGGTGATCACTGCACCCCCAAGGGAAGACAATTTCATCTTCATGTGCCTCGTGGAGGGAACTACTCCCAACTTGTTTAAAGCTGATGTTGGTAGTGCGTGAAGACGCGCCATCCGTGAACGTTGTCCTCAACTCAATGTGCCCACGAACCTCCACCTGGTCCCCTGCAACACCATACAAACATCCGGTGTAGGGCCTTAATTGGTCCGTGGACAGCTGTAACTGGTTGAAGGTCGTCAAGAACATCACGTCGGCTGAACTTGGACCCCGAACATCACGTCAAGAACATCACCTTCCTTCTTGCTGTGACTAGTGAAATTACCAACAGGTCGTTGTCATGGGGTATGACATCCTGGAGGTCGGCCTTCGTGAAGACGAGGTCGACGTCTGGAATTTGGTCTACCTGTTGTACCTTCATTGCCATTACGCCCCGTGCGTACTTCTTTCGCTGGGAGGTAGTGCACCCTTCCCCTGAGAACCCTCCAGAGATAGTGTTCACCTCCCCGTGAATACGCACCTTGTGCCCCTGATCTGCCCCTGTAGTTACCAATGTCTGGTCGTCCTGCGGTTCTTGGAGATAATCCTTCAAGAAACTGCTTTTCACTAGCTCGTCTAGTTGGTGTGCCAGGGCCAAGCAATTGCGTATGTAGTGCCCACTTTCCTGGTGAAACTCACACCAAGCGTTCTTGTTGGGCCCCATCCTCATGTCGGTCTTTGCAGGTACCTTCAATTTCGTCGCTATGTTCGGAATAGCGATCAATTCCTTGAGCTCCACTTGAAAGTTATGCTTTGGGTCTCTTAGGGCGCACATTCCCGTCTGGGACCGCTCGTAGGGCTTTCCTGCCCCTTTTTTCTCCATGGCCACTTCGTGCACCCTCATAGGTGGAGGTCGTGCCACCGCTCAAGGTCAGGCAGGACCGATAAGACCTTGTTTCTGCGTCACTCGATCATCTACGGCGATGTGTGCTAGCGAGCAACGTCTAATCTCTGTGAATGTCTTCGGATAAAACCTTAACAGTGACTCACTGAAGGGTCCTGACAGCATTCCCTTGACAAAGGCATGCACTATCATGGCCTCATCAGTGGGCTTTAGTCTCACCACTAGGACCCCGAACTTGTTCAGGTAGTCCTTCATGGACTACCCTTGGTACTGACATTGAAAACATCATAAGAAATCCGGGTGGGGGCCTTGTTCACAAGGTACTGTTCCCTAAACAGTGTTGCAAATTGGTCAAAGTTGGTGATGTGTCCGTCGGGAAGGCTAACGAACCATTCAAACGTTGCAGCACAACATCAAATCCTTCTGTGAGCATCATCTGGGTGTGGAACGTCGTGAGATGGGCCTCTGGGTTCTCTACTCCGGTGAAGGAGACTTTCGGGCCCAAAGACGTTGTTGGCAATGCGACATTCATGATTGCTCGTGAGAACGACATGGGACGTGCCCTAAGTGGTACAGGTGAGGCCCGTTCGTTCGCTGCGCGCTCCCCTACTTGTTGTAAATCCCTACACAATTCTTCGTTGGCTCTGCGTAGTTCTGCGTTGTCCGCTCGTGACGCCACCACTTTTGCTTGGAGTGCACGCACCGTGTCCAAGATTTGTTGTGTGGTAACGTTATCCCCTCTTGGGGGCACCCTTCCTGCGGATCCAGCAGTTGCTTGCCTCGTACTCCTCATATTGCTGGTAAAAACTCTTAATATGATTATGAGTGGGACCTTGATATAACGGGCCCCACGGTGGGCACCAAATGTTCCCGCGGGTTGACTCCCTTCGCCGGTTAGCTCTAACAACAACTTTGGCCTTTCAATCTTGCTGGAGAATCGTGCCTTCTTGATCAAGAAACCTTTCACCTGCAAAGACAAAGGGGCGCCCTAGCAGCCGTTTGCACTCCGACGCTTAAGTCAGTATTAGGGCAAAGAAACACCAAGAGTGTATATTAGCTTCAGTCTTAAAAGCTGCATACCTTACTAGGGTTCTTGGCCCCCTTTATATACGCTGAAACTAGGGTTTACCTTTGCGTTGTTGCCCTTCACTAGGGTTCCTTGGAGAATTTCCTTGCGCCGCTATTCATAGAATCTTAGCATATCTGGCACATGGACTTCCCTTAACTGGAGTGCAACGAATGAGAGAGTGGCCGCTTGGGTACCAACTTGTGCACCTATTCTCTAGCGCCATCTACTTCGTGGGTGCCTTAAGTATTCACGTGTCATGCATGCGGCTTCCTTGGAAACCCTAACCCTAATGGGTCTTAACGCCCCCTAGGATTATTTACACGTGTTGTGCCTTCATGCGTCATACACACCACGTGCATGGATCCCTCGTGACTTAGGCTTCCCACATATCTCTTATCTTTAACTGTTATCTTAACAAAGCTCTAGGCCCACCTTACGTGGCCCTCTACAACGTCCTGACGACCGCTGTCAATCTTCTCCCTCCACTGGTGAGGTTCAATATCGATCTCCAACATCGGGCTTAGGATAACAATCTCAAAGTCTAACCATACCCCTGGTAGGTGCGTTTGGGGCCCACCTCATGTGGCCCCCTTCCATTACCAAGCATCAGTGCGTGATGTTTGAGGTCAGCCTCTGAGTCGATGACCAAGGACTGATCGGGACAAATTCTGTAACGGTAATCTCCTAAGCACCAGCCATTTAAGGTAATTAATTGGATCGACCCCTCACCACACAAAAGGGCTTCAGGGTCGACCCATGACCACACAGCCCCTCAGCCTCTAGCGTAATTCAAAGAGGCTTTAGGGTTGTCCCATGACCTCACAAAAATGCTTCAGGGCCGGCCCATGACCACACAACTCCTCAACCTCTGGAGTAAGCCAAAGAGGGTTCAAGGTCGGTCTATGACCACACAACCCCTCAGCCTCCGGCGTAATCCAAAAAGGCTTTATGGTCGTCCCATGACCACACAGGAGGCTTCAGGGTGTTTGATGTTATTGATGCCTCTGGACGAAAATCTCGAAAAACCTTCCTTGATTAACACAACTCATTATTGCCCGTCCCATCTGCATTAAATAAAAACACGTCCTCTTTCCTCCACGTGGCCAACTCTGGTTTGCGTATTTTCAAACAACATGCCCCACACTCTTCCTCACTTCCACCTATTCAACTTCCCGCTTTTCACCTTCAACTGCTCCTCTTCTTGTTCTTCTTTCATTCTTAATATGAGTTATCATTCTCTCTACCCTTGACCGAGTTGAAGATTTTCGTCATGCTTAAGCCTTGAGTCGTTCTAGTATTGAAACACAAATCACTGTCGTTCCCTGTGTTTTCCTCTTGGACAGATTTCCCGAATTACCTGAATAAGCTGGCACAAAGTCATCATAGCCAAACTAGCCTTCTGAACTCTCAAAGGCGTCAACTTGAGGATGACGCGACATTGGTGAAGGCCACAAATACTCATCTTGAGAACCAGCTGACAAACATTTATTTGGAGAAAGATGACCTTCATTTTAAACTACAACAAGTTTTGTTTGAACTTGCTAAAAACCGCGAAGAATTTTCTGCTTCTGAAAGCCTACTCCAAACCAAAGTCCAAACGCTCGACACCGCCCTTGAAGCTGTGAAGGATGAAATTGCTCGCGGGTTTGTGGATGGTTTCAGTGCTGCTTTAGAATAGTTTCAGTGCTCCTTTTGACCTGTTCAAAATAGTTGTTGATGGGAAGATAGTGGAAGAGTAATCTCAGTGTCGTGTCTTATTCTTCTTTTTTCTTTTTGTTTTTGACCTTTCAAATTGTTGGTTTGTAATCGTTCGCACATTCTTTATGTAATGACTGCTTTTGTTGCCTTTAACTTATACCTTCATATTCCGACTTCTTTGCTCTCGTTCACCTATCATGCAACGTCTTTCTTACTTTTTCCCAATAAGGTTACATTCTTTCTATTTTGATGGGATTTCACTTGTCGTGCCTTGTCTTCTCAATTGATGAATTATTCAAACATGATCGGAATTCCTCTCAGTTTTACTAAAAGGAATTTCATCATGGAATGCATGACCTTCTTAATTGATCTTCAACTGACTCATGGTCAGAATCCCTTCCAATTATATTGCATGGATTTCATCATGCAGTGCATGGCCTTCTTAAATATTGATCTTCACTCGACTCGTGGTCGGAATCCCTTCCAGTTATACTGCAGGGATTTCATCATGCAGTGCATGGCCTTCTTAATTATTGATCTTCACCCGACTCGTAGTCGGAACCCCTTCCAGTTATACTGCAGGGATTTCATCGTGCAGTGCATGACCTTCTTAATTATTGATTTTCACCCGACTTGTGGTCGAAATCCCTTCCAGTTATATTGCAAGGATTTCATCATGCAGTGCATGGCCTTCTTAATTATTGATCTGCACCCGACTCGTGGTCGGAACCCCTTCCAGTTGTACTGTAGGGATTTCATCATGTAGTGCATGACCTTCTTAATTATTGATCTTCACTCGACTCGTGGTCGGAACCCCTTCCAGTTATACTGCAGGGATTTCATCATGCAGTGCATGGCCTTCTTAATTATTGATCTTCACTTGAATCGTGGTCGGAATCCCTTCCAATTATACTGCATGGATTTCATCATGCAATGCATGACCTTCTTAACATATCTCCACTGACCATATACAGCTGTATTAAATCATCTATCATATCAAATCACATCATTTATATCTCTTTAAAATAACATGATCATGTTATCATAGATCTTATGTAAGTTTTATATCATAACATCAATTTCAAAACATAACATCATCACAAATCTTTATGTAAAAAACATAACTTCAGAACATAACACCATCATAAGTTCAGAACATAAATTTTTCCGCTGCCAAACTGTCCGACCTCCTTTCGATCAAAGATTCTCCGAATGATCCTGACCGTAGACCCCTTATAAAGGCTTCCACGAACAATCGTTTATTCGGCTGAGGAAACTGTACCATCACCTTGTTGAATCGACACAATAATTGCTTTATAGACTCCTTTGCTTGCTTTCTTCAAATAAATTTGCTATCTCCAAAGGTTTCACTGCGAACATCTCACACCTCAGGGCATCTGTCCCTCCACATATCAGATCTGGGTTCTAAAGACTTTCAAATGGGTTCTTGGGTCTTGCTTTCCCGCAAACACACTTATTTTGGCAAAACATAACCCGTTGGGATCTGCTCTCTCAGGAATTCTTCTGAAAAGGGCTGAAAATTCGGATTAACATCATTCCCTTCTTCTGATTGGATTATCAACTGTTGATCCAAATGGTGTTCGAGTTCTTCATTTCTTCTTTGTAAACGATCTTGAACTCTCAGTGATTCTTTTAACGTTTCCCTTGCTAGGATGCTTTCCCTTCTCATCTCCTCCTGGACTCTTCTAAATTCCCCCGCCTATTCCTCGTTTCGTTTCCTCATAGTTTCCATCATGTCCATCAATACTTGAGTCGCATCAGACACTGTTCCATTATCTTATACCATCAAATCACTCATTCTTATTGATGTTTTATAGTGGCACGGGAAAATTTTACCTGCCCCACGGTGGGCGCCAAATGTTCTAGCCAAGACAAATAACCCTTGACCTAGAACATCAAGATTGTTCAACACTCTAGTTCTTATGTTGTTCTTCTTCTTTCCTTTTTTCCCTTTGTTGATCGGTCTCCCCTCCTCTATATAGTTGTTTGCCTTGCGCCTTCTCCCCTTTCCCTCCTTATTGTAACTCCCTTGATTACTTAACTGCACATTACACAGATATTGTAACGGTAATCTTCTCAGCACCAACCATTTAAGGTAATTAATTGGATCGGCCCCTCACCGCACAAAAGGGCTTTAGGGTCGGCCCATGACCACACAACCCCTCAGCCTCTAGCATAAGCCAAAGAGGCTTTAGAGTCGTCCCATGACCACACAAAAAGGCTTCAGGGTCGGCCTATGACCACACAATTAGCAATCAAGAAAATAATTAAAAAAAGTATATATAGAGAGATACACCACAATTTATATTGATTCACCCACCAACAAGGACTACGTTTAGTTCCTTGAGCAACTCATTCAAAAGACTTTCACTAATATTCTTAAACCTCTTCAGGTCACACAAGTATTATCAAGTTCTTTAGGTTCACACAATATTCTAAATCTATACAGGTTCACATAGTATTCTAAACCTTTCTAGGTTCTCCAAGTATTCTAACCTCTCTAGGTATAATGTCCTAATCCCTCTTGAGATCAAGGACCTCTCAATAAACTGATAAAACTCTCATTCAGAGAGAACAATTAAGGCTTACATGGTATACTTCACAATAGTGAAGGATTTACAATGGCTATGTGCTAAAAAACCTTATTATCATAGATTCACTCTTCACTAGCGGATATGAAAGTGTATACACAAACTAAACACAACTGAATATATAATTGAGTATTTCGTATAACGCTTGTATGTACTCCGTTCTATGAATTTTTGGCTTTCGTTGTGTGGCTTCTTTGGTGATTTGTGAATGTGTGTAGCTTGAAAAAATTCTAAATTGTTATTCTTTAGTATTCATCTTGGCCCTTAATAAGAGGCCAAAACCTAAAGCTTTTAGGCTTCTTAGAATTAGAACACTTTGAGCATCAAAAAATTCCTTGTGCACAAATGATCACTTCCAAGAGGTCAAGAAATTTAAAGAAAGAAAGCAAATTTGAAAAGTTAAACCACAAGATGGATTAATGATGAAAAAATATAAAGAATGGCAATAAATATAGAAAAGCAACAATTAATGGTCATAAAAATAAAGCAAGCACACATGGTGATCATACACGATTAACATGAATTTGTGACAATTTTGGAATCACATGACATGAAACATGACTTAGAATATTATAAATGGAAAATGAAGCAAAACTAATTAAGTTTGACTGATTAAAATTGAAGAAAACACATTCAAACATAAAAAATGATATGCACATGCATGAAGAACCTAAAACTCCACGATTTTGGCTTGTTCAAATGAGAATAATCACATTGAACCGATTAAAATGCTTATGCACCGTCCCGTCCCCGGGCATTGACCAAAGTCAAAGTCAAAGTCAATATATGGTCGGACCCCTCAAGGGGGCCCAAGGGATGAAAGTCAACAGGTTGACCGCTTAAGGCGTCGCCAGGTGTAGGCGTCGCCAAGGTGGGACGTCGCCAGGAGTAGGCATCGCTAAGATGAGGCGTCGCCAGGTTAAGGCATGGACGGTGCCAGCCCCCGATACCCATGGGTAGGAAAGACCATGGAGGGGGCGACACCGCGAGAGGCCTCAGTACCTCAGAATAGTAATAAAGAGAAGAGAAGGGTGGCTTCAAGGCCATAGTTCTAGTACCAGTAGGGGGTAACCTGACTCGTGAAGTACCCACGCCACCGCTGGGAGACCCCTGGGACAGATACGACCCGTGAGAGGGCCATGCCCAGGGGAGAACCACGTGCATGGTACGAGAAAAAGGTAGATACGCTCCCAGGGCGAGTGACTAGAGGTTGGGGCGCATAAGTTGGCACCCAGAAAGTCACCCGCTTGCGCCAGATGCACTTCGAGAAAGGAGGACTTACACGATGGATTATCCCTAAGTTGGGTTACGACGCTGTAAGACCCTCCACAGAGAATAGCAATTAAGTCTAAAGAACACGTGGCAGTAATCACTGGAACATCAATGTTTTCCTGAGAGTTCGCTAAGGTACGCATTGATTTAGTTTACGTTTCGAACGCTTTAAAGCACTTTAAATGCTTTGATGTTTCTCGCTAGCTGACTTGATCGTAGAAGTACAAACGGCCGCGAGGGCGCCCCTTTGTCCATTTCTTTTCAAGTACTCACAGACGGAGCAGAACGAAGGTGCCCTAGCTCGCGAGGACAAGCCACGCACAAAGACGACCCTGGTCAACCGGCGGGAACATTTGGCGCCCCCCGTGGAGCCCGATTTAAAACATTAGTCCCACCACATAGTTCTTTAGTCCCAGTTTTCAAGCTACTCTCTTCAAGATTTCTCCAAGATCCACCGTTCGTCGCGAACTATGAGCAGTTGTACCAAGTGCTCTGGGTTCAGTTTCTTTGTGTTTATTGAAGTCAAGTTCCCAACGTCCCTTGGAGTTGCACGACAGCTAGAAGAAGTTCCAGAGACCACAGATGATGAGATCCACGAGGCAAGGTACGACGCGCGCTAAGAGTGAATAGATGACCATGCAGCAGCTCATGGGTATGATGCAGGGGTTGCAAGAAGAAATGGCAGCGTCAAAGGCTGAACAAGATCGCATGCAGGAGGATCTCGCGGCGTCCCAAGCGAGAAATGAGGAGCTCTATCGCATGAATGAGGAGTTGCGTCGCGGGTGGCACAACCACACAGGACAACGTGACGTAGATGAGCCCGAGCCTTTCACCCCACCAAGGGAGTTTTCTACGCCGTTCTCGCAGCAGATCCTGGAGACGGTGATCCCCAACACATTCACTGGGCCCAAGGTGACGTTCACAGGGATGGAGGACCCTGAGGCGCATCTCACTGCGTTCCACACGCAGATGATGCTGGTTGGCGGCTCCGACGCCGTAAGGTGCAAGCTCTTCATGAGCACCTTGACTGGGATGGCCATGGACTGGTTCATCAGCCTCCCCGAGGGTCTTATCACGTCTTTCGCACAGCTTTCACAGCTATTCAGAGAGCAGTATCTAGCCAACAGGGCTTCAGCCCCAGTTTCATACGACCTGTTCGACGTGAAGCAATATCAAGGCGAGACCTTGAAAGAATACATAAACCGCTTTGGGGCGCAAGTGGTGAAGGTTGGCACCACAGAAGAGCCCATGATCGTGTACACATTCAGAAAGGGGGTGTGTCCCGGGCCTTTCTGCGACTCAATCATCCGCAACCGCCCCAAGACTTTTGCTGAGATAAGGCGTCGCGCGGTGGAACACATCGCCTCTAAGGGTGAAGTGTATGAGAAAAACACAAGTGTTGCGCCCACGCGCCCAAGAGCACAAACGCGCGCACAACCCGCCAGGGTCCACGAGGCCGTGACAGGGAGGAAGAACCAAGACAGGAAGCGCCCCTACGAGCCAAGGAGGCCCCAGTCCAGGGGTCGAGCAGAGGGAAACAGGCCAGTGAGGGAAGGAAATAGACCCCCGAGGCACAATTTTGTGGTGGAGCGAAAAGACCTCATCGTTGTGCCCAACATAGCTGACAGGTTGAGGCCACCGGTGAAGTCTAACAAGGTGTTGGGACCCCACAAAGAGTCGTGGTGCAAGTTTCACGAGGCGTTCGGGCACCGTTTCAACAACTGCTTAGCGCTGGGCTATCAGTTGGATGAGCTTGTGAAGAATGGTTTCCTAAAGGATTATCTTGTTGGGTCTGCTACGACCACAGCCCTGGCAGTACTAGAGGAGGGTCAGGCGCATGAAAAATGCCTATCCATGGAGAGGTGCATACCATTTCTGGTGGCTTCTCCGGAGGACGGCCCACTGCTTCTCAGCGTAAGAGGTATGTGAGGTCAGTGAATTCAGTTGCTGAGGAATTTTCGGATGACTTGTGGGAGTCGGACCTCGTGTTCACTAGAGCTGACCTACGTGACGTTGTCCCACGTGACAATGACCCAGTGGTCATTTCGGTCGTCATAGGGTTCTCGTCGACCAGGGCAGTTCCGCAGATGTCATGTTTTGGTCGACCTTCAACATGCTACAGTTGTCCCCTGACTTGTTGAGGCCCTACACTGGATGCCTGTATGGGTTCGCAGACAACCCAGTCGAGGTACGTAGCTATCTAGAGCTAAGGACAACGTTTACCGATGGAGCAGCATCACGTACCGAGAGCATTCAGTACTTAGTAGTAAACGCCAATTCAGCCTACAACATCTTGTTGGGCAGACCAGCGCTGAATAGGCTAAGGGCAGTGTCCTCCACGCACCACATGAAGATGAAGTTACCAGATCTTAGTGGCAAAGTGATTGTAATCAAGTCAGATCAGGAAGAGGCCCGAAAATGCTATGAAAATAGCCTGAAGACAAAGAGAGGCGTGGTCATGGTGATTGAACGACCACCCGTCTCAGATTCGCGAATGGAGTTAGAACCCTTGGAAGAGGCGACGCCCACGGAGTCCACGCCTATCGAGGCCACACCTGCAGGGGCGACGCCTATAGAAGATGCGCCCAGAGAAGAAAGATACGGCGAGACCTCGCCCATGGAAGAAGCGTCATGGGAAGCGACGCCCGATGCATCCAATAGGGCGACGCCAATAGAAGAGGATCACAGAAGTGAGTCTCGTGCAGAGAGCGTGCGGGATAGGCAACCCCAACCAGTAGACAATGTGGTGGAAAGGCAGATAGGGGGTAAGATGTTCAACTTGGGACGTTTGTTGAGCCTAGAAGAACAAGAGGAAGTGGCAGCTGTGATCTCACGCCACTTAGATGTGTTCGCATGGACCGCCTCAGACATGCCAGGCATCGACCCGGGTTTTTTGTGCCACCACCTTACCATGGACGCCAAGGTTCGCCCTGTACGGCAGAGAAGGAGGAAGTTCAACGAAGAAGGATGCCTCGTCGTGAAGGAAGAGACGCAGAAGTTGCTAAGCGCCGGGCACATCAGGGAGATACAATACCCTGAGTGGCTGGCCAACGTAGTTCTGGTGAAGAAGGCGAATGGGAAGTGGAGGATGTGCGTCGACTTCATAGATTTGAACAAGGCATGCCCCAAAGATTCGTACCCGCTGCCCAACATCGCGCACTGGTGGATAGCGCCTCGGGCTGCAAAATGCTGAGTTTCTTGTACGCCTTCTCAGGTTACAATCAGATCAAGATGCACTCAAGAGATGAGTGTAAGCCGGCGTTCATGACGGAGACATGCAGTTAATGCTATAAGGTAATGTCGTTTGGGCTGAAGAATGCAGGCGCCACCTAACAGAGGCTAATGGACAAGGTCCTTACACTTATGCTGGGAAGGAACGTGCAGGCCTACGTATATGACATGGTGGTGACTTCGCACGAGAGAGGGCAGCACGCAACAGATCTGGAAGAGCTTTTTGTTACCATATCAAAGTACCGCCTCAAACTAAACCCAGAAAAGTGCGTTTTTGGCGTGGAGGCAGGGAAGTTCTTAGGATTCATGCTCACTGAGAGGGGGATAGAAGCGAACCCTGACAAGTGTGCAGCTATCATCTCTATGAGGAGCCTAACCTCAGTTAAAGAAGTTCAGCAATTGACTGGGAGGATGGCGGCCCTGTCGAGGTTCGTGTCTGCTGGAGGGGAGAAGGGCCACCCCTACTTCCAGTGCCTAAAGAGGAATAACCGTTTTGCATGGACATATGAGTGTGAAGCAGCATTCCTCAAGTTGAAGGAGTACTTGACGACGCCACATGTGCTTTGCAAGCCACGGGCAGGTGTCCCCCTTCGATTGTACTTTGCAGTAACAGAGTGGGCCATCAGCTCAGTGCTGGTCCAGGAGCAAGACCAAGTGCAGAGACCCATCTACTTCGTAAGCAAAGCCTTGCAAGGCCCAGAATCAAGGTACCATTCGCTGTAGAAGGTGGCATTAGCAGTAGTGTTCTCAGCCAGGAGGCTCCGCCATTATTTTCACAGTTTCACAATGGTGGTGATGACAAATCTCCCCATCCAGAAAGTACTTCAGAAGCCAGATGTAGCTGGGAGGATGGTTCGCTGGGCAGTGGAGCTGTCAGAGTTTGACATCCAGTATGAACCCAAGGGGTCCATCAAAGGGCAAGTCTATGCAGATTTCGTGGTAGAGCTCTCACCAGGAGGAGACCCACAAGAGGTGGAGTTAGGGTCACAATGGATGCTCTTAGTGGATGGGTCCTCCAACCAGCAGGGGAGTGGCGCTGGAATAATCTTGGAGGGGCCTAACGGAGTGTTGATTGAGCAAGCCTTACGCTTCGCCTTCAAAGCAAGCAATAACCAAGCGGAGTACGAGGCGCTGATTGCTGGGATGCTTTTGGCCAAAGAAATGGGTGCTCAAAGCCTCTTGGCGAAGAGTGATTCCCAGTTTGTCACAGGACAAGTAACAGGGGAGTACCAGGCAAAGGATCCACAGATGGATGCATACTTAAGGTACATCGAAGTATTGAAGGGAGCCTTCGCTGTGTTCGAGCTGGTGCATGTCCCTAGAGAGCAAAATGCCAGAGCTGACCTGCTTGCCAAGCTGGCCAGCTCAGACAAGGGGGGAAGGCAGAGGACAGTCATCCAAGAGACGTTCAAAACGCCGTGAAAATTCGTGGCGGACAACAGGCTCTTGAACACAACATTATATGAGAAGGAAAACAACAATTCAAGGATCAAAGAGTGCTTAAACAAAGAAAACGAAATTACATCAACAAAATAACAAGCTGAAAACAGAAATGGAATCAAGGAAGCTTAAGGAGTCATCAATGGAGACATAGCCTTCCAAAATGATGATCCAAACTCAATAAGAGTGCTATTTCCTTGTAAACTTCCATGGAACAAGATATTAAACACAATTGAATTGAAAACAGAAGGTACCGAACAGAAAAATGAAGAACAGCATAAGAACACCAAACCAATCGGTGGAAAGAATGAAGAACACTAAGAAAAGCTAAACTACCGAATGAAATTGAGATTGGAGAAGAAAGGAAGGAACACTTATGGAATGAAGCTCGGCTGGATTGAGAAATTGGAACTGCATCACGCCACTTGGAGTCTTGTTCCAAGATAAGTGAAAGGAAGCCGCCACTTGAAGCTCTCTCAATTTGAGTAGAGTTTCTCTATATCCAATTTCCAATTCTGAATTTTACAAGAGCCCACACCTCTATTTATAGTGTGAGGGTGCTGAAAAATAGGTGGGAAAATTCAAATGAAACTCATTTGAAATTCCCACCAAAAACAAGTCACATGGGAGGTGTGACATTTTTCTACTATGACACCTCCTAAAAACTACACCTACACCTACTCTCCTAAGTCACATGGACAATGTGACTTTATTTTACATATTCACACTCCTTTATTTAATATCCACACCTCCTACAACTATACAAGAGTAATTCAAATGATGCTCTTTTAATGCTTGGCCTTGGGCTTCTTGGGCTTGGGCTTTGGGCTTGGGCCTCATCTTTTACAAAGACTAATAAGAAGAACTTTAAATGCTTTGGTCCTTGTCCATTTCATCTATTGATAACATCTTTTTGATTCTTATCAACATTAGCGCAGCAAGAGGAAAGCCAAGGAGCCATCGCTCTTTGATTCAAGATACGGCGAGGGCACCCCGCATCAGCACCTACGCGGCCTCGCCCGAAGGAGAGGAGGGCGTGCATATATGCGCCTTGGAGGAATGCGACACGTGGATGACGCCTTATAGGCGATACATTGCTGATGGAATTCTCCCAGCAGAGCCTGGAGAAGGAAAGAAGATAAAGAAGAACTCTGCAAGGTACACCCTCGTTGATGGAGTGCTATTTAGACATGGGTTCACACATCCAATTCTGACATGTGTGAGTGGCGACGAGTGTACGAGGATCATGTCAGAGCTTCACGAGGGGATTTGCGGAAGCCACGTGGGGGGAAGATCATTAGCTTCCAAGGTGATTCGCGCAGGTTTTTATTGGCCATCAGTGAGGGAAGATTGTGTAAGATACGCCCAGCGATGCAAGCAATGCCAGATGCATGTAGATTGGCATAAGGCACCTCCGGAGGAGCTGAGATCGATCTACAGCCCATGGCCCTTCCACACATGGGGAATCAATATTCTGGGGCCTTTCTCTCTAGCGATAAGGCAGATGAAGTATTTGATAGTCGCCATCGAGTACTTCACGAAGTGGATAGAGGCAGAACCAGTGGCACAAATCACAGCGCATAAGGAACAACACTTTGTTTGGAAGAACATTGTGTGTCGTTTCGGGGTGCCAAGGCGTCTCATCTCAGACAATGCACTCAGTTTGCGAGCCAACAGTTGGGGAAGTTGTGTGCAGAAGTGGGAATCAAGCAGGTGTTCGCATCAGTCAAACACCCCCAGACGAATGGACAGGTAGAGTCAGCAAATACAGTTTTGTTGAGGGGATTGAAGCGAAGGCTTGAGAAGGCTAAAGGGGCGTGGGCAGAAGAAGTACCAAGAATAGTGTGGGCTTACCACACCACGCCTCAATCTTCCACGATGGAGACGCCTTTCAGCCTAGTATACAGGTCAGATGCCATGATCCCAGTAGAGATCCATGAGAGCTCCCCACGTTTCCTAAGCTTTGTGGCAGAAGAATCCAACGAAGAGAGAAAGGTGAATCTATACCTATTGGACGAGGCCAGGGAGGAAGCAAGGATAAAGGCTGAAGCTGTGAAGAGAAGAGTAGAGCATCAGTACAGCTCTAAGGTGAAGCTGCGACAATTCCAAGTTGGTGATCTAGTCATGAGGAAGGCTCATCCTTACGAGTTGGAGAATAAGTTTTCTCCCAAGTGGACCGGACCCTTCAAAGTAACCAAAGTCAAGGGAAACGGTTCGTACAATCTAAAGACTCTAGAAGGAGGGCCCATTCCACGCAGTTGGAATGCGCCCAATTTAAAATTTTATTTCAGTTGAAAGTTATGATTGAAAGTTATGAAACACATAATTGTAAAGGGAACACTCTTTTTCCCTCTCGGGGGTTTTTTAACGAGGTCACCCAAGTAAAAAAGAAAGTTCAAGTAAAGCTTTGTTTCAGTTTTTCCCTCCCACACGATGTAAGAGCAAAGATTAAGAAACAAAATAGAGACTCAAGGTGTCGCCAGGCGTAGGCGTCACCAAAGGGAGGCGTCGCCAGGTTAAGGCGTCGCCAAGATAAGGGAGCAGACGTCAAATTCAAAGCAAGTAGCAGGAGCGCATGCTCATGCCCAAAGATAAAGACAAAAGGTACGATTAGTATAAGTTAAAATCTGGGTGTCTAGTCCCTGAGCAGGGGTTAAGGGATTCCTTCGAGACGTCCCCTCCTCAGGTATGAATAGCTAGCCCCGGTGTCTGGTGTTTAGACACCTTGCAAGGAAGTGGCGGGGGGCGTTTCCTTCGAGTGTGGGCATCAGGCAGTAAGAAGTTTCGGAGCAGTGGAGAACCAGGTCACTTGGTGCAGATACACGCAGCTGAGGAGAAGTGCCATCCTTCGAGAAACCTTCTCCTTGGGCGTAATCGCCAAAACCCCCGATCATCTTGGTGTTTAGACACACCAGGGACGATACGGTGATGCTTACAGCACGCCTCTCCCTGGGCGTGGGCACCAAGAACACTGATCGCCTTGGTGTTTTCAGACACCCTGGGGACGAAACGGCACTACCTCCGGGTGGGCCTCTCCTCAGGCGTGGGCACCAAGCGCGCAGAGAAAAGGGCTAAGTTGCTTTGGTGTTTAGACACCCCGTGGACGATACGGTGCTACTGTAATAGGCCTTTCCACGGGCGTGCGCATCAAAGCGTAACTTTGTCCCAAGTGTTTAGACACGCTGAGGACGATATGACCTTGCGTTCAGCAGGTCTCTCCTCGAGCGTGGACACACAGTACAGATCAGATAAAGCCCTCCCACGCCCTCGAGCAACGTCGAGGCCCCAGAAGAACAGATAAACCCTTCTCGCCCTCGAGCGACGTCGAGGCCATAGAAAAGATCAAGTTCTCCGTCGCCCTTGAGCGATGTAGAGGCCAAAAAAGAAGATGAGACCCCTTTTTCATATTAAGCGATGATAGAGCTAGCGATGCCTTTGGCAATAAGCGCCTGGGAACTCAAGACAAGTGAGTAAAGAGCAAGAAGAAGAAGAAGCATGAAAACACGAGTTATCAAAGACAAGAAAAATACGCAAAGTTGAATTCTCCTTTGCCCTTGGGCAATGACGAGGCAGGCGACGCCTTCATGAGGAAGATTCCTCGTAGAAACGAAGGCCAAGTGAAGTTCTAAATGAAAGTTCAGGAGAAGGGTATGTGTTGCGACTAAGAAAGGAAGAGTAAGGAAGAAGGTCACGTGCTACCTAAGGAATTAAAGCCCAAAAGCGATGAATAGATGTATCGAGAGTAACACATTCAATGTAGTAAAGAAAACAAAAGCGGATGAGAGGTACAAGAAAAGTTGAGATCGCACAAGAATTTAAAGGTAACATCCCAAATGGCATCTAAATAAATAAAGATTAAGTGTCAGAATTGCAGATGAAGTTCAAAATATTGTAAAATACAAATTTTCAAAAGGAAGATCAATCAAGGGCAGTTCATTCTCCGAAGTCGAGGGGCACCACCTTCCCCTCGACGATCTGGTTGCCAGGATCGCAGTTTGAAGTATTGATCTCCGGGTTTTCGCACGTGGCTTGGGCAAGAGCCTCTTTGAAACCCTCCTCAAAGGTGTTGGCCATATCCTCGAGCAGTTCTTTGTTAGACCTCTCCAACTCTTCAATCCTGAAGTCCTTGGTAGCTAGCTGCTTGTCCAGAAACTCTTTCTCCACCTGAACTTTGTCAACCTCAGCTTGGAGAAGGTTGAAAGCCTCGACTTTCGCAGCCAGCTCCCCCTCAGTCTTCCCAAGTTTCTGCTCTCGGTCAACACAGTGGGCTTCCAGTTTTTTCTGTTGTGCCTCAGAAGCCTTGGCTACCTCTTCAAGATCGACGATTTTCACGCGGAGAGGCACCACTTGGTTGAGGAGTTCAGCATTAGCTTGCGCCACCTCGTGCAGTCGTTTGTTGGCCTCCTCCTTCGCCTTTTGCGCCACCCTCAAAGAAGTTTTGTAAGCCTCTTCTTGGCGCTCCCAGCCGCGGGCCAAGACTTCTTTCTCTTCCTTTTTTCAAGGCCTGGAGGGTGGAAGCCTCGATTGCCCTAGCCTTCGCTTGCTCACGTCAAGTGCTGGCACAGGCCATGAAGGCACCCATGTAATAGAACACGCTTTCCTTCAAGGGCCCTTCAGCTTGGCCGCGCGGAGCCATACTACCCAGGAAGTTCTGGAACAGGTGTTGGGACAGAAGTGGGCTCAGTCTCAGTCCCACCCTCCAAGGCCGAAGGTGGAGGGGGTGAGTTGGCGCTCGGAGGGTGTTCCCTAAGGGATTCAGTTCCGAAGGAGGAAGAAATGGTGGGGTTTGCAGCTTGAGGGGCAACTTGAGTGGTCCTTCTCCTTTTGAAGACCTGCCCCCCAGCAGAGTCCTCCTCGTCATCAGAAGGTACCACTACCACCCTTTTACCCTTGTCAAGAGGGGCTGGCGCGGCAGCGGCTTCAGCCAGCGCAAGAGGCATGGCCGCGATAGGAGGTGCTGAGCTTGAAGGTTGGTTAAGAGAAGGAGGGGCTGGCGAAGATGATGGAGGTGAGTTCTGGGGGCGAAGGTTGGGGGAGGTAGGAGCAGTCTCGAAGGTTGGGGGTAGAGAATCCCCAACCCCTTTCACTGAAGCCTCGCCTTTGGACTTCGGGATTTGAGCAAGCCTCAGCCTACGGTGTTTGTCCATCCTCGAATCTGCACCAAGAAGATATATGCAGTAGGGGTTAGACGCAAGTTAAGTTATTATACAAAGAAGGGCAGATAATTCATGCACTAAGTAAGAACAAGCAACGGCAGTGAATAGAAGGTTATAAGGGTGGCTCTTATACTTATGTATTTCGCGAGGGCCTCGGCGTTGTACTCGAGGCTTATCAGGGTAGAGGTGTTGAAAGCCCCCACGCTGGCTAGAATTTGGCAAGCCTCTCGATCGGTCGAGGACAGCTCGTCAAGGGACTTGAGCTTCGTAAGCTTCACTTTCTCCACCCAGTACAAGGGGAAGCCGTCAAGGGCGGTGTGGTCGTAGTCAGAGCAGCATACTCTGAAGAATTTGCCCTTCCACCCCTTGAAGGACTGTTGAAATAATGTCAGGAGGACCCTTCCAGATATTCTGCTAAAGCTCACCCAGAGGCTTTTCCCCTGCTTTTTCACTTCGAAGAAATGAAGGAAGATGTCGACAGAGGGGGGCATGTCCGAAGAACCCGCACAGAATGTCGAACGCTTTGACAAAGGCCCAACTGTTGGGATGTAGCTCGGCTGGGGCGATATTAATTTCGGTTAGTAGTTCCCTTTCGAACCTCGATAAGGGCAGGTGCATCCCGATACGTTTGAAGAACACCTGGTAAAAGTAAAAGAAGGGGACTCCATTGTTGGCCCGCTCGTCCCCACATACAGGCTCCCCTGGGGTACAGGGGAGCACTGCTATGTCCTCGTCATGCCTTTTCGCGAAGGCGCGATAGTCTTAGACGCTCAACTCTCCTATGTGATCCCTCCAGGCCTTCATGGAGGTCAGGCTCGAGTACTCATCGAGCAGCTCGTCGGGAGCCCAAAGGTAAAGGGCCCTGTAGTTGACTTTGGGGGGTGGAGGGTTGGACGTCCTTTTTGTACACGCCATAGTTTGATGAAAAAACTGAAGAAGGAAGAAAGGAAAAAGGTTTAGCATATGGGGTTAAGACAGAAAGGGGAAGAGAAACCCTAGAAAAACCCTACCCACGCGAGAAATCCTGAAAAGAGGGAAGAACGAAGAGATGTGGAGGAAAGGAGAAGAACACAAGAAATGCAGAAATGTAAACAGACCCAGGCAGTTATGAGATCAATACAGTAAAGTGTAAGGGCGATCGGAGTAGAAAAACCGTACCTTTGTATTTGGAGTGTAGAAAGGCAAGAACTTTCGGAGGGAAGAAGAACGCAAGAGTCGCAGAAGTTGCAGGGAAGATGAACAGTGCAGAGAATACGAAAAGTGATGGAACAGTGCCTTGAGCGCGCGTTTTCGAAAGTTATAACGTTAGCTTGAGAAGCGCTAGCGACACTCGTCCCTGACCGTAGGATCGTGCCACGTGTCGTGAGATTAGCACACAACTTAAAACGTCACATCTTCAGCGCAGAGAATGTCGCGTCAGATGCTCAGAGAACGTCACGTCAATTGCTCAAAGGAATGTCACGTTAGCAGGAATGTCACGTGGATGATAGGGCGAGGCCTTAGTCTTTTTGCTTAAACAAGTGTCAGCTCAAGTCTAGGGGGCTTTTGTAGCGTCCCGTCCCCGGGCGTTGACCAAAGTCAAAGTCAACATATGATCGGACCCCTCAAGGGGGCCCAAGGGAAGAAAGTCAACAGGTTGACCGCTTAAGGCGTCGCCAAGATGAGGCGTCGCCAAGATGAGGCGTCACCAAGGTGAGACGTCGCCAGGAGTAGGCGTCGCCAAGATGAGGTGTCGTCAGGTTAAGGCATGGACGGTGCCACCCCCGATACCCATGGGTAGGAAAGACCATGGAGGGGGCGACACCGCGAGAGGCCTTAGTACCTCAGAACAGTAATAAAGAGAAGAGAAGGGTGGCTTAAAGGCCATAGTTCTAGTACCAGTAGGGGGTAACCTGACTCGTGAAGTACCCACACCACCAGTGGGAGACCCTTGGGACAGATACGACCCGTGAGAGTGCCACGCCCAGGGGAGAACCACGTGCATGGTACGAGAAAACGGTAGATACGCTCCCAGGGTGAGTGACTAGAGGTTGGGGCGCATGAGTTGGCACCCAGAAAGTCACCCCCTTGCGCCATATGCACTTCGAGAAAGGAGGACTTACACGATGGATTATCCCTAAGTTGGGTTACGACGCTGTAAGACCCTCCACAGAGAATAGCGATCAAGTCTGAAGAACACGTGGCAGTAATTACTGGAACATCAATGTTTTCCTGAGAGTTCGCTAAGGTACGCATTGATTTAGTTTACGTTTCGAACGCTTTAAAGCACTTTAAATGCTTTAAATGCTTTAAACGTTTTAAACGCGTTGAACGTTTTTATACGCTTTAAATGCGCTTTAAGACGCTTTAAATGCTTTGGACGTCAGATGTTCGCGCACCCACTGTACGCACAGGAAATTAGGGAAGAAAGCACTAGTTACTTAGTTATTTGACCACCTTCAGAGCATCCATTCACGGTGTTCTGATACGGAGGTGTGTCCCTTTGATGTTTCTCGCTAGCTGACTTGATCGTCGGAGTGCAAACGGCCGCGAGGGCGCCCCTATGTCCACTTCTTTTCAGGTACTCACAGACGGAGCAGAACGAAGGTGCCCTAGCTCGCGAGGACAAGCCACGCACAAAGACGACCCTGGTCAACCGGCGGGAACAGCTTACAATTGAAAGATTATCAATGTAATGAAAGAACACATGCAAGGAAGCATTAAACAAGTGAGAAAAAATATTAAACAATTAGATGTGAATGTACTTAGCTAAAACGTGAGCTAGATTGTGAGTTGAGCTCGTAATACCACTTGACATAGCTTGCTCCATGTGTGATTGATTTGCATCGGTTGAAATGGAAAAGGAGTGGCAACAAAATGACTTATATATGGAATGGAAGAGATGCATGATGCAAAGCAAGGTTTGTTTCACGTTGATGCTAGTGAGAAGAAGAGTTTCTTCTTCTAAGTTCCCTAGACTAAGCTTGAACCCTAGCAAGAGTGAGAGTGGGACTTTTAGAGAGTTTATACTCAAATTGGCAGAGTTCCTTTACTACAATGAAGTATGAATTTACAAAAGGCAATGCACTTATTTATAGGCTAAGAGAGGGAGTGGAGGGTGTAGGAGAAACTACCCTAACCCTAGCTTACATGGCAAGTTAGGGTTAGCGTTTGAGCCTTGCCACCCAAGCTTCTACAAACCCTATCTTGCCATGCAAGTTAGGATTTCTAGAAGTATCCCTTGTGCCTCTAGCTTTCTAGGTTTAAGGTTTTCATTCTATTCTAATTTTCACCCAAAATAGAAGGTCAAAGAGAATGAAAAACCCTAGTCTACTTTTTACATATTTTTGTACAAAGGGTTTTGGTGCAGAATATTTGTTGCCTTGCAAAGTATCTCTTGTGCTTCTACTTTGAACCTTCTTTTTGGGGTGGTTGTCTTTATGTGGATGGTCCTCCATCACTAACCCTAACTAGACTCTCCTATCATATTTACATCCTATTATACTAGGCCTAATACTGTTGAAGATGGATGTCGCCCCTTCAAGACAAAGTGTTTGATGAAGCCAAATGTGTATTTTACCTTGGTGTTTGTATTTGCTTTGAGGATATCTTAGGTATAGATTAGAGGTTTTTAAAGTGGCCTTTTTGCTGGATAACCCACCTCTTAACCCTTGACCATGTGATAAGATCAAGCACAAGTTTTCTGAAAATGTTTTTCACATGTTTTGTCAAAATATCCTTTACTGCATAGAAAATGAATCTGTTCTTTTCTAAATGAATAGATTCATTTTTAAATTGATGTCTTGTTAAATGTTTTTTGAAAATCATGTTTTATGCATCAAGTATCTTGACTCAGTCTTCATACTATAAAAAACGACTGAGTTTCATCTGTTCAAAAGTCCCTGTTATCTTTTTTAAAAATGAATATGTTTTATCTCAAATAAATAGATTCTTTTTTGAATATGGTGCATGTTTCTTAAAAGGTTCTCACAACTTTATCTTTGCACCAAGTTGTTTGACTAAGTCTCATACAACTAATAAATCTCTTTGCTCTCAAAAATAAATATGTTCATTTTATTTTCAATATGTTCTTTTTATAACTGCTGTAACTGTTTTTCAAAAGTCTGTTATAAAATGTTTCTTATAAAAGAAGAGTTGATTCTTCCTTTAAAAAAGTAATAGAGAATGTGTTTTACAACTGAGATTGTATAGTTTCAGTGGATAAGTACATGTGATTGTTAGGTTTTTCAAAACCAGAAAATTGTGTTTGTTCTTGTTTGGTTCTAAGGCTTGGTTGAAGGTGTTGTCATTGTGTGTGCAATCTGTTTTATTGGTCTAAGTCAGATTTTTGCACTCTCATATAAGGTGTATTCTTTTCATCTTTTAATTCTTTGTAAAGTGTAATTGTAAGACTCTTCTTGATAGGGTTTCTTGAAGAGTTGTGTGTGCTGAAATAGTGTTTTTCAGCAAGGTGTGTCAAGTTCTTGTAGGATTCAAAAGCAGTGGTAGTGTAAGTGTTTTGATTCGTGTTGTTGGTGGATTTCACCTTGAATTAGGTGAGACTGGATGTAGCTCATTTGAGTGAACCAGTATAATCACGCTGTGTTCAATCTCTCTTCATCCCTGCACTCTTTTACTGGTTTATCTGTTAAACTGTTAGAAATTAAATTTGTTCAATTAAAAATAAATTTGTTCTTTCTGGGCTGGTTCATTCTGTTCTTGATTTCTGGAAAATTTGTTTGATTCCTTTAAAAGTGTATGAGCTGTTGAACATAATTGGAACTCACTGATCTATGGAAGCTCACTCGATTAATTGTCAAGTTTTAATCAAACGTTTGTCACTTGATTTAAAAGTTGAGGTTTACTGATTCTGCTCGCACATTTACTCTATAAAAATTAATGTGAACGTAGCTTGCCAATCAATTTGCTTAATATCAAAAATCACTTAACTGGTATAACTGTCTTAATACATAAGCAGTATAAAAATAAATCTGTTCATTGTCAAATAAATCGATTTAATAAAATTGAAACTGTTTAAATTTTTTAAAAGTTCAATTCACCTCCCTCTTGAACTTTGACACTATTGAACCCAACAAATACATGGCCCAAAAATATGCCTAAATAAGGCCCATATACAAGCCCTAATAAATCATATACAAATTTACAAACTTATACTACTCTATACAAATTTACAAGACTAAAAAGATGACAAAGACTCTTAGACATGGAGTTGATTCTCTCAAGAGTGGTCATTCTTAGCTTGACTTTTTCTTCCCGAATATGCTACCTAGGAATGTCAGTAAGTTTTTTTTTTTCAAATATTACACTAAAAAATAATTTTTATCTCAAGAGGTCAATAATACTAAAAATCAAGAAAAACTCAAAATTAAGAAAGCTAAACTCAAGATATTAGAGATGAAACAAACTTAAAAATTATCCAAATATTAAAGACAAATAAGAAATTAAAAGCTATCAAGAAAAGGGACTCAAATGAATTTATAGGAATGGTTGGATTAAAAAAACAAAAATAAAGAATTTCAATTGTTTTTAATGGTGCATAAGGCCCAAAAGTATGCTGGCCCAATATTTCAAAAAATGTTGCAGCCAAATTGGAATGGCATCATGGAGCCCACCAAGTGTAGATTTTCACGTGCAAAAAATTGGTTTCAGCACTTGCTAGCTTCACAAACACTTTCAAAGGATATGTTGTTGCGTCAATCAAATTTCAGCACCAATTCAACCAATTATGTGCCAGACTTTTATAAAATTAAGCATTGCACCTCACAAATATTAGCTTCCAAAGAAAAATTGTTCAGCATCGCTTGGAAAAACTGCACCAAGACTTTCACCAAGAAAAGCACCAGGATTTACCAAAAAGTGAATGAAGTAAATTTCAATTCAATTAACCAAATAAACTCCCATAACATGCACACTCTAGCAGCAGCTACTGTAGTTATTTGACGTGCTGCCAAGAACCATAAATTTTTTGTTGTTATCCCAACTGTTTAGTGATTCCAACAATAAACACCTTGACTGCTTAATTCAACCAAATCACAAGTTGCTCCTACAATCCAGCACCAATTTACAAAATCATTCCAGAAATGTTTCAAGTTTTCACCAAACAAACAACAACACCAAAAACGTAATCAAACCACTGTAAATAAGTTTCTCAAATGCTCAAGATTACTGCTCCAATTCTTGATTGCTCCAATTCAACAATTAACCAAATCTGAATTCAATCACTTCATATTTTATTTTTCATTGAATCAATTTAACAAACACGTTATCTGCTTGCTTCTTTTGGAAAATTAAGCAATAATTCTACACCGAAAAACAGAAAACCAGAGACAGAGGAATTTTTTCTTCTGCACCTCTATTTACTGTTCAAAAATTCAAGTAGCAGTTTCCATTAAATTTCTCTTTCTGTTCAAGTTTACTGTTACCAATTTCAGCAGCAAAATTGTCAGAAATTCCATGTGCAAAGGTTCACGTACCTATTTGGTTTCAGAACTAAAATTCTGCTCGCGCATCACTCACACCAATAAGAAAATTCCATAATCTATTATTGTTGCTTTACCAAATGTAATGCACAAGCAAACATTCACAATCTCCGCAGTGAAATTCATAGAATTTGTACCAATGCTTCACTATTCTTAACAACACCAGCTGTTTGACGAAATGCTTCTATCACCGTCTCAGTTTCTCAAAATCACCGTCTATCAGTAACCTCCAGTTTCTTCAGTAGATTTACTTTGCAAATTCAAATCGCAACCAGTTTCTGCATTGATGAAGGCTATAATCAGCTTTACAATATACACTATTTACACAGAGTAATTACTTGAGCGTCAGAGTACCTTTTTCAGGTCCACCCTGATTGGATACCAATAAGAAAAGAAGGAGACTTGAAGAAAAGAGCGAGGAGGCAACCAACACATCAACAATTGTACAATCAGTTCCATGTACTATCTAAGCCTCTCTTTGTCCATACACCATACAGGTACAAATTTCAAAAGGATTAACTAATGGATTTTATGACAATTTTTTGACTAAACATGAATCTAGACAAATTATTTATGATTATAAAATCAAAATGACTAATTTAGATGAAAATTTCACCAAATAAATTTGAAGAAAACTCAAGAAAATTCAAAATAACACATGAACATGAACACAAGAACACCTAAAATCACATACATGAAGGTTCAATTAAAAACAATGAATTTAAACCATCAAAAAGAAAAAAGAAACACATAATCAATTTGGAAACATTCAAGACAATTAAGAAAAATTATGAACAACACAAAATTTAGAAAAAATTCGAAAAAGAACTACTTATCTCTTAAACCAAGACTTTTATTACCAAACGATGCCGTCTTAGCTAGCATCTTCTTCATTTGTAGATCTTCTTCTTCATTGTTTTGATTTGAATATATTCTATGGATGATGAACACTATTACGAAAGCATGAAAAATTGTAGAAATTTGGAAGAGATGAAAATTATGACGGTGAATCTAAGTGAGGTTAGGCCAACACTTAGTTTCTAAAGTGAGATATTGAAATCAAAACAATGAAGAAGAAGATATACAAATGAAGATTCTAGCTAGGATTGCATCACTAGAGCTACAATAGTTATAGCAAGAGCCACTATCCACAATTATAGAACAAATGTTATCCAAAACTTTACATCTTGTGTGGAATATGTTCTCTCTTTGTTACTGATCTAACTCAACAAAATGAATTTGTAAAATTCACTGAACTACTAATAACTTTCTTATACATGATTGAATCTCCTCCTCAGAAGTAATAACTTTTTCTTCATTTTCTGAAGAAGATGAAGTCTCCATAATTTTAGTATCTTGGTCCTTTAAAACCGTAAGAAGAAACATAATTATTTTTATCTTTTTTCTTTTATAGGTGCCTTATCCCTCTCTTTTTCATATGGTCTTTGTTTTTCTAGAGACAAATGATTTTCCTTTTTATAATCTTTGGAATAGTTATAAGAAGAGGATTTTGGAAAAGAATATTTTCGCTTTAATTGTTCCTCTACTCTAACACAAAGTTGAACAAGATCATTAAATCATTATAAGGCAAAAGTTAAACTTTATCCCTAATATCATAATTAAGACCACTTTGGAAATGAGATATGGTAAGTCTAGATTCTTCTCAAATTCTCGCCCTCAACATTAGAAACTCTTTTTTCTGCCTATATTGTCCTATAGTCATATAGCCTATGAAGTTGTTCATCAATTCTCTCTCATAATAGGAAGGTACCTCCTCCTAAGAGCCGACCTAAGCTCATTCCAATACCTTATTTGAGGAAAATTAGGCTATTTTAAATGTTTTTATTAATAAACAATATTTGAGAGGAATTTAATGAAGAAGGACAATAGGAACTTCAAGAAGAAATACAAGAAGCAAGGCAAAGAAAAGAAGAAATGTCAATAAGGAAGAAGATTTCAAGGAAAATTCACAAGAACCATGCTGAAAGAATTAGAATAAAAAATAAAAAAAACTCTCAATTTTGTAATACTCTTAGATCATAAATATCCTTGATTCTCTTGGAATATTCTACAATCAAAGAGTCACAAAGATACACATGTGGGGCGAAATTCATAAGAGTAGAACACACATGAAGAGTTTATAACCAACACATGTCACTTTCATCAGTGTAATCATAAACTTTTCTTTAATTTTAGTAACTAATATGTGTCTTGCTCTAATTTTAAGGAACCACCCATATTACAAAAATTAATTTTAAATGTTGAACATATGATAAGTTGAGTTAAATTTAACTTAAGTAGTCTTGTGTTTACATTTGAGTTTCTAATTTTTTAAACACTTGTTGGGTTATTTTCCTCTATTAAAATTGTGACATATTTCTTATAAAAGGAGTCTCCTCTTTTAAAGTCTTTTTTGAAGATTTAATGAAATTACCTTTTTGTGTGAGTAAGTAATCTTTGAGAGTATTAAGGGTTCTCTTCTTCTACTTTGATTTACTTTGATTTATAAAACTTTTTCAAATGGTGAATTCTCTTTACACTTCTCCTTTTTTAAGAGTCTCTTTTAAATATAGTGTGTTCTTCATATTTTTTTTTTAATCTATTTTTTAATTTATTTCATCGGGTTATGATAACACTATAAGAAAAATCAGAATTTTCATAGTAAAAAAATCGTGAAAAACAGTCTAAGTCCATGTAAAATAATACTTTTCCACGTATTTCTCACAATAAAATAATTGTGGATAATACGCTCGTAGGAAATGTTTTGCACAAATTTTATTTTCCGTAATAAATTTCAACTTATATTTTTCACACAAAAAAAAGTTCACAACGTCTCAATAAGTAATTTCTCATGAATTTATTTCTGGGAGAAGTTCACAACGTCACAATCTTGCTACATGAAGTGAAAATGTCTTCAAATACCTAACATAATAAAACGTTACTAACTTACCAAAATATTAATTTTTTCTATATGCTATCATGAAATTTATGCATTAAAAAAATATTTAAATAACCAACTTACTGTAAAATATTTTTTTTTCTATAATTCAAATTATCCTATTGAATCTTTTAGAATTAAAAACAAAACATATATAAATCACATTTAACAATTTTAAGAATATAATTTAAAAATATAAATCCTCCAAATATTTACAATATTATAGAAAAAACATAACGGATCATAATGAATAATTTTAACAAGTTCAATCAAGGTATCAAACTATTACAACGAAAAATAGTTATAAGAATTTAAATTTGGATCTAACTAATGATAAAATTAAGTTATCTAATGAACTTTTTTTTTTCACCCTCAAGGGTATGGCATAAGAGGACATTGAAACACTATAAGAAAATAATTAAATAAAAATTAATTTTATAAATAAAAAATATTAGTCATTATATTGATTAAATTAGATATTACTTTAAAAACTAAGAGAGATATTGGTACAAAGAGTAGTTTCTATTATTAATAATATTTATAAATTAACTTCTAAATTGGTATATAATTAAGTATCAAGGTTTTAGCTACCAACTAGTTTAAATTCTAAAATTGGTAGGTAAAATCTTGGTGCTAATTAGATACTAGTTAACTAATTAGATACCAATTTATAAACTAGTTTATAAATTTAGAAACTACTCTAGATACCAATAATTTTTTAATTTATAAATTAATATCTAATTTAGTTAAAATATTAATTAATTTTTAAAAAAAGAAAATTGGTTTCTATTTAATGATTTGTTAGTAGTGAAATTTATAAATGGAGCACATTGATATTTATTAAAAGTTGAGTATTTGTGCTCCAAATTCAGAAGGTGATTAGTTATTCATCATAGTGCATAATATGTGGTGAATTTTGAATACGTTTATGGAACATTCTAAACTATAATTCTCTCGATGTTAATGTTTATCAAAATAAGAAAGAAAGGAAATGTACCCTCAGTTCTTGTTGCATTCTTCATGTCATCTGGGGAGATTATAGGCTCTATTTCCTTTTTCACCAACTTTTGCTTTCATTTTATCTTAATCTATGAGGTGAAACCATAAAATCCATGCACAAACAGCTAAACGCATATTAAAGAAGCATGAAACGGAGGAATTTAATTCCTACCCTATTGTGGATGTGGCAAACATATGGGCAAGCATAACAAAAAGTTCTTCAAAGTGAACTAGGTTGCCTCCCAGTAAGCACTAGTTTAACGTCATCTAGCTTGACACCTATTTATTTTAAGGTGGACAACTCTCTTTGTTGCATCCTTTTGTATGCATTCTTCCCTTGCATTAAAAATTTTTAGACCATAAAAAAGATTAAAAGTTACCACATCATCTTGGGATCAAACTTGAAATTCTCCTTTGTCAACATCAACTATGATAATCACAGTCTTCATAAAGGGTCTACCAAGTATTAAGGGAACCTCCTCATCTTCTTTCATGTTCATTATAAAAAAATCCACAGGGAATGTGAACTTATCCACCTTCACCAGAACATCTTCAACCACACCATAAGAATATTTGATGGATTTGTCTGCCAACCGTAACTACATCTTGGTGGGTTGAACCTCCAAATCTCCTATTTTCTTCAGCATTGCCAAAAGAATTAGATTTATACTTTTCCCCAAATCCAACAATGCATTGTCCATAGATAAAGCACCTATAAACACTTGAAGATTAAAACTTTCTGGGTCATTGGATTTTTTAGGCAAGTCTTTTCGAATAAGGGCATTGTATCATCCAACTCTATATTTCTTTCTTCAATGTATCTCCTATTCTTTTGAAATCTTTCAAATGTTGAATCTTGCTTTAGATTTCCTGCAAAATAATTTTTAGGAAGCAATTTGTCAAAGAATTTTCTTTCCTTCTCTTTTTTTGAAGGAGGATGAGGATATGATAAATCTTTTTCAAGAACACCTTTCTCCTTATTTTTAATTTTTTCTTCCTCACTTCTTTTCTTTTCTCTCTCTGTCTCCTCTCTCTTCCCTTCAATCTCATCTTCTTTTTCAATCACTACATTATTACAATGCTTTTTTGGATTGGGTTGGCTATTGATTGAAACTTGGCCACTTTTAATCTTTACAATTTTTTGGTCCACTTGTCTCATTTTGGATCTCTATATTCCTAATCGTTGTCATGCTATTTTATTCCATTATCAAAAGCTTTGTCAAGGCGTCTTCAACTTTACTCATTCTTTCAAGCATGGATGGATCCTCAACGCCAGGTGAATTGTTTGATAAGAACAGTGACCATTAGGATGATCACCTCCACAAAAATCACATTTGATTAATTGACTCTGGCTTTGAGATGAATAAACAACATATAATTGTTGGGGAAATTTAGCCATTTGTGTAGTTAGTTGCTCAATCTACTATGTCTGAATTTTATTTTGAGCCAATAGTACATCTTCTAGCCCTTCCTTTTGAGTACCTTGTTTATCATGCTGAGCTTTATAATCAGTTGATGCCAATCCATCAATAATCCTTGTCGCTTGTTCTACATCAAGAGCCATCATTGTGTCATATCTGAGACCATTCAGGGATATGCTCAGTTGAGCAATATCTTGAAATCCACGATTTGGGCATTTTCTCAATATCATCTTAAATCTTTCCCATGTCTCACATAAGACTTCATCTGCTCCTTGTCTGAACATAGAGATTTCAGACTTTGCTTTGATGTAGCGAGAGATTGGAAAAATCTTTGCAGAAATTTTTCCGCTACATTTTCCCAACTAGTGAGGCTCTAATTTGGAAGTGATTTGAGTCATTCCTTAGCCTTTCGTGCCAATGAAAAAGAAAACAAACGCATATAAACATTTTCGATATCACCTGATTGAAAGACCATTGTTCCCACCAATACATAAAATGTAGACAAATGTGAACATGAATTCTCATGATCCATTGCTGCAAATTGATGGGTAATGATGAGAGTGAGAAAAGCGAGATTTATTTTCAAGGCTTTGGCGATAGTAGGTATTGCAATACTAGAAAAATGTCTTGTCCTCCGGTACATGACATAATCAACAAGTGTCCTCCTAAGGAGTGATGCTTGTTCTTCTGCCATGTTGTTTTCTTCCTGAAAAATATTAGTGAAAAAAAAGTATACTTTTTTGCTTTTTTAAAAAATAAAAAATCAAAAAATCAAAATAAATTTGAAGACAAAATAAAAACAAAACAAATAAAAAAATAAAATAAAAATACTAAGAAAAAATAAAATAAAAATAAAAACTGACACAAAAATAAAACAAAAACTAGTAATGGTAAAAAAAAATAATGAAAAGATATAAATAAAACTATGTCAATTCTAAAAAACAACTACGTAAACTAAACCTAAAATAAATAAAAAAACATAACAAAACAAAATCAAAATCAAAATAAAAAAAATTAAAACAAAAACAAAACAAAATAAATACTGTAAAGAAAAAAAAATAAAAAACAAAAAATTTATTTTCAAACAGCAGATATACAAATTAAAATAAAATAAAATAAAATAAAATAAATAAAATAAGAACAAATCTGTAAATAAAACAAAATAAAATAAGTAACAAATATAAACACAATAAAAACAAATAAAAAAATTAAAAATATTCACAATATTTATGAAACTATACTCAACAAATCAAATATGCTCCCTAGCAAAAGCGTAAAAAACTTGATGACTTTTTACGGCAAGTGCATCGCGTTGTCAGAAGTAATAATTGTCCCTAAGGACGAATATCGATCCTACAAGGAATAGTAAATTATCGAGTACAATAATCACTAAATATGAAACAAAACAATTGAAAATAGTATTGAAGTGATTGTGTTGACAATGATTAATAAGAAAACAGACAAAGAATTAATTGCTTCAAGTTGGAAAAATAGGGATTAGGTTTCATCTCTCTTACTCTCATGTATTTTGATTAGCATATTAATATTAAGTTCTTTGATTGAAATTGATGTCTGTATAAAAGTCATTTATATCGATTCCTCTCATATAAAATCTTTAAGAATGTTCCCTAAATACTGATCCCTCGCATAATTATAAGAACAACTTAGAACGAAGCTCATACGTTAATAGCAATTGACATTTCAAGTCTATTTCTAGCACTCAAATATGTTAAGTATTGTTGTTTAGGCCAGAACCTTAAAAATACTTTCCAGTCATATTTAAGATTCTCAATTTGTCACAGAAATTTAGAAGTAAAACAACAATATCAATAATCAATCAAGAAGAAAATATTATATCATATTAAATATCACCTTAATACATAAAAGTTCAAGCATATTACTCTCATTCCCAAATGGTAGAATTAGCCATACATACTTCTAGCACCTTCCATTCTCCCAATCGGGTTACAATTAACTCAATGATGTTTTCCTCTCAATCTTTCACATTGGGGTTGAGCTTCTAGCCCCCTATTTAACCTAATTTTCTAGGGTTAGGTTGCTTCCTCGCGTTGATGGGTTAAGTGATAAAACATAAAAAAGGATCAATTTGTCTGACGCATTCTCGCTCAAGCGAGATACTCCTGTTGCAACATTAGCTTTTTTCAGAGCTTTTCTCCATTCGGATACATTCCAACTTTCTCTTTTTAGCTTAAATCATTACTCTTTAATCCAAATTTCCAATCTTCCCTAGAAACCTGCAATTAACACCAAATTTGGGAATAAAATGCTCTTATTCAAATAAAGATCAGAAAAAATGTAAAAATGTATAAATTCATAAATTAGGTATTATTTTATATGTAAATTAGCAATAAATTCCTCTTTAATCCAAATATCCAATCTTTCCTAGAAACCTGCAATTAACACCAAATTTGGGAATAAAATAATCTTATTTAAATAAAGATCCTAAAAAATGTAAAAAAATGTATATATTCATAAATTAGAGATTATTTTATATGTAAATTAGCAATAAATCCTACTAAGTGCCTATATTTTAATATGAAATATTACTAAAATTAGGCACTTATCAATCAACTTGACCTGCCTGAGGAATACGGAGTACATACTACCTTCAATGATATGGATCTAACACCGTTTGCAGGTAATGAAGATGAAGAGGCAGAAACATATTATTTGAGGAAAAATCCTCTTCAAGAGGGAGGGGAATGATGGTGGTTGGCTCCATTTTTGATTGTTCTTCTTAGAGAATTGAAGGAATTGGCGGAAGCAAATGGATATAGCGAAACAAAGAGGCTCAAGTGGAGCTATGGTGTCCTTGAAGGTGCATGATAGGTAGGGAGAGTGCTTGGTTAGGCCATATCACTTAGAGAAAGGTGAAAGAAAATATCAAAGGTGTCTAACTTATAGAGACTAGACAAGGGAATAGAAACTTGCAAACTTGGCAACATTTACTCATAAAATTGATCTTGTATTTTCATGAGCCAAGCATCCCTTTATATAGGAATAGGGTACGACCATTGTACAAAGGAATTGGTGGGAAATGTTCCTACCGATTGACTCGAACGGCAGCCTTTGGCCCTTCTATCTCCGCCTTAGAATGGTACTTCCTTGATCAAAGAATCTCTCACCTGCAAAGACAAAGGGGTGCCTTGACGGCCGTTTGCACTCCGACGCTCAAGTCAGTATAAGGGCAAAGAAACACCAAGTGTGTAAAGTAGTTTCAGTCTTAGAAATTGTGTACCTTGCTAGGGTTCTTGGCACCCTTTATATAGGTTGAAACTAGGGTGTACCTTTGTGTTGTTACCCTTGGTGTGCGATGTGCGATGTTTGAGGTCAGTCTCTGGAATCGATGACCGAGGACTGGTCGGGACACAAGCCTGTAGTCTCGAGCAGTTTAATTGTTTTAGTGAAGAGACTAAGCGATCGCCCTGGGCGACCTACGTGGCACTGGGTAACAGGACGTGAACAATACACCGAAGTGACATCTCACCAAACTTTTTAAACCAGCGTACACGTGGCAAGATCAACGGCTAGGATTTGTTGGCGCTTTAACTTCTTTGTGCATTGTTTAAACCTTTAAATCCTTACGCTCCCCTCACTGTTTCATTACTTTCACTTAAGCAAATCATTTCCAAGCATTTCTCTCGGTTGGAACGCTCTTTCTTCCCCTTCGAAAACTCATACCTTCAAACCCTATGCGATCAAAGGTATGATTTTTACTTATCGTTTGCTCTTGCTTTATGATTCCCACTACTTATAACATGCATAAATTTGTTCTGGGACTGTTTATGTTTTCCGCCCTTTAGGTTTTCTGCACTTTACGTTTTCTCTGTTCTTTACTTGGAGTCACTGTTTTCCGGGTTATCGAGTCGCGCCATCGTCTCCTTCTAAACCCTCGTTTTCTCCATTCCTTTCTTTCGTTTTAGATGATCAGAACGAAAACACCTCTGAACCTTCCACCCCCTGTTACCTACAAAGCCCTTTACCATTGGGCCCTTGAAGCCCTTATGGCTGAGACTTCTTAGTTGAACTCCCACAAGGACATCGATACATACAAGCAAGGCAAATCCCAGGAAAAGTTCCATGTCTTCAGGAAGGAGCTTGACGTATACCTGAAGGTCCTTCCTTGCAGGAAAGGGGTCCCCACATGCGCTGACGATCGGGCGGATCCTGACGAGCCATTTTTCTTTATGTACACCACCATTTTTAAACGACTTCGACTCCGCCTTCCTTTCTCACGGTTCGAACGGGCCCTTCTCATAGAGGTCAACGTGGTCCCTACCCAGATGCAACCTAATAGTTGGGCCTTCGTGCGGGCCTTCGCAATTCTCTGCGATTACCTTAGCCACCCACCCTCCATGGACGTCTTCCTCTACTTCTTCGAGGCGAAGAAATCGAGGAAGAAACTGTGGCTAAGCTTCAATGGCGTGGCGGGGAGAGTCCTCCTGACTCTTTTCCAACAATCTTACAAGGGGTTCAAGAAGAAATTCTTGAAGATATGCTGCAGCATCCACGATCCTACCCTTATGGATGGCTTCCCACTGTACTGGGTAGAGAATCCGGGAGTCAAGAACCCTAGAAACCTAGAGGACTTGACTCCCTTTGATCGTGAGGTGTGCCAGCTTCTCTCGAGCTTGGGCGTGGTGTTTGACACCGCCAAGCTAATTAAACTTGAATTTTCTTCCAGACCTCTTAAGGGCTATATTGGTACTTCTCTTATTTCAGTTTCTTCTTTGCCTACTTTACTTGTTCATTGTTGTCAACTGCATGTCTTTGACCCTTCGTTACTTGTTGTTTTTGTGCAGACATGGCCATTAACGCAGACAGGAAGAAGAAGCTGGCCGATTTGCTGGCCAAGCGCAGGGCGACTGCTGCTTGTGCGGACACCTCTACTCCTGCTACCCTTCCTTCCCCCACCACTTCCGCGCCAAACTCATCAGCACCAGCCCCCGTTGATAAACGAAAGAGGTGGTGGTGGAGACAGGCTCAGAGGATGAGGACACCGATTCAGGCCTTGTCATCAAGAGACCTAGGGTGGACGAAGTCGTGGCGCCTTCGCACTCTGCCTCCGGTGGACTTACCCCATCCTTCAGGGATAACCCTTCAAGTGCTTCCTCCCCATGCGACCTTATTGTACATGAAGGTGGGGGGGAGAGCGCCCCTGAAGACCGTCAAATTCCTCCTGCTCTCGAGCTCCCTACTCTTCTCCAACAAGCCCTTAAGCGCTTCCAAGACAAGGAGATGGTGGAGAGCTTGGATGGAAACCTCCTCCAAGACCGCGTGGCTTAAGGCCTTAGAGACTTCCTCGTCACGTCCAGCCTTGCGTTGAGTAAGGCGCAAGAAGCATAAGACTTGCGGGCTAGGATAACGAAGTTGGAGGAGGAGCTAGCCCTCAAAACCAAAGCCTTCTCCAACCGCGAAACCGCCCTGTACCAGGAGCTGGCATACCTTCGTCAATCCGAGAAGGAGGTCAAGAGGCTTCTCTTTGAGAAGTCCTAGGAGGCCGTCCAATTGGAAGCGAAGATCTTACCTCTTCACAACAAGGTGGTCGACCTGGAGGAGAAGGTCGATGGAATGCAGACCAAGATGGAAGGACTGGAGGAGAGGGCCACCCAACGGGAAGTCCAGCTAGGGCAGGTGGAAGGGGAGCTGGCTGAGAAGGTCGAGCTCTTCAAGAGGACAGAAGAGGAGCACAAAAACCCTATCTTGGTGTTTCTAACCCGAGTGAACGGCTCTTAACTGACCTCGTCCTCGCCTATGGGACAAGTGAGGGTTTTAACTGTTAAACCATACTATTTAACCTTGGCATTCCCACGCAAGAGGGAGGCGTAATGAAGAGCCATACTATTCCCAACCTTGATGTTTCTAACCCAAGTGAATGGTTCTTAACTGACCTCATCCTCGCTGTATGAAGCTAAGGGATAGGTCCTTAACGGTTGAACCTTACTATTCTTAGCCTTGGTGAACTTACACAAGAGGGGGGCTCACCGACGAACCGTACTATTCCCGACCTTGGCGTATCACTTCAAAGGAGAGGTTCATTAACTAGCGAACCATACTATTCTTCGCCTTGATGAACTCACACAAGAGGGGGCTCACTAGAGGAACCATACTACCTTTGATCTTGGTGTATCACTTCAAGGGAGAGGTTCATTAACTGCACTGCACACATGTTTCTTAACGGAATAACTAAAATTTTATTTGGGTGACCTTGTTAAAAAACCCTTATAAGGGAAAAAGATTTCCCCTTAAACCGTGTACAATGCAAAACATCTTTAACTAAAATAAAACTTATGATTGGTCGCGTTCCAAGTACGAGGGATCGCGCCACCTTTTAACGTCTCGAGCCTGTAAGCTCCATTCCCAAGGGCCTCCGTCACTCTGAAAGGACCAGTCCACTTGGGAGATAACTTGTTTTCTAGCTGATACGAGTGGGCTTTTCGCATCACCAGGTCGGCGACCTAGAACTGCCGAGGTCTCTGTTAGAATGTATGGCTTTAAACTAGAGGGGGGGGGGGGGGTGAATGGTTTAAAGAGGGTTTTCGCAAACTTTTAAGTCAAGAATGAAATTACTTCGAGAAACACTTGAATCAGAATTCAGTTTGCCCAAACACAAAGCAAATAAGCACAACACCAGAAAAACAATCGGTTGTTTATACGAATTCACAAATATTAAAAACTTAATTTAAAGAGATTAAGGATAGAGAGAATGCACACAGAGGTTTATACTGGTTCACTCTAAACCCAGAGCTACATCTAGTCTTCCCAGAAACCACTGGGGAATCCACTAAGCAATCAACCCTAGATTACTTATAACACAACCAAAGAAGTGACCTTGATCCCCTCAAGACACACACTCCCTTTGGTCTAGCACAACAACACTAAGAATGCTGATCTTGATCCCTCAATAACACACAACCCTTCTCAGCAAACTCACAAAGTTCTTTCAAAAGATACAAAGGATTACTCTTGTTACAGAACAAATCTGAAATCAATACAAGATGAAAATCCTATCTCACACTCTTTGATCAATGCAATCTCTAAGCAATTCTCAACTTTTCAAAAACTCAATTGATTGAAAAACTCAAATCTGTTTTTCTGTATATATTCAAAGTTGTTGTTTGTTATGAAATCTTAACAAACTATTCATTGCATTTAAAGATTGGTCAAAGCATTAAAAACTGGAGCGTAAACAGTTAGAAAAACATTTAATGCTCAGTCAAAGCACAAAACAGTTTTCTATTATGGTCCCAAAACAAACAATCGGTTGTTTCCACGATTCAATCGGTTGTTTTGGTTTTGACAGCAAGTCAACCATTGAAAACAGTTTTCAACCTTTCTAAAAACACCTAAGTATAAAACAATCGGTTGTTTCGACAAAACAATAGGTTGTTTTTCACTTAGTTTGAAAACACTTTTCTTTTAAAAGGATTGAGAATGCTTATGCTTTGGATTCAATCAAGAGTGGATTATACATAAAATCTACCCCAGATCCTAACTAAAAGACAGCTCAGCAACAACTGGTACATTCAGCCTTTCATCAACCTTCAAAGGGTTTGGATTCTTCAAAGCTTCAACACACTTGGTTCAACAGGCTCAGCTTGGAGTTGTACTTGTACTCCACCCTTCTTTTCAAGGCTTTAGCCTTAATCCTTGCGTCCTCCTTTACTTTGTCCAGTAGGTCCAGGTTCACGTTTCTCTCTTCATTGGACTCTTCGACCACGAAGTTCTGGAATCATTGCGTTTGAATCGTACACCAAGCTAAAGGGTGTCTCCCTGGTTGTGGAGTGGGGAGTAGTGTGGTAGGCCCACACAATTCTAGGAACTTCTTCTGCCTAGGTCCCCTTGGCTTTGTCTAGCCTTCTCTTCAGATCTCTAAGCAGAACTCGGTTGGCAGACTCGACCTGCCCGTTCGTTTGAGGGTATTCAACTGACGCGAACACTTGTTTTACTCCCAACTCAGTACATAACTTGCCCAATTGTTGTCTTGCAAACTGGGTACCATTGTCAGACACCAACCTCTTTGGGATTCCAAAGCGGCATACTATGTTCTTCCACACAAAGTGTTGGATCTTATGGGTTGTGATCTGTGCTACTGGTTCAGCCTCTATCCACTCTGTGAAGTATTCTATGGCAACCACGAGGTACTTCATTTGCCGCACTGCTAAAGGGAAAGGCCCCAAGATGTCGATCTCCCAAGTATGAAATGGTCATGTGCTATAGATCAACCTCAACTCCTCTGGAGGCGCCTTGTGCCAGTCAGTATGTAGTTGGCACTGCTTGCACCGCTGTGCATACCTCGTGCAATCTTCCCTCATGGTTTGCCAATAATATCCTGCACGAATGGCCTTCGACGAGAGAGATCAGCCACCGATGTGGCTACCGCATACCCCCTCATCCAGTTCTGCCATAATCCGTGTGCACTGCTCACCACTTACACAGACCAGGATAGAGTGGGTGAACCCATGCCTGAACAACTTTCCATCGATCAAGGTGTACTTGCTCGAATTTTTATTTTATTTTTATAGCCTCTATAGGCTCTAGCGCGGGTATCCCATCAGCCAAGTAGCGTTGGTAGGGTGCCATCCAAGTTTCTCATGTTTCAATTTGGTAAACTTGCGTCGAGTTTTTCCCAACAACTGGGTACACGCTTATTCTGGGCATTTTCAGCGTCTCCTGCATTAACGACTAATGACTCCTCCTTAGGCCTTCTGATGTGTTGATTTACTGGACCTCTGCCATGTTGTCTGTGGTAGTTCGAGGTGTCCTCAGGGTCTCCTGAATAACTGTCCTCTGTCTGCCCCCTTACCCGAACTAGCGAGCTTTCTAAGCAAGTTTGCTCGGGCATTCTGTTTTTTGGGGATGTGGACTAACTCGAACACCTCAAACGAATCCTTTAGAACCTGGACATACTCTAGGTAGGCGGCCATCTGAGGGTCTTTAGCTTTGGTACTCCCCCGTGACCTGATCTGTGACTAACAAGGAATCACTTTTTGCCAGCAAACCTTTCGCTCCCATCTCCTTAGCCAGTAGCATTACAGCGATCAGGGCCTCATACTCTGCCTGGTTGTTACTGGCCTTGAAAGCGAACCGTAGGGCCTGCTCAATTAGCAACCCATCTGGTCTTTCCAAGATGACACCAGCCCCACTTCCTTGTTGGTTAGAGGAACCATCTTGATATGAGTTGGATAGACACTTTAACAAGACACACAACATTAAGGAGACTTAAGGTCATCTCAATGGAGGATAATGTCATCCAAGAGAGAAGCCAAACTCATTGAACAATGAGTGCCATGTCCTTATCACAAACACTTGGCGGAATTGAAAGGAAAGTAAGAACAAAACAGAATGCTGAAAACAGAATTGGACTCAAGGAAGCTTAAGGAATCATCAATGGAGACATAGTCG